>NC_046169.1:22275620-22575620 GCF_011064425.1 Rattus rattus
TGCTTTCATTGAGGTCACTCTGGTTTTACTTGGTGAAACCCTAGGAGCACCCCCTTTGCATCCCTGTTCCACTTCACTCTCCTTCCTCACCCTCTCAGTGGAAGTGAAATGAATCCCTCATTTTCAAACCCTTATACCACCTTTTGTGTTGTAGTAATTAATTATCTAATCTCAAATGCGGTTTGAGATCCCACCTTTGATCACTCAGTTCCCAGATAAAAGACACACAACCTTTATGTTTGTAATAAGCCTTTTAATGTACCAGAGCTGGGCAGATATCTGTCCTCTAAGCTATTAGAATCTACTTTCCCGTCAGTAACCCTGAATTATACCTTGCCGTGTTCCATCTGGGCAGCTCTTAATTCCAGTTGGCCAGCCCTCCTGGCCATGTTTTCATAACTCACCAAACCCATGGCATCTCTCCTCCTTCACACTCTTCTCCCCCTGGTTTCCTCAGACCCCAAGCCCTGGAACCCAAACCCCACCTATCTCTCTTATGCCCAGCTATAGGATGTAGGCATCTTTATTCACTAAATCAGGGATAACTTTAGGGTTTGGGGGCAATGTTACATAGTGCCACTTGTGTACATCAGTATACATATAAGTATGAACCACCGAAATGGGCATCTGGGTATTTAACTCCCCAGAGAATCTGTTAGGGCAACTGAAAGTTGCACTCACGTGCGAAGTGTTGGTTTTAATGAGATGGGATCAAACACTTGGCTTCAACAATAACTGTTCCTCCAAGATTTCTCTTCTGAGATCCGAATTGAAGCTTTCAGCATTAACATCTAAGTCTAGCATTCAGAGATAAAGCAAGACACAGTGACACCCCTGTAATTGTAATCTCCTACTTGGGAGGCTGACACAGGAAGGCCACCAAGACTTCAAAGGCCAGAGGTTGATGTCCAGTGTCTCCTTCTGTCACCTGTCCACTGTACCTTTTGAGACAGACGGGTCCTCTCACCATATGTGGGAGTAACTGACTAGGGTAGCCGTCCACTGAGTTGCAAGAGTCCGTGCATCTTCACCCCCTCAGCTGGGGTGTAGACCTTTGTGGCTACCACCTGGCTTTCACGGAGGGATCTGAACTCGGATTCTACTGAGAAACCATGAGCGTTTTATCAACTGAGCCGTCTCCACAGCCTTAACCATACAGCTTCGAACTCAGGGCAGAGATCAGAGATGTAGGTAGACTAGAGAATTCCTAAGGAAAGTTTGAGGTCAGAAAACAGCTTGAAAAAGTTGACTTTCTCTTTCCACTGTGTGGATACGGGAAATCAAACTCGGATCACCAGTCTTGGTGCTCTTTAACGGCCCATCCATCTGACTGTCTCTGAATGGCCGTTTAGACTGGAGACTCATGAAGAACTCTCTACTAGGAAAAGGAACAGGATTCATTGGAACTGCCGCTTCCTGTCTTCGTTAGGGTTTCCACTGCTGTGGTAAACACCATGAGCAAAAGCAAATGGGAAGAAGAACGGCTTAAGTTAGGATTCCACATTAATGTCTTATCACTAAGGCTGAGAATCCCCCAGAAGGGGTAGAGAGGTGTGGCCCACTGCTGGAACAATAGCCTAAAACACATGAGGCCTTAGGTTCCATTCTCAACACCACCAAAGAATTAAAAAGTAAGGAATAAGCTTTAAAGCAAACACTGAACCTTCTCGAGAGTCAAGCAGAACAGTATTCTAGCATTTTGTAAACCAGGAAAATGAAGTTTGGAGAACTGAGAAGTAATGTCACCTGCAAGGGTCCAACCCAGAGCCTGAGCCCACACTGAGTCCCCTTCCTTTCCTTTGGCATGGTGCTTCAAGAATTCTGACAGCTCCTACTTACAAAAGAAACGGCAGAGCACACAGACTTTACATGAAATTACTCGAAATGGTGTTTTCCTTGTGTCCCAGGCTGCCCTTCTCACTGCTGAAGGATCCAACAAATGTCACAGAATTGGTATCCAAGGCTTTGCCAGAAAAAGTGTGTGACCAGTCTGCCAGGACTCAGGACAGGGCAGGTGAAGTTTTCAGGGAAGGGTTCCACAGAGGTAGTAGTCCTCATAGCTTTGTAACCAGCCCAGAATGGAGTCTGTTGCCTTTCTTGCCCTTGTTTTCTGGATGGATGGATGGATGGATGGATGGATGGATGGATGGATGGATGGATGGATGGATGGATGGATGGATGAATGGGTGGATGGATGGATGAATGGGTGGATGGATGGATGAATGGGTGGATGGATGGATGGATGGATGAATGGGTGGGTGGGTGGATGAGTAGATGAATAGATGGATGGACTGAAGGCAGACAGACAAATAGCTGAGGTCAGTTTAGAAAATTAGAATTCGGGGGCTGGAGAGGTGGCTCGGTGGTTAAGAGCATTTGATTCAGTTGGATCCATTCCCAGTACTCATGTCTGGTGGCTTCACAACCATCCCTAACTCCAGGTCCAGGGATTTTGTTACCTCTGGCATCCTTGGATACACACACACACACACACACACACACACACACACACACACACAGAGAGAGAGAGAAAATCTGTAAAGGAAGAAGAGGCACATCTTAACAGATAGAGAAAAAAGATATTCTACCTGGACTCAGTGGTATATAGCTGTAGTCCTGGGCATTTGGGACATAGAGAGGGGAGGAGGCTTAACAGAGACAGCAAATTCAAAACCAGCCTAGGATGTGGAAGGGAGGACAGAAGGAAGGAAGGAAGGAAGGAAGGAAGGAAGGAAGGAAGGAAGGAAGGAAGGAAGGAAGGAAGGAAGGAAAAAGAAAGAGAGAGAGAGAAAACTTGAATTTGCTGGTGAGGAGGGAGGGAGAAAGGAGAAGATAAACAGTAGCTACCAGTTTCGCTGTTGGAAACATTCGTTACAAGGCCCCAGTATTGATCTCTTACCACCCATCTCCACCAGTAGCCATGATGGATTGCCACTTCGGGGAGGATTAACACAGGCGAGTAAATCAAAGGGGTAGTGTCTGCAGGGAGGCAGGGCACATTCGATGCAGGACAGCTTTGGGAAAGGGCTTTCTCCAGCTGCAGCATTCCAAGGGGAGTTTTCCCTAGTGCTTTGCAAAAATGCGTATGATAGAGAGGGAGATCAGGTTTTTTTTCGAGGAGGAGGTTGATTAAAATTGTATCAAAGAGGCTGGTGAAGCTTATGGTTCAAGTTAACTGTATGAGGTAAACAGCCTTGAACGGCCTCCTGGGAGGGTGACAGATAGTCTGTGGGTGTTACAGCAACATGGTCCCGGTGAATGTTCTGGCCATCCCAAACTAATCACCATCTGTGAGCGTGGGTCTCCAGGGAGCGTCTGGTGGTTGGACAATCACGGTAGTTAGCATTTTTAATCAGCTTCTGTGCAGCCCAGATAGAAACCTTATGCTCAGGCCTTTATTCCCCTAGCTGCATAGAATTACTTACAATGATGACAACGGAGGGGGCCTCTGCCGAGGGAGGCGATGGGTGGGGTTCTGCTCTCCCTCTTCCCACCTGCCACAAGCCTGACTGGAAATTAGCTTGGCCACTCACTTGTGGTCATTGCTATTAATTGCTTTTTCTGGCAGAAGGAGCGTCGAGAGAGAAAGTGTTTTTGTGTCTAGTGGGGCTCACTCTGTCAGCCATTGCCTCGAATCCTGTGTTTGTGTGTCTCCTCCTTTCTCTATGGCCTCTTCTCTTCGCTGTGTCTACCCCTGCCCCCAACACACGCTTATCCTCAACACTGGCCTCTTTCCTCTAATTCATGTTATTGTTGGGAGTCCCGAGAGAAGAATGCAAGGGGAGAGGTCGGTGGCATTGTCCTTAGAAGTCAGCAGGCTTTGGACTGGGCATGTACCTCCAGGGCTCAAGTGCTTGTGTAGTATGCATAAAGCCTTGGGTTTTGTTCCCTAGCACCACAGAAATCCTGTGTGGTGGCACACATCTATAATCTTAGCCCTCCGGAAATAGAAGCAAGGAGGATCAGAAGTTCAAGGTCAAAATTCAAAGATGTAGGCATACACACATACCTGAATCCTGTGGCTGAGAGGGAAGAGAGAGGGCAGGCATGGTCAGTGTCAGTCATGTGACTCCTGAAAATGAGTGACTTCTCATGTACATGTTTAGATGGCCCATAAGTCTATGCAACATGGAAGTCCTTGTGAGGGCAGATTTGTGTCAGACTGGAGGGTCTGGGAATGGAATGCTAAGGGTACTTTTATATTAAGCATGGGACTATGGTGGTTTGAATATGCCTATTAGCCCAGGGAGTGGCACTGTTAGGAAGTGTGGCCTTGTTGGGGTAGGTGTAGCATTGGTGGAGGAAGTGTCTCACTGTAGGGGTGGGCTTTGAGAGAGCTTCTTCCTAGCTGCCTGGAAGCCGGTCTTCTGTTGGCCTTTGGAACACGATGTAGAACTTTCCGCTCCTCCACCATGCCTGCCTGGATGCTGCCATGCTCCCACCTTGATGATAATGGACTGAACCTCCGAACCGATAAGCCAGCCCCAATTAAATGTTGTCCCTTATAGGATTTGCCTTGGTCATGGTGTCTCTTCACAGCAATGGAAACCCTGACTAAAACAGGGCCTCTCACCCTTCTGTCTGTAAACCCATTGTGTGGTAATCCATGAGCTCCAAAACAACATTCTTTTTGGACGTTCACTTTTGCTGCCATTAGTTTGTCCTAATCCCATCCCAGGGTCCAGTAGGAAGAAACTCGTAGGAATGTGAGTTCAGGGTTATAAAATCAGCACTTGCCTAGCAAGCGCAAGGCCCTGGGTTCGGTCCCCAGCTCTGGAAAAAAAAAAAAGAAAAGAAAAGAGAAAATTAAATCAAGCTGGGGGAAGTGGGATGTCCTTCCCTTCATAACACTTCTTCGCCTTGTTTTGGGGTGACTTGGATTTAATGGTGCATATTGATTCATTTGCCTAAGAGCCTCCCATCTTCATGAAGTCCCCAATAGAAGAAGGTATTGGGTGTCCAACCATGGAACATGAACTTCTCCTGCAAATGTATTGGGCTACCAATGTGTTGGTCTACATCCATACCTGTCCCGGGATGAACAGGCATAGATAATGACTGATAAAAAAAAAAAAAAAAAAAGTGGGGGGTTGGGGATTTTGCACAGTGGTAAAGTGATTGCCTAGAAAGCGCAATGCCCTTGGTTCAGCCCTCAGCTCTGAAAAAAAGAAAAGAAAAAAAAAAGTGATACTCAGGAAACATGTCAAAAGGTCGGTGAGAAAGAAAAGTATTTACAAATAAATATCCCCACATTCTTGTGCCCTGAAACCCTCAAAACAACTGTACGTGGCCATTAAGGGTACATGAATCCATAAATTCGCCAGTGGACCCCTCCCTTCTCTTGTTCCTCAGTACATTCCTTCATTCCCACAGCAATCAGCTAGCAAAGGCTGTATGTTGGCTGGAAGGTATAAAATCAGGGATGCATAGAATAAAATGGGGAAGCGGGAACCACCGAAGGAAAAGAGTGGGATGTGATTTGGGTCCACATTCAAAGCATGGACATGCACTTGCAGAGATGTCCTTTGTCCTGCCTGCCTTGTCATCTTCTGCCTTGTATCCGTGGATGGCTGTGACCAGAGGAGGCATAAAGAATAGTCACCCAGGAGCACGGAAGCCTCCAGTCCAAGGAGCACTGCAGTGTTAGTGTCACAGTCCCAAACATCCATAAAGGGACCATTCTCCTTTCGAAGTGTCAGCTTTCAATTTGAACTCTACTTTCTGGCAAAAGCTGTTGCACAGGGAAGCTTATCTTTGCATCCTTTGGGTAGACTCCTTTGCCTGCCCTCGGAGCGCTTCCCTCCGCAGAACAATTCTCTTCCGATCAGTTGTTCGGCACGCATGCCATACTTCCGTGCTGGAGCCTCATCTGTTCACGCTTTGAGTAAAGAAGGCCTCTTACCTCAAAGGCGATGCTGGGAAAAAATATCAAAAGAGATCAAGGGGGCTGGAGAGATGGCTCAGCGGTTAAGAGCACCGACTGCTCTTCCAGAGGTCCTGAGTTCAATTCCCAGCCACCACATGGTGGCTCACAACCATCTGTAATGAGATCCGATGCCCTCTTCTGGTGTGTCTGAAGACAGCGACAGTGTACTTACATATAATAAATAAATAATTCCTTTAAAAAAAAAAAAAGATCAAGGCTAGTTAGAATCTACTGATCTAGGTCTTATAAAGAAACATGAAGTACTGGTAACATCCCCCTCCACTGGACACAAAGACTGAGATCCAGTCCTTAGAGCCACAAAACAAGCAAAGCAGGAATAAAGAGGGAAAGAAGGAGAGAAGGAAGGTAAAGAAATAAATATAGAAGGATAGAGGGGAAAGGAGACAGACAAAATACATTATATGTTGTATTTGTCTGATAGAGGGTAGCCGTGAGCCTTTTCAGAGCCCTGGAGCTGGACTAGCCCACAGCAACCACTGACCATGGGGGCAGAACACACTTGTCTCGGCATAGCAGCACTGGCTGTCCTTGGTTAATGGAAGCCATCACTAGAATTCTTGTTCCTTCCGTTCCAGCCACACAATGGCTGCCTTCAGTAGGAGAACAATGAGTGGCAATCAATAAAGCGGGCACTTTCCGCTATGCCAGGGGCTGGCAGCCTTATGGGAGGAACACTCTGTAGCTCTCAAAGAGATGGCCCAATGAAAGGAAGCTCTTGGATGCCCTGTGTGCCTGGTCCAGCCGGGCCATTAGTTACCGAACAAATTTACATTATTCCCCAGGCAGAGACTTAGGTGTGGCGAAGCCCTGCGGCTCTTAGCTCGGAATATACGTGATGAGCTGGGTTGGGTTGACGCTGTGAGGAAATACTTTGTATTTGAGATTTTTCAACATGCTGGATTGGACTCAGGGAAAGTCGTATATCAGGGTACCGTTGGGTCTGTGAATTATTGCGTGCACACATGCCACAGTTCCATGTAGAACCAGATTTGTTCATGGTCTGATTAAAGATGGTCCTCCTACCTCAGAGGTGGTGTGTGTGTGTGTGTGTGTGTGTGTGTGTGTGTGTGTGTGTGTGTGTGTGTGTGTGTGTGTGTATATATGTATGTAGAGGCCAAAGGACAACCTTGGGTGTCATTCCTCAGAAACTGTCTTACTTTCCAGATAGGGTCTCTCCCTGATGTAATTCACCAAGTAGACTAGACTGGATGGTCAGCACCCCCAGGGACTATCCTGTCTCCACCTTCCTAGCATTGCATTCCTCTATAGGTGGCTTGCCTGCCTGCCTTGCCTTCCTTCTCCTTCCTTCCTCACTCCCCCCCTCTCTCCCTCCCTCCCTCCCTCCCTCCCTCCTTTCCTTTCTAACATAGGTGCTGGGGATCAAACATACACAAAAATAATTATTTTAACTAAGCCTGTTATAGCTCCCCAGACCAGCATTGTATTCCTGTCACTGATTGGTGGTTTAGATGAGAATGGCTCTCATAGGCTCACGTATTTGAATGCTTGGTCCCATTTAGTAGAACTGTTTGGGAAGATGGGGAGGTGTGGCCTTGTTGGAGGGGGTGTGTCACTGGGGGTGGGGTTTGATGGTTCAAAAGCCCAAGCCATTCCCAGTCTCTCTGTTTGCCTCATGGTTGTTATCTCAGCAGGTAAGTGCTCAGTTACTGCCCCAGCATCAGGCTTACCTGCTTGCTGCCATGCTTCCAGCCATGATGGTCACGAACTCTGAAACTGTTTTGTAAGGTGCCTTGGTCATGGTGTTTCTTCACAAGGGTGGAGACGTTGAGAAAATGCTGCTGTCCAGTCAAAAACATGTCTTTCAGAATTTTGCTTCCTTCACATTCATGATGGTAGACAGTATTATTCCTGCACATTGTTGACATGTATTAAGCAGATGAGGGGAAAATGTCCTCTTTTCTTTTCCCAGAGTGGAGTTGGGTTCTGTAGACAACTTGTATCAAAGTTAAAGCTTACTGCTGAAGGAATTGAGACCTTGTAACAAGCTACCACATTGGAAGACTGTAGTGGCCAGCACCAACTGGGCCCTGTGGTCGTGGCAGAAAGGGATATACTAGATCTAAGTTAGCGCTCCTCCCTCATCCTGACAGGAGAGACACTACTGATTCTGGGAACCTAGGTGATATCAGGTGACAGCTACAGAGAGCCATTTTATCACTTTCCCAAGGACCATCAAGGTCAAATGAATGGAAGTGAATGGCAGCCAGGGAGTTAAAACAAAAAGGAGCCCAATCCAAAGTAAGAGGGGGGTGTAAATACTTCATCAACACTCCACTCACCTAAGGCTGCTGAATGGAATGGGAACATGAAACAGACAGGAGGGACTTTGTTCTTCTAAAGAAATCATGGCAATTTGGGCTTAATGTGCTAATGGGATATATCTTTCCCATCGGGGCAGAATATTTTATAGTTTCCATAAAGGTTGCTACTTCATAAAATGTTTACTGATTAAGTGTCTGGTTCAGGGCTGGGAAGGTGGCTTAATAGGTCAAGTACTTGCCTTGTGAGCACAAGGCCACAAGGACATTAGTTCTGTCCCTGGGATCCACATTAAAAATGGGGTATGGTGGCAGGTGCTTGTAGTCCCAACACTGAAGGTAGATACAGGAAGACCTGTGGGGTTCATTGGACAGTTCCAAGTTCCAAACCAGCAAGAGACCCTATCTCAAGAAAGTAAGGATAGACAGCTGAGAAACAATTCCTGAGGTTGCTCATACACACACACACACACACACACACACACACACACACACAGCAACACATTTTATTCGTGGACTGGGCATCCATGATGTATCAGGGATAGCCATACACTCTGGATAAACATAAGAGGGTAGGCAGAAAGGTTCTTGGAGCCTAGGGTTTTGCTGCTGAGCAAATTCTGCTGGCATCTGTGGTAATGCGGCCCTCTCTGCAGTAGAGAGCTTTGATGTAAAAGGCAGAGCATACCCCATGGCAGGTGACCACAGCATGCATGAAAAGGACACAGTAGGCCAGCCTCTTCCTATGGCCCTGCATCCAAAGATGTTCTCAGGGTACATGTCCCCTAGAGGCGCGGACATGGGATGTCTTATTCTAGGCCTGTCAGCTAGCTGTTTGTTTTAGCCTGAGTGTTTTTAGTATTTCTAAGTGCACATATGTGTGCGTGTGCATTTGAAGGCCAGAAGTCAGCTCCTGGTGTTGTATTCAGGTACTATTCATTTTGTTGGGTTTTGTGTTTTGTTTCCTTAATTACGTTTGTTTGTTAGTTCTGTGTGTGTGGGCAGGTGCGGAGATCAGGAGCCTGCTTTAGGAGAGTCAGTTCTCTCCTATCATATGGATCCTGGGGATGGAACTCAATATTAGTCAGGGTTCTCTAGAGTCATAGAACTTACGGAATGTCGCTATATATTAAGGGGAGTTACTGTAGTGACTTACAGTCTGCAGTCCAACTAGCCCAACAATGGCCAGCTTGTGAATGGAAGTCTAGAAATCTGATAGTTGCTCAATCCTGTGAGGGTAACTGTTTAAGCTGTCTTTAAGGTTCCAACGGATGTGTTGGCAGGTAACTGCAAGCAGGCAAAGAGGAATGAATCTTCCTTCCTCCAATGTCCTTATGTAGGCCTCTAGCAGAAGGTGTGGCCCAGATTAAAGGTGTGTTCCACCGTGCCTGGATCTAAAACTAACTTGCTTTGTCTCAGGCTGACCTTGAACTCAGGGATCTGCTTGCCTCAGTCTCCTAAGATTAAAGGCGTGTACTGCCTTGCCTGGGCCTGAACTTCTCATGGCCTCAAGGTCCAGGTCAGAAGCCTGTGTCTTCCAGCCTCAAGCTCTGGATCACAGGTGTGTCCTCTGTTTCCCTATTGTAGCTCATTCCAGATGTAGTCAAGTTCTGGCTTGGCGGACGTCACCTTTATTCCCTAAGCTGTCTTGCCATCGTAGTTTTGGAGACAGGCTCTCTCACTGGCCTGGAACTCACCAAGTACGCTAGGGTGGGGTTCCCCTTCTCTTCACTTCCCTGGCTCTGGGATTGCAAGCATGTGCTTTGTAGGTAGGCTCTGGGGTTCAGGCTCAACTCTTCCTACTCGCAAGGCAAGCACTTTACCCAGAACCATCTTCCCAACCCCAAGTGTCCTGTCATTTGTGAGGCTAAGTCCCAGGGTGGCATAGCCCTAAGGATTCACTCCCATCTCCTCGACAGCCCAGCTCCACCCTCCACTGCCTTCAGTTTCTCCTTGCTCTTGGAGCCATGATTCTGTTTGCCAGCACAAGGTCCCTAGGGGTTTTCCATCAACTTGAAAGGTTTCCTTTTCTCCAGTCAGTTGTGTCTTGCAGGTTTTGCTGTAAGGCCAACAGCCAGGCTGTGAACTGCCCCAGCCCAGCCAACACTCTTTTTCCAGAACCCTTTGGAACTAGGTCATCAGATAGTTGGGCAGTCCCCACACAGGCTGTGCTCTGCCACAACTTTCAACACTCACCATCTATGGAATACTAAACTTGTTTCCAAACTAAATAGTTTCCAATGAGGGTTTAATGGGCTTTTTTTTTTCGTTCGAAATAGATTGAAAACAAGCCATTTCCTACTCCCATTTCAAACAAATTTTGGTCCAATTATTTTACCTTTTTTTAACATAAAGTTAAATGGACTATTCTGCCCATCTCTGGCTGAGCCGAGCCACGATTTCTCTTGATTATGCTTTTATGCTGTGAATCGTACGGCTCTGGAGAAATAATGGACGTCTTGTGGGAGAGTGGTAGCAATTTTTAAAATTCTACCAGTGCTTGTCAGCTCTCACCGCCGTGCCTGCTGTGCGGGAAGAAAGCACCCCACCAAAAGAGGGGGGCTAGCAACAAAACCAGTACTGTCTGCCTGGCCTCGTGAGAGCTGGCACGGGGGTTGGGGGGCTTCCTCACTGCAGGTGTACATGAGGCATGAACTCAAGTGCCACCCACCAGCCCCCTCTGCCCGTTTCGCAGACATTAGCTCTCTGTGGTGCTGAGGGTCTCTGTTTTACTTGCCCCAGCCTCACCCATTTTCCTTAGTTTGATTTGGACCATAGCCTCTGGGAGATGGAGTCCTACTTTGGTTTTTCACCTCCAGCAGCCGAGAAAAATTAGCCAGATGGAAAACAAAATGCCTCACAGCCCTTCATCTTGGGTGGTGGTGGGGTTGTTTTGATTTTGTGGTGGGGAGGAAGATAGAAGTTGTTTTCAATTTGCCAAAGGTTCCAAAAAGTTCAGAAAAGTGCTTCTGGCTAATGCCTTCTGTCTTTGGGAATGGTGGCTTCTCTCCCAGAGGATATACAGGGAGCCTGCTGAGCAATATCCTGGAGATGGAACTTAAGGCTTTGTGCATAGTGATCTATTGATGAGCCACGCCTCCAGCCCCTCCCTGGGGGATTCTAGGCAGGGGCTCTACCACTGAGCCACGCCCCCAGCCCCTCCCTGGGGGATTCTAGGCAGGTGCTCTACCACTGAGCCACGCCCCCAGCCCCTCAATGGGGGATTCTAGGCAGGGGCTCTACCGCTGAGCCACGCCCCCAGCCCCTCACTGGGGGATTCTAGGCAGGGGCTCTACCGCTGAGCCACACCCCCAGCCCCTCACTGAGGAATTCTAGGCAGGGGCTCTACCACTGAGCCACGCCCCCAGCCCCTAACTGAGGGATTCTAGGCAGGTGCTCTACCCACTGAGCCACCCCCCAGCCCCTCACTGGGGGATTCTAGGCAGGTGCTCTACCACTGAGCCACGCCCCCAGCCCCTCCCTGGGGGATTCTAGGCAGGGGCTCTACCACTGAGCCACGCCCCCAGCCCCTCCCTGGGGGATTCTAGGCAGGGGCTCTACCACTGAGCCACGCCCCAGCCCCTCCCTGGGGGATTCTAGGCAGGGGCTCTACCACTGAGCCACGCCCCCAGCCCCTCACTGGGGTACTCTAGGCAGGGGCTCTACCACTGAGCCACACCCCCAGCCCCTCACTGGGGGACTCTAGGCAGGGGCTCTACCACTGAGCCACACCCCCAGCCCCTCACTGGGGGATTCTAGGCAGGGGCTCTACCACTGAGCTTCCAACACCTTGAGGTTATTCTAGGATGATGATACCGCTGAACCAAGGCCACACCCTTCATTTCTTATTAAAGGTCGTTCATCTTTGAGGGTAACAGACTCATTCCTTTGATTTTTTGAAGACACCTTGTCTCTGTGTTTATGATCTAATATACTGCCATTTCTAGCTTCAGGTCACATGACCGTTCAATTTTAGTACCGTGTTCTAGACTTCAGAACAGGCCTAGGGACACAATGGGAAACATGTTAAGCCAGCCTCTTCTACCACAGAGATATAGACATATAACTCACTCCACACTCTGGAACTGTAGGTGGGGGTACTGCAGAAGTACAATACACACACACACACACACACACACAGGCTTTCTGGAAAATCTGATTTTGGTGAGCAGTAGTGAACCAAGAAAATAACTAGGAAGTTATATTCTAGGAAGAGAAGGTACCAAGTTTGAAGTGGGAAGCCCACCCCACCCTCAAAAACATATCTGTAGCAAGGTGTCATCTAAAATGACTCCGATTCTTATTGGTTGCTGCAGTGAATGTGGAACCTCACGGGGTATGAATTACTGTCAGAGACCCTCACTGTCTCCTTCTAGGCACATCAAACATTTACCACTCACCTAATTAATGCATTTGTCCCAAGCCCGTCTCTCTATCCTAACTCTCTTATAGCTCTCTGAATGCTGATATGCCCTGTCCACATCACTGACCAACTGTGTCAGTCCCATAGCTGGTGTTGGTGTTACGTATGTGGCTCAGTTGATAAAGTGATTGTCCAGCATGCAGAGGTCCTGGGTTTGGTCTTCTGCACTGCATAAATGGGGCATGATGTTATGTGCCTGGTGTTGAGGTGTTGAGAATCAGGAGTTCAAGATCATCCTCAGCTACAGACAAAAAAAAAAAAAAAGATGTTTTCCTCTTAGTGACTCTGTATAACCTACTTAGCTTCTTTTCATATTAACTTGTTTCAAGTAATTTATTTATGGCTGTTTTGCCTGCATGGATGTGTGTGTACCACCTATATGCCTGGTGCCCAGGGAGGTCATGAGAGGATACCTGGAGTTATAGATTGTTGTGAGCTCCCATGTAGGTACTAGGAATATAACCTGGGGCCTCTGGCAAAGCAACTGGTGTTCTTAACTGATGAGCCATCCATCCACCCTGGGTCTTTTGTTTTCCAAGTCATTAGTTGACATAACAGATCCTGTTCTGTTGGTCGAAAGGTACTTCCATGGCAAATATCTGAAACTGCCAATCCTCACATCTCTTCCTGCTACCATTCTGTTCTCATATGACCAAGGAAGGGGTGTGTGTGTGTGTGTGTGTGTGTGTGTGTGTGTGTGTGTGTGTGTGTGTGTCGTCGTCCATAGAGAGTCTCACATGTACATGTGCATGGGGAGACCAGGGTCACAGTCAAGTGTCTTCTTTAATTGGCTTCTATCCTTAAGCTTTTGAGACAGGGTCTCTCACTGAACGTGGAGCTTGTTAATTCAGCCCAACTAGATGGCCAGTAAAGATATCCCCGGTCTGTCTCCCCAGTTCTGGGGTTACAACCATGTGTCACCGCGAATGATAGTTATGTTTATGTTAGATATCTGAACTCAGATCCTCATGCTTTGTACAGCATCTACCCAGGCCCCTGTGGCCCATCCTCCTAGAGAAGACACTGTGCTTGGTGTCTAAGGAGCACGGGCCATTTCTGTCATCAATAGTGGACTCAGAAGGCAAGCAGGCATAGAAGCTGGGAGGCAGGTTCCCTGTTTCCAGGATGTGTCTATGGTAATTGCATTAAGTTCTGTCTCCTTTGCAAGTTTTGGGGAAATGGCTTGTAGAATGTTACTCGACGTTCATTCTCCTGCCACCCCTGTGAATCACAGGGGAGAGACACACTTGCTTGAATTTAGCAGATGGGGTTCAAAGAGTCTCAGAGACCAGCTTGGATGTTTCCCAGATGTGCTAAGTAGCTGTGATGATACAGGTTGGTGGTGGGTTGGACATAATCTAGACTCAGTGGAGCTGGGCTTTGAATACCTGTGATGTGGGCAGACCCATCTTGGTTGTGATTGAAGCCATTCCTGGATTGTGTAGAGTGGATAAAGTTGACCTGACTATGAGCAAGCTACTCCTTCTTCTTGATGATGTGACCAGCTGCTTCAAGTTCCCGCTTTGATTTCCCCACCATGATGGACTATATTTAAGCTGTAAACTTACCCCTTAAGTTGCTGTTATTCAAGTTTTTTTTTTCACAGCAAGAGGAAAAGATACTTAGATGGTACTCAAGCTGAATCCTCAGTCCAAGTTATCCGATTTCTGTGCCCCAGCATGGTTTTAATTTTTACATTTTTTTTCTATCAAAGATGACATCAACTCCCTCACCACCACCTTCATCCACCAAGGCTAATGGGTGATGTTGTAGTAGAAACAGAAAGAAAGGCAGAAAAAATAAGGTTGAAGCATCCAAGCGTTGTGACAGGTAAAGCCTGAAGTACTCCACTAACTAACCTTGGATGCTTTCCCTGGTCCTCTCTAAGTAAATGAGAACAAGGAACACACAAGAGTCTCCAGCTTTAAGACTTATCTTGTTGAAACAAGCCCAGGCTGAGCTATTCTGAACCCAGTGACAGCATGGGAACTCAGTAATATTTAGCTCCAAAGAGAGAGGGACATGGCGAAGAGCTCTATAAAAATGCGTCCAAATAACAGCTCGAGGGGTGGGGAGGTAACTGATCTGTTGGGAATGAGGATCTGAATGGGATCCCCAGAACACACACACACACACACACACACACACACACACACACACACACACACACACACACACAAAAGTCTGGCATGGTGTGCAGCTTTGGCATCCCAGTGCTGGGGAGGCAAGTTCCAGGCCAGTGAGAAGCTTATCTTAAAAAAACAAAAGGAACTGGAGAGATGGCTCACAGTTCAAGTCTAGGCTCACAACCTGAAAAATAAAATAATAAAAACAGTGCATCAGAGTGTAAAAGTACTTGATGCCCAACCTCGTGACCCAGGTTTAATCTCCAGGACACACATAATGGAAGAAGAGAACAACTCCAGAAAGTCGTCCTCTGATTCTCCGATTGCCACTTGTACACATGTCTGGTGCATGGACACAAGCATGTGGTATGTGGACATGCCACAATCAATACTGACATGTATTTTTAAAAACTTTAAAAGATGACTGTGATCAAGAGTGCTTGGTGCTCATGCAGGAGACTGGAGGTCAGTTTTTTTTTTTTTTTTTTTCCTTTTGCACGCCAAAAAGCATATTAGCTCAAGGAGGGAGGAAAGGAAGTCAGAAGAGAGCATGCTCGCTTTGCTTGACTGTTCAATACAATGTGAATACATATCTTGTGGTCACTTGCAGCCTCAGGAATCTTTTGGTTCCTTCTACAGAGAGGTATTAGTGGTCAAAATCATTCTCATGAATTATGATTTAATCATGAACACGAGAGGGCTACAGAGATGACTAAGTGGTCAGGAGCGCCTGGTGCTCATTGCAGGAAACAGGAGATCAATTCTCAGCACCCACTTCAGGTGGCTCCCAGCAACCTTTAACTCCGGCTCCCGTGGATCCAGTCCTTTCTTCTGGACTTTGGGAGAAGCTGCACGCACATTCATGTAACCACACACAGACCTATACACATACAGATGATTTAACACAAATAAAGACTAAGCTGGGCACGGTGGGTCATGCCTTAATCCCAGCACTGGAGAGGCAGAGCCAGGCTGATCTGTGTGTTTGAGGCCAGCCTGGTCTACATAGAGAGAGCTCTAGGATAGCCTAGGCTACATCTTTATCTCAAAGATGGATGGGTGGGTGGATGGATGGATGGGTGGATGGATGGGTGGGTGGATGGTTGGGTGGGTGGATGGGTGGGTGGGTGGATGGGTGGGTGGGTGGATGGATGGATGGGTGGATGGATGGGTGGGTGAATCTTTAGAAATGGCCAGAGTCAGAGAGTTCTTTTCACAGTCCTCAGGGTACTGTTGAAGACAGGTGACAAAGACTACCATCATATTCCTAGCAGGGGACTTGCTGAATTTTCAGTCACCCAGAATTCCAGAGTCTGGGGTTCTCAGAGTCTTAGTAAGGACAAAGGAAAAGGCACGCTCTGTTCCAATCGTGGTGAATTAGACACCGAGACTTTGTAATTAAAATGGATTTAATAGAGGCAGGAAGCCTGGTATGTCTGCCCTAGTAAGCAGTCATCTTCTCTCACTAGGAGACCATGTCCTTTGTATTTAAACGGTTTCTCCAAAAGGCTCTAAATGAGATTTGGGACTTAAACAAGATTTGGTGTGATTTGCTAATTACCCAAGTTACTATTACCTGATTAACACAGGAATCCTAATAGTCTGTGGAGGTGCCTTCCTTCCGGTGCCAGGAGGCTTGACATCTTCGTTCGGAGGCATTTTAATTAACCCAAATTATGGATGTTGTTCTTCTTTAGGATCTGGTGTCTGGGTCTTCGGTTTAAAACTTAATAGGTACCTGAAGGAGGTTTGGTGCCAAAATGCAAGAGAGAAAGCCGGGCAAATCGATTCATCAATGAGAGTCAGGTAGAGATTGATTCCAGGTAGTTAGGCCATTAGTGGTGAGCTGGGAAATCCGAGAGGGCTTCACAGTAACCAACCAGAGCCATCAAGGAAAAAAAATACCCTGATACCTCTCTTCTCCCTGACCACCTTAGTCAGGGTGTGCAGAGTCCTACCTCCTGGAGGACTTGGAAGTCCAGAAGCTGTTCCCTCTCTGAAGGTCACAAAGGACGACAGGACTACACCCTGGACGGGTTGTTCAAAGTCCTAACTATAGGGATGCGACTGAGTTTATCAAACCCCATCGCTGATCCCCAGTCACGTACAAACCTGGAATGGTGGTTTACACCTGTAAGTCCCAGCACTGGTGAAAGCAGAGAGATCAGAAGGTGAGGTCAGAAGCTGGCTACGTAGTTGAACTGAAGGACATCCCTAGGTCAAGTGAGGCCATGTCCCCAAAAATGTTGGCAGGGGTACTGGAGAAATGCCCAGAGGAATGGCTTACAGGTTAAGGCTGTGTGCCATTCTCGCAGAGGACCCTAGTTTGGTTCCCAGCACCCATGACAGGTGGCTTACTTGTACCTGCAAAGAATCTGATACTTCTGAGGTCAATGTACTCATGCACACACACACACACACACACACACACACACACACACACACACACACACAATTTTATTTTTTTAATTATAATAATAATAGGTTTCCTCTCTGACCACTGTGAAGCTTGCCTTTTCTTCAGTTGTCAAGTTGACTGGACTTGGAATCACTTAGAAGACACAGCTCGGAGAGGATCTGGAAGGCTGTTTCCAGAGAATTTTAAACGAGGAGGGGAGACATGAGCTAAATGGTGGGGCCCTGGGCTGAAGAAGAAAGGAGACAGTGAGCTGAGCACCCCTCCCTCTGACTCCTGACTGAATACAATGTGGGCAGCTGCCGACCACACTCCTGCTGCCCTGTCTTCCCCGTGCCTTTAGGTCCAAGCCCACCCCTCAGCCCCGCCCCCAGTCTTCTGATTCCTTCTCTGCAGAGGAGTAAGCTCCCATGCTTCTCAAGCCTACTGGGTATTGGAGGGAAACAAAGACACTGAGGAAGAAAGCGCTCCCGGAAGGACACTCTCTGGGTCCCTGCCCCACTGGATCAGGGAGTTAACCCTGCTCACCTTTCGTGCATTATTAGCTTAGTCCTTTAGAACGTCGTGTTCGTGTCTGCTGGGGCAGCCCCATTGTAGATGGCAAATTGCTCCTCTCCGCTAATCTTTCTATCTCAGCTTAGCCGTTCTTCTGGGATTATATCTCATCATAGTAGGCAAGTCCGCTCTTTCCAGCCTTCACATAGGGGACATCAGCGTAGGTAGGGATAAAACAAGAGGGTCCTGAGCTGATAAATGACACTTGGAAGTGACCGCATGATACTGTGTTAGATTCTTTTGATTGCCTTTATATTTGCTTAATTTTGTTTTCTTTCGTGTGTACGGGGTGTGCGTGCGTTCCTGTTCGTGAATTCCTTGTGTATGCGTGGAGGCCAAAGAGCAGTCTTGGGTGCCAGATGCCGTAGGCTAACTGGCTCATAAGCTTCTGGGAATTCTCCTGTCTCATAATGTACACACCGCACATATACACGGAAAGAAAGGGGGAAAGAATGAGGTCATCAGAAACAAGGAAAGTTAGAGAAGCTGCCAAGACATGGCATGGGGCATCCAGCACAAGACCCTGCCTCCAACATACAATGTGAAGGACGTTAATAACACTGTAGCAGCATTGGCCCATTGGGTCGGATTACAGCAAAATGACTGTTACTGCTGGTTCTTGCTAGCAGGGGCTCCTGGGTATGAAGAGTGTGGAAACACCATTATCTTCTTACTCTCTCTGTGCATATGTCACTCTTCTAAAAATTAATCCTACTTAGGGACTGGAGAGACGGCTCAGTGGCTAAAAGTTCCTCTATGCAAGCATAAAGAGGTAAGTTTAATCTCCAGCACCCAGGTAAAAAGCCACGCCTGGCCATGCAGGTATTCAGACTCAGACAGTAGGGGAGATACGAGGGTGGCTGGGGCTTGCTGTCCTCTAGCTCAGTCTGGGGGTTGGAGGGGACTCCTTTTACAGGGGGATAAGATAGAATGTCATAGAGCAGGACATCCGGTGTGTCTGGGGTGCTTGCCATCTCTCTCTCTCTCTCTCTCTCTCTCTCTCTCTCTCTCTCTCTCTCTCTCTCTCTCCAAAAATAGTAGTAGCAGCAGTAGTAGTAGTAACAGCAGCAGCACCTCTAATACAAAGGACACTCATCGTCCAAACCAGGTTTTGATAACCCAAAGATGAGCATCAATCATCCAGAAAATGTATTTGTAAAAGAACTTAGTTCCTTTCCAATGGCGGAGTGCTGTTATCTCTGCCTCCCTGAGAAAGTATGTCTGAATAGAGGAGAGAGAGAGAGAGAGAGAGAGAGAGAGAGAGAGAGAGAGAGAGAGAGAGAGAGAGAGAGAGAGAACACACATTGTGAGGGCTTGTGCAGTGTCTGTCTGTCTTCTGTCTGCCTGCACTTAAATAGGAAAAGAATGAATTCAAGCTGTCTCCAGCACTGTTTTGAAACTTAGTCTAATTCCAACCAGAGAAGAGCAAGGAGTTATTGTTGTTGTTGTTGAGGAAAAAGTAGACTTACACATTATTAAGTTTTTTCCCCTCCTAGAAGCTAAGGAAACCATCTGTGAGAGCCTGTTTGCATGTTTGTTTTCTACAATAAAATGCAAAATACTTCTTCCTGTTAGCGGATTGTACCATATGTCTCTCCTTGTAACAAAATCAGCATGTTTATTAATGAGCCCAATCAGAGGCAAAGATTTAGAAGGACTGCGCGGGAACTGGATTCTTCCATTCAGTATTCCTGCAAAGGAAACTTCTGGTTAAGCGTCGTTGTCGTGCTTGGAAAATAGAAGGCTTGTTTTTGCTCTGAAATCAATTTACTTGGCAGAGGTCAGAGAGAGCAGGAGGAAGAGGCCTGTGACTTTTTTTTTTTTTTTTTTTTTTTTTTTTTTGTACAAACTAAAAATCTGCATTTAAACATGGCCCTTCCCTCCTGGCGACTCCCCCAACTGATTTAGTTCCACAATTTATATGTGATTAATATTTAATTCAATCAGTTTCATTTTCCCAGACAGACTAATTAAAGTACTTGATGTACCTACCCCATCTCTGAACACAGGGGCAAGCCTGTGGGTTTCTTCGAGTGACAGGAATCGGACGAAGTCTCAGCTGTGTTAGCATGGCAGGTCATGGTCTCTGTACAAGAAGCCCAGCTCATCACGGTAGTACACACTCCGTGTGTGCACCTTGTCATACGGTAATGCCGTACATGGGTGCAGTAGCCATGCTGTAATGAGAGAAAGAATTTCCTGCAGTGATACCTGGGGAAGCCAGGCAGCAGGCCTGGGCTACATGACATCCTCTCTCCATGTCTCAGGTCATGCAAAGGGTGGCCTCCAACAGTTCTTGTCAGCGTAGACCTTAAGGGGACACTGAGGATGCTAGACCCTGGACCAGGCAGAATATGTGTGCTTTCTGGTTGCCCAGCCTCCATGCAAGTCTTCTTACTCTCTGTTTAACAGCAAGGATACAACCCAGCAAATGCCATTTTCTTCTGTCATGGCCTGTGTTTTTCTAGAAATATTGTAAGCAACCAAAATACCCGTAATCAGTACACTTGCAGTGGAGCAGGGGGCGGGCGGGCAATTAGAAAGGCAAGGGCAGGGGCTGGAAACACTGTAGTGCTGTATGAGAGAGACGCTTTCCCTTCCTACTGAAGTCTTTGGATAGGAGGTTTTTTTGCTGTGGTAATGAGAGGTGAGGAGGAGGGTGGGCAGAGGCAGACTTACAGAAGTCTCTCTGGTTGGTGTCTGTATGTGCAGATCAAAATGTCTAAGTTAGAGTTTCTATTGCCGTGATGAAACGTCATAGCCAGGAGTAACCTGGGGAGGAGCGGCTCACTTGACTTACAGATTACAGTTAGAAATCAGGGTAAGAACCCAAGACAGGAACCGAGGCAGAGCGATCCTGGAGAGGGGCTGCTTGCTGGTTTCCTCAGCCAGCTTTCTTATATACCTCAGGGCCTCCTGACCCGAAGTGGCATTCCCAATGGTGGGATGGGTTCTCTCACATCAATCATTAACCCAGAAAATACCCCCATAGACTTTCCTACAGGCCAGTTGATCGAGGTATTATCTCTCAGGGGAGGTTCTTCTTCTCAGATAACTAGCTTATGTCAACTTGACCAAAACAGCAACCGGGACGCCAGAGGTCACCCTCAGGTGTCAATCATTAGAAGTCATTGACCTCTTTTCTTGGAAACAAGGTAGTTCAAAGGCCCGGAACCTACTAGGTAGGCCAGATTAGGTGGCCAAAAGTCCTGGCGATATGCCTAGCCTACCGGTTCAGCATTGGGATTGGGATGTGCACTCCTGGGTTCTGGGGATTGAACTCAGGTCCTCACGCTTGCAAGGCCAGCACTGGATGCCTGCACCATATCCCTGGATTCTCAGGCAGATTTTGCAAGTGCAAAATACACTCTAGTGGACAGTATGAAAAGGTTTCTACCTGTTGCAATGAGCTGTATCAAGTGAGAAGGAAAGGAAGATTGAAATGGCTTCAGCCTTTTTTAAAGTATCTTAGGCAGGCGGTACGGTTGGGATTGAATAGATGTGGCTAAATATTCGCTAGCTAGTGGTCTTGTTTTTTAAGTGATTATGGGTTATGAGATGTCTCTGTGGGTAGAGGTGTTTGCCACTGAGCCTGACAACCTGAGTTCAATCTACAGGGCCCGTGTAGTAGAATAGAAGAACCATTTTCCCCCACGTTCCCTATGACTTCTGCACATGAGTTGTGGTACCTGTGTGTGCACATTCACGAACACAGAGACATATACATATACCTTATGCACATACATAAAATTGTTTTCTAGTAAAAAAAAAAATCTTAAACCCAATTATATTGGGAGAGCTTGGAGAAAAACTTTAGGCACACTTTGGCCTGTTATGCCAACGGGTAATGAGACCCCAAACACACTGCCATTACAGGCTCGTGCCGTGAAAATTGTCCTCCCTCGACTAGATGACTCTCTTTTACCAGCAGACACAGTCTGAGCTTAAAGGGTAAAATGCCTAGCACAAAATCTACGCCCCTGTGTGGCTGACACAGGCAGCCTGCCTACCCACAGAGGTCTGACACCTGGCTCCCAAGTGGCAGCCCAGATGGACAGTGTCCAGCTGTCATGCTGGGGTGGACAGTTGGCCTCCGGCAATGAGACTATTATGCCAGGAAGGGTAACCATTTCAGCTCTTCTCCACAAATGTCAAATTTTTTTGGATCAGTTCAGCAAGTACAACACAGGGTTCCTGGTCTGTGCCAAGCGGCAGGATAAGGTCCTGTGAATAAAATATCTCCCTGATGGAGAGGCAGTTCATGACCCAATAGAGTCATTGTGTTAGATGCTAGAGTGTTTAGGGCGAACCGTGAAGGCAGACCGGGATGGGCACATGGTAGGAAATATGTGGCTGGAACCTTCCCCTCCAGTCACAGGCTTCTCAGAGTCCACTGCAGGATATTGTGGGTTCCTGGAAACATCATTCTCTCCATTCTTCCTGGGAGTATACAAAGCCTGTGACTTTAACAGAAGGCTTGCAAACCAGCTGTGCTAGTACACGTTTATAACCCAAGCACTCATACTCAGGATGCTGATGCAGGAAGATCATGCGTTCAGGGTCAGCCTGGGCTACTTAGAAAGATCTTTTTGAAACAGAAAACAACAAGGAGGCCTCCACTCTGGAAAGGAGTGAGTGAAACCAGGTTTGCTGTGTTATTTTCATTAGAAGGCCTTTCACTTTATATGTTCTTATCATTGTTCTTCAGGAGCTAGGGCTGGGGCCCAAGCTTTTGTGGCTTAGCTAGCCTTCCACCCTTGAGGCATATCCATGTTCCCTCACTGGAGGATTCTAAGCAAATGCTCTACCACTGTGCCACGCCCCCAGCCCCTCACTGGGGAATTCTAGGCAGGAGCTCTACCACTGAGCCACGCCCCCAGCCCCTCACTGGAGGATTCTACGCAGGTGCTCTACCACTGAGCCACGCCCCCAGCCCCTCCCTGGGGGATTCGAGGCAGGGGCTCTACCACTGAGCCACGCCCCCAGCCCCTCACTGGAGGATTCTACGCAGGTGCTCTACCACTGAGCCACACCCCCAGCCCCTCACTGGGAGACTCTAGAAAGCATTACCACTACATCCCAACCTGGTAACTCTGTGTGTGTGTGTGTGTGTGTGTGTGTGTGTGTGTGTGTGTGATATAAGTGATAAAAATATATCAATATTGTGTGTATAGTATATATATTATAATATAATATATAAATATATAATATATAAATATATATTATAATATGTATAAATATATTATATATATAAATATATATATTATATATATTTAATGAAAGTACTTCTCCAAGCCTTGAGTATGCTAAAGTACGCTTTGTAAATACTCCAAAGGAAGATATGGTATCACAACTTTGCAGAGGAACCCTTATCCACTGAGTATCACTTTGGACACTGGTACTATGTCCTGTCTGGAGCAAAGACTTGGCAGAAGCAAGTCTCAGGTCCAAACCCAAGTGCCCCTGCTACAGCAACAAGTGCTCTTTATCCACTGAGCCATCCCTCCTGCCCAGATGTTTTTAAGAGTTAAGATTGTTCTGGCTTGCTTTCTGTGATAAAACACTTTGAACAAAAGTAAAGAAAAAGGGTTATTTCTGGCTATAAATCATAGCCCATCACTGAGGAAAGTCAAGGCAGGAACTTGAAGCAATAACAAAGGAAAACGCTGCGTGTTTGCTTGGTCATGGGCCCATGCTTAGTCCAATCACTTCTCCTTTAAGATTTATTTATTTTCATTTCATGTGTATAGGTGTTTGCCTACCTGTATGGATATGCACCACATGTGTGCCTGGTACACAGACTCAGAAGACAGAAGAGGGCATCAGATCTCTTGGAACTGAAGTTATGAATAGTTGTGAGCCACCTTGTGACTGCTCTGCAAGAGCTTTTCACTACTTAGCAATCACTCTATTGCACAGTGCAGGACCACCTGCCTAGGGAGTGGTGCTGCCCACAGTGGGCTGGAACATCCAACGTCACTAAGTTAGTAATCAAGACAATCTCCCTCATGCCTATCTGGTCATGTGATTCTAGATTGTATCAAGTCGGTCTTTAATCCCAAGGATACAGATTTTACACTGTAGCTCAGTTTATCCTGGAACTTAACGCTCTGTGCCCGGATGGCCACACACTCACATTAATTCTCTTGTATCAGCCTCCTAAATTCTGGGATTGATAATAGCATATCCAGAGCGAGAGTCTCTGGATAGTGACAGTTACTTTGATAATAAGCCTGCCAGGAATTCTCTTGACTTCCCCGGGGCTTGTGATATCTCCCTTTTAGACACTTCCTTTCCTGCATCCTGTTACCCACCTCTTTGGGAACACTCCTTGTGACTGTCCTATAAGGAGAGCATCTGTTTTTCCAATCTGTGTCTTCAGATGTGCTACTCCTCCCTTGGTACCTTCCAGTCAGGGCTTTCCTATGTCAGCATTAGCTGGATTCATCCATCACCTCTCTCCAGCTTTAAGTCTCTCTTAAGCTTGGACCCAAGTGTCTAACCTCTTCGTGATGTATTTCTGTGGAACTGCTCCAGTCAGTACTGTGATTAACACTCCTAACCATTCCACACCACAGTGCTCCATTGCTGGCTGCTATCTTCAGTTACCACAGGTGCATTCCTTCTGACACTTGCCTTCTCCGTACTCCCAGACACCTTTGTGCTCACATCCAGCAGGTCACTTGCTTCTCCCATTGACTTACTAGTTACCGCTTTAGAGGTATGAGGTCAAAGACTGGTCCTTATTGGTCTTTAAATTGCGGTTGTGTTACTCAGAATATGAGAGTGTTTGATGTGCGAGCATGAGGACCTGAATTCAAATCCTAGCAACCGTATAAAAAGTCCCGTATGTTTCTGTATTCATCTGTGACGTCAGACTACTATTTTTTTTTTTTACAGCTCAGGACCCCCCTGCACAGGAAATGGTGCAGTCCATAGTAGGCTGGGTCAATTAACAGTCAAGACACTCCCTCACAGACATGAGCATGATCTGTGCAGTTCCTAAATGAAGACTTTCTTATCTTCTGACTCTGGGTTGCGGAAAGCTGACATTTAAAACTAGCCAGCACAGACCCAGTCTTGTGGAAATTAGGCAGTGGGGGATGATACAGCAGGAGAGGGAGCATTCTCCGCTGGCCTCCGCATATGCATGGGTGCACATGTACATGCACATAGACACAGACACACATGCGTGCACACCAAAAAAAAAATACGTATTGTCCCATAATGGTACATGCCGATAATCTCAGCACTGGGGAGGTGGAAGCAGGAAGAACATGACTCTGCAGTCATTCTCATCTACATAGTGAGTCTGAGGCCAGCCTGGGCTACATGAGACCCTGCCTCGAAAGCAAGGACCAAAACAACGGTGGCAAACAGCAGCCTTCTCACTGAACCAGGCATGCGGGTATCCTCTTTTGTAGGATGCAATGCTTCATTCTAGTCATGCCCACACATTCAAGGGGCGCTTCCATATTTAATGCCACATCTGGCTTCTCACCCAGCGTCCCCATCCGCGCCACATGCCCACCTTGATGCTTTCCCTCCCCGATCAGCTAGGTACCCCGAAGCCAAGCTCACAGGTGCCTCTGGCTGCAGCCACCCTTGGCTCTGAATGTCCAGGGTTGGTGGCGGGGGCGCGTTGGTATTCTGGCCGCGGAGGCCTGGCTCGTTATGAAGCACATGCTCTGCAGATTAGCCTGTTTGTATAGCCAATCGAACATGTGCTCCATTAAAAATTAAAGCATCCCGTTTTAAGGCTGGAACAGGAGACGTCAGCTGCCACCGAGCAGCAGCCACGCAAAGCCCCAGAGCCCATTACCATAGGTTACAGCAAATGTTAATCAGCGCCAGTGCAGTTAAATAATGCAGCCTGTGCAGATGGCGGCCCCTGCATCTCCTCACAGATGTGGCCTCCGGTCCCCCAGGTTGCTGTATCACAGCAGTTGTCATGGCATCATCGGATTGGATGCTGGCTGTCAATATCACCTCGTGCAATGTGCTATGTATAAGTACATGTGAGCTAGGGGGATGCCAGGGCTCCGGGGCTCCTTGTTCTCCTTTTCTGTTGCTGCTGAGACAGGTGGACTGTAGCCTAGGAGACCCAAACTCCCTGTGTAGCTGAGGATGATCCTTGGACTCCTGACCCTCCTTCCTGCCTTTATCTCCTCAGCGGCGAGGTGACAGGGATGCCCACCTTGCCTGGTTTATGTGACTGGGAGTGGAATCTAGGGCCTTGTGCGTATTCAGCTTGCTCACTCTGCCCACTGACCCTTACCCCCCAGACTGTCTTCTTGTTTCTTACCTTTCTCTTCCTTTCTTACCTTCCAGAATGCAGATACATTTTCCTCCATCTTGAAAACCTTTGCTCTAGGAGGCCCGTGGTGACCTGACTTTTTAATCCTAGTTCTTGGGAGGCAGAAGCAGAAACAGGTGGATTGCTTTGAATCCAAGACCAATCTGGTCTACATAGTAAGTTCCAGGCCAGCTGGGCTGCTGCATAGAAGGCCCAGTTATCAACAAACAAACGAACAAGCAAGTCCTTTTCTCTGAAGGTCCTGCTCTCAAATGAGATTCTTTCTATTCTTGTCCTCTGTCCCACCCCACTTCCCTTGCTGTTGAAGAGTTTAGCATTTCATTCCTCCTTTCCCACTAAGATTCTGCCTGCCTGACCTCCCAGCCTCCCACGCTCTGTCCTCAGTCCACCTCTCCCCTACATTCCCACAAACACACCCCACATTGTGGTACTACCAGGGACTTCCATTTCCAAACTAACTGTCTTTTCTAAAGCATTGGCGGCAAAGGGTGAAGGAACCCTCGCACATTTAGAACAGAGGTCCTCCCCGTGGTCTGCCCCTGCCAACCACAGTGACTTCCTGTCCCTCTGATATATTCCAGTCACATTGGCCTTCCAAGCAAGCTAATCCACCACCCAGAGATCCGTGTCTGTCCCAGCACTCTGCCCTGTTTCATTCAAATGCTGTCTCCCTAGAGAGAAATTCTCCGACCACCTTGTTAGAATAGCCGCTCCTGTCTAGCCCAGGTTCCTCTGCCTTCTGCCTTGCTTCCCCTTCCAGCACTTAGCCAGCACACCTCACATACACTCACTAGCTTATCACCCAGCTCTACCATTAAAACACTGGTAACCATGACAACAAGAATCTCTCAATTCTCTCTCTCTCTCTCTCTCTCTCTCTCTCTCTCTCTCCTCTCTCCTCCCTCCCTCCCCTCCCCTCTCCCTCTCCCCTCTCTCTCCCCTTCTCCCCCTCCCCCTCCCTCCTCCCCCTCCCCTCTCCCCCCCCTCCTCTCTCTCTCTGTGTAGTGCCATGTCTCATGTACCCCAGGCTGGCCTTAAACTCACTAGAGTTTCTATTACTGTGAAGAGATACCATGACCACAGCAACTCTTTTTTTTTTTTTTTTTTTTTTTTTTTTTTAAGATTTACTTGTGGGAAGTACACTGTTCCTGTCTTCAGACACACCAAAAGGGAGAATCAGATCTCATGACAGATGGTTGTGAGCCACCATGTGGTTGCTGGGATTTGAACTCAGGACCTCTGGAAGTGCAGTCAGTGCTCTTAACCACTGAGCCATCTCTCCAGCCCATAGCGACTTTTAGGAAAACATTTCTTTGAAGCTGGCTCACAGTTTCAGAGGTGTAGTCCATCATCATTGTGTTTGGTTTGTTTTGGAGACATGGTCTCACTTTGTAGTCAAGGCTTCCTGAAACTCATGACATGCCCCAGAGTAGCCACAATCTCTCAGCATGCCACTTCCCCAGGGATGGAATGATCAACATGTGCTGGCCTTCCTAGGCTTGTCTTCAATTTCTGGCCCTCCTGCCTCAGCCTTCCAAGAGCTAAGATGACAGGCAGGTGTCACAACATCTGGCCAAGCACAGCTTTCTAACAGGAAAAAAAAAGTAGAAGAAAGCAAGTATTAGTAGGTTTCATGGACTTGGTCTGGCATGGGGGGCAAGCTGCTTCTCACTTCAGGATGTCATCTGTACTCTATTGGAGCTTGCCTTATGCGTTCTTGCTATGCTGGGGTAGGCAAAGGAGAGATAATCTTTAGTTCCGGAAGACAGGGTATAAGACCGGACCCACTGTGTATTCTGTCAAATGGCCAGCCTGGGTGTGCCACCTGCAGGACTTAAAAACCAGAGATGAGGCAGGAGTCCAGAGAAACCCTGGGCCACCATTTCCATGAAATTATGTCGAGGCAGTGCACGGCAGTCACCTGCTCCCTCGGTAAAGCAGGTGTTCTGCCCTTAAAATGGTAATTAGAGACTATTTCAAATCAATGAGCCTCAGTTATTCCATATTGCTGCAATGTTCTCCCCCCCTTCCTCCCTGTTTAACCCACCCCATGATATAGGAAAGCCTGCTCACCCTTGGGGGGAGAAAAGAATCAACGTGCACGTGGATATTTCTGAAATAAGCCCCCTTTCTGGAAGTATTTTGTGGTTAGTTTTAAAATGCAATATCCTGAGAAGGGTTTATGTTGGCTTTTTATTTTTAATATAGAGCAAAATGGAAAATTGGAATGTAATGAGCGATTTTGCTTCCATTGCATTAATGTCTCTGCGGCTTCATCCGAGGTCACTGTTAGATTATTTTCCTTGCAATATTTCATCTGCTGTCAGTTCTTTTAAAATCATGTCATGTATTCAGGGCCCTTTTTTTTAAGGTAACTGAAGCAATGAAGATAGTTTTGAGGAGTTTATTTAGATGATTGTAGGGTGTCGAACCACCTTGGTCAGATCAGTGCCCAGTGTTCAAAGGTTCACCAGGGTTGAAATGACGTTTGATGTCAAAGTAGTTATTCCTTAATGTGTTTTTGTACCCATAACATAAGAGTGAGTGAATAAGAGAGAGAGAGAGACAGACAGACAGACAGACAGACAGACAGACCCTGGGGAGAAAGCTAAGTTCATAAATTGTTTTACCATGCAGGAATAAGGTCTTAAGTTCAATTCTTGAGCATGCACCTTTAAAAAAAGAAAAAGGCCAAGGGTTGGTGGGGAGGCCCCGCAGGCAAACCTATTGGCTTCCATGCTGCCAATCTGAGCTCAATCCCTGGAACTCCCATAGTGGAAAAGAAAAAAACAGTTCCTATAAGTTGTCCTCTGACCTCCACATGTGCGCAATGGCACATCCCAAAGTCCTGAGGGACTCTTAGCATTTGAACTTGACCGACCGCTGTGGAAAAATCTTACAAAATAACTTCCGTTCCTTTAGTTTTGTCCTGTGATGATTTTTTACACATTAAAAAATAATTAGAGCCCTGTAATTAGATAATAATTAGTAATCATTAGAGCTACGCCATTATCATCTTGTAACTTTAAAACTATAAAATGAAGGACTGGGGATGTGACTCTGGTGCTCTTTCCTGCATACCAAGCCCTGGGTTCTGTTCCCAGCACTGCCCAGACCAATACCGTGGAGCACACTTGCCATCCCAGCACTCAGGAGGTGAAGGCCGCAGGATTGGAAATTCAGTATTAACTTTGGCTACACAGCAAGCCCAGGGCCAGCCTGGGACTTGTTAGGTAACAAAACGGCCAACCTTGTATTTCTGATTCTCTTGCCTATACTTTCCAAATTCTAGGATTACATGTACGTTCTACTGTGTACGGTTTATGTGTTGCCAGGAATGGAACTCAGGGCTTTCTTCATGCTGGGCAGTTGTTCTACCAGAAGGTTTCCTTCCCAGCCAATCCATGTTGTCTTTCAGTTTCTATAAAGGTTGGAGAAGAGAAACGAGTTCTCCATCTTTCGCCTCAGTCTTCTTTAGAACCTTCCTCTTAAATCCCTAAATCTGGAAAAGCACAGAGGTGAAATTATCTCTAGGTTGTATTTATAGATACATTTTATATGTGCACATACACATTCTTAAATGTTGGACGTTATTAAAAAAATAACACCGGAATAATTAATTTATGGTTTGACACTGATATTCATTTAAAGGCTTAACTGCTTCCAACTGTTTAAATGTCTCTATTCGTTCATGCTAAGTTAGGAGTGAGGAAGTAAGGAAAGAAAAAAGACCCGATCATCAAGGAACTCCCCGCAGTGAAGCTAGAAGGATATTTTTAAGGGAAAAGGAGGGAGAGAATGCATGAAACTTATTTAACAAGAAAGATTTGAGTCAGGTAATCTGCATAATATATCCACCGGCGTTAAGGCTGTCATCTTGGTATCGCATTCTGGGTACGAGTTTCGGGGCTAGCTGTCTCTCACTGTCGGTTCTAATAAAGAGTATTGGTCAGCTTAAATTCCCTGGGAGCTCAGAGTTATGTTTTGTGAACTGCATGTGCCTGGGGCCCCTCATGCATGATTTAAACTGCTTTGTAAATGTCAATAGGTGGGAAAGCTCTGGATCCCTCGTAGACTTCTGCAAATCCTCCAAGATGTGCATGCCATGTATAAAGCTGGCTGCACTCTCAAGGCCACCGCAGTTTTTCATACTGGCCTGTGTGGGGGTGGGGTTAAGGTATTGCCAGAAGCAAAAATATCAGCCTCTGCAGCCTCCATGTAGGCAGCCAATGAAACCCTTTATTCAAACAGCCTCTGCACCCCAGATGTGTCTCCAGCGACCCAAAGCTTGCACACGGCGTGAATGTTGAATGATCCTCCAACTCTAATTCTTCACTTCTTGTTATTTTTTTTTTGTACCTCAGTACACACATTTGACCTGATTGAATTTACAGATTTCATAGGATTTTATCCATTCCATAGGTTGTACAAAAAAACAAAAACAAACAAACAAAAAAAAAAACCAAAAACAAAAAAAAAAAAAACCTTGCCTTCTGCTGGGAGTTTGCAGACCTGGGGACATAGGCACTTCATGATTTGGGCCTCTGTCCATTTAGTAAAATGGGTTACAATAAAGAGCTTGCAGTTACCCAGCCCTACTCTAGCGTCAGAGATCTCAAGAAACTGAAGTCTCAAGAGACAGAAAGACATGGCGATACTTTTAGACCTGTGGGAAACATCTGACTAGCTTGTTTTTTGTTTTTTGTTTTTTTGTTTGGTTTTTTTTTTTTAAGATACATGAGAGAGGGTCTCATGTATCCCCCAGCTATCATAAAACTTGCTAAGTAGCCCAGGGTGGCCTTGAACTTCTGATCCTCCTGGATCCTAGAACCCACCCACCTAGAATCAGCACGCCCAATTTATCCGGTGCTAGGCTCTGTACATGCTAGTTAAGCATTCTACCAACTGAGTCCCCACCCCAACCCGTCGCGTGCCTTTTTAAAATGGCTTCAGTCTACCCTCTGAGCAGTCCACTTTGCTCACAGGACTGGTAGGGATGTCTGGAGGCCATTCTGAAGATCGGTCAGTTCCTTTATGTTCAAAGCCTTCCTCATACTCACCACTGTGGGCTCTTCCCCATGCTCTCCCAAGCCACAAACCATGTTGCAAATCCTACATGGATTCCTTAGGTAGCATGTTCTTCAACATGTCGGGATACCAGAGCCAATGTCCGTGAAGAGATTGCATTGGAGGAGAGGGTCGCCTATACTGTATTCTTTTAGGCCCCCCTCTTATTCAAATGGTGTGTGAAGGTAAGGTCATGTCTGCTGTTACGAGCCTTGCAGGATGAATGCCTAGGGTGAGAATCAACCGCCGCCTCACTATTCCTCTCAAATTAAAAAATAAATAAATCTTTTGCACATGCACGTGTGTACACTTGTGTATGAGTGCAGGTATGTGCCACCGTGTGTATATAGAGAGGTCCAAGGACAACCTCACCTGTTAGTCCTTACGTCCCACTTTGCTCTTCAGAACTGTGACTCTGTACAGCAGGCTTAGCTGCCCATGAGCTTCCAGGGGCTCTCCTGGCTGTGTCTCCCATCTCACCAAAGGAGGGCTTGAACTTCAGAACTGTGTGCTACTCTATCTGACTTACCTGGCTCTGGAGGTTTGCAGCTCAGGTCACCTGACGTGGGTGGCAAGCACCCGACCTCCGAGCCGTCTCACCAGTCCTAGTATTCTTGACCTGAAGTTGTTTATTGGTGTGTATTAATGATGCAAAGTAATGGGTTTCAAAATGACATTTCGGACAGTCGATCTGAGCATTACCTCCAATGGTTATTGACTAATCTTCAGAAATTCTTGCTTCATCAATGGAGCCCTTGAAGAGCAACAGAGGGGCCTTGTGAGAGATACGGCACACTGTAGGATCTCATCCAGAGCCTGCCCGTGCCTAGTACCCCCAAAACATTCTCTGTATGTTCTACCGATGTCTCACCTACGTGCTGGGCTCTCCCAAAGAACACTGCACTGGGGTTCTAGTTGAAGACCCAGTTGATCTCTAACCACTATCAAAAGGAGGGCCTCTTTCTCTTCCTCCTGGCTTCCAACATCAGTGGTCCCCACAGGCCATCAGAAGAAAGCAGCTAATGACTTGTGGGCGAAAGGTGACTGACAGAGCATCCAGTTCCCCGAGAACATTATGAAGTCCTGGGGAACCTCATTAGCTCATAAAATTGGTTCAAAACAATCACAGCTCTGTAACCGCTGTCCATGCCAAGGACCTCATAAATCTTTTAGATCTTTGCCCATAAAGCAGCTTTTCCCACACGGTGACATTGCAGAGCGGGACTTCTGATCTGGCCTCCACCATGACCCCACAGGCCACTGAGACTAAACATGGCTGGATATTGATTCACCATCTGTGCCTCCCGGAGACAGAGAGAGGCACCGCTATTCAGAGATTTCCTCTCGGTCTCCCTAGTTCAGCCCAGTCAGTTTTGACACTGTCCCAGCGATCTGATCATCCATGCTGCCTTTAAATGAAGGTCTAGGCCTTGGCCTCTGCAGAGACAGTGACAGCTGTCAGACACAGATAGCAGTCTGCAGATCCTGGTTGCTAAAACCCTCTCATTCATCCCCGTTCCCGATCGTTGAGCACAGCTTGAAGCCCTGTGTTACAGTCCACCGATTAGCTGGCAAGAGATCTACATAGTGTATTAGCAAGGTCAGCCACCGAGATAAAGGCGGCCACGTTAGCCTCCACGCTATTTTTAAACCAGTAGCTGTTTGTTAAAGATGGCTATTTCCAGCCGTATCTCTTTTCCCTTTTATTTTCTCCCCCCCTATTCTCTTCCTCTCTCATAAAACAAAACTAAAAAAGTCTCTGTCAGAGATAATAAGGACGCAGAAACTGGAGGAAGTTAAGGACTATATGTGCTTTGCTGTTACAAAATACCCAAGAAGAAGCAACGTAAGGAAAAGAAAGGGGTCTTTGGTGGGAGGGCATAGTGTAAGGGAATACAGCCCATCAGGAACAGAGGCCCCTAGTCACATTACATCTGCACCCGGGAAGCAGAGAGATCCCAGGAAGTGGGGCCTGGTTATAAATCTCAAAGCCCGCCCTCCCAGTGACTCACTTCTTCCTCCCAGCCAGGCTCCACCTGAAAAGCCTTCCCAGACAATACCACCAGCCTGGAGAACAAGTGTTCAACACGGGAGCCCGTGGAGAGCAGTTAGCATTTAAAACTCTGCAAGCCTGAATATCCTTGCACCTCAGAAAACAGCCCAAGCCTTGCACAGTCCTCATGTCTGAGAATGTGCTGGGAGATCTCAGCCCTGGGAACCCGAGAGCCAAGTGTAGCCTTGTTGGCACTCAGGCCATAGGTGTGGGCCAGGTAGAGTGGCCTGGGTAGAGACGATAATGTCCATACAGGTAGAAGCGTCTTGCTCAGACCCCAGGGTAGCTACTCTTTGTGATCAGATGGTACCATCAAGCTTGCTTTTCATCATCACCCATCTCCCCAGTACTTTATGTGCAGGAATTGCAAGGTGCAGCTTTCATTGCTCAGTGTACCAAACAGTGTCCCAACATTCATCCTCCAAGATTCCTCCTGATAAAAGTCATTGACATCTGTATATCCAGTGACACTGTCTGTTGGGTCATCAGCTTGAATGACCAGACCATCCATCTTAGTGTTACTCAAGGGTGTCCGCCCTATTGGGCATAGTAGCATCCGGACTCAGGAGATGGGAAGACAAGTTCAAAAGTGTCTGTGAAATTCACCTCACCGTGTGACCATCCTCAAGTTCCTCCACAAACCCCTTCAACGTCAAGGCCGCCTCCTGCCCATCACCCACTGGTTTTCACCCAGCTACAATTTCCAACCATTCTCAAGACTGTGCTTCCCCTTTCTCTGTCTTACATCCTTATGCCTTTCCTCTGTAAACTGTATGTATGCATGTATGTATGTATGTGTATGCATGTATGTATATATGTATGTGTATGTATGTGTGTATGTATGTGTATATGTGTATGCATGTATGTGTGTATGTATGTGTATGTATATGTGTATGTATGTGTGTATGTATGTGTATATGTGTATGCATGTATGTGTGTATGTATATGTGTATGTATGTATGTGTATGTATGTATGTGTGTATGTATGTGTATATGTGTATGCATGTATGTGTATGTATGTGTATGTATGTGTGTATGTATGTGTATGCATGTATGTATATATGTATATGTATGTGTATGTGTATGTGTGTATATATGTATGTGTATGTATGTATGTGTATGTATGTATGTATGTATGTGTATGTGTGTATATATGTATGTGTATGTATGTATGTGTGTATGTATGTATGTATGTATGTATGTGTGTGTATGTATTGAGACAGGGTTTCAATACTTACAACTCAGACTTACTATGTATCCACTCCATGACATCCACTCCATCCTTACTCCACTAGTCCTCAACCTGTGGGTCACGACCCCTTTGGAGTTTTAACCGCCCCATGGAGGTGGCATATCTGATATCCTTCATATCAGATATTTTGCATTATGATTCATAACAGTAGCAAAATTATAGTTATGAAGTAGCAGCAGGAATAATTTTATGGTTGGGGGGGTCCCTGCAACACGAGGAACTCTATTAAAGGGTGGCAGTGTTAGGAAGGGTGCAAACCACTGCCCCACCCAGCCTGCTTCTTTACTACTTTCCTTTGTTGCTCCTGCACTTTCTACCTCTCCCACCCCTAGTCTGAGATTGAAATCCAGGGCTTTGTATACACTCAGCCTGCTCTGTCACCAAATCACACTCTCAACCCCTCACCGGAAAATTCCAGATAGTCAGTGTACTACAGAACCATGCCTCCGGGCCCTCACCGGAGGACTCTGGGCAGATGCTCTACCACTGAGCCATACCAGCCCCATTTTCTCTTTGAATGACCTAAAAGCAAGGACTCCAGACCTTTGACAGTCTCTCTGCCCCAGTCTCTTGCCTGTGGCGTTCTGCCTCGTATTTTATTTCCCTCCCAGCTCCATGAGTCAGGCTCCATGACCATGCTTGCTGAAAACTCCTGGTTGTCAAGCTTCCTCATCTGTTTTGCACTTCTCCCACCCTATAGATTCTTTAAAGGGACAAATCTGAGTACAAACATACAAGTATTCAATACATGCTTAAAGGACAAGAGTGGTCCGGAAAGCCGACTGTTTGATGATGGTATCGGGGCTGATTCAAACCCTGTGAGCTAGACAGGAGATGTAGATTAAATGGTTTGGGAGTGATCACAAATGAACTTGACGTTTGTAGACGTTCTGGAAGAACTACCTCTGTGCAGATTCCTCGCACAGAGTTCATTTCCTCCGCGCGTTGAGAGCTGTGGATGAGTATCAGGTTTGGCGTCTGGTAAGGACGTGAAAGGGGGTCTGAAGGCAAGAGCCTCCCAGGGTTCCTGGCAGAGAGGTGGAACCTGGTGAGTATCCCTCTATCCGCTCCACAGCTGCCTCTCCTGTGGCAGGGAGTTTATGCAACCCCCATGATTCCCCAACTTAACTGCTCCAGTAAATAAGGGGCTGTATAAACAGACCTTGGCCTAGGGAAGGAGGCTCACACATTCACAGCTTCCTGCTTAGGGAATCCACGTGGAAATTGGGCTTCCACTTCTCAGCTTCTGTAGCAGAGCCTTGGGGAATTCTCTGGCCAGCTGCTGTGGGGTTAGTGTGGCTCGTGAGGGGAGGAGGTGTCAGCCCTGGAAACTGCACAGGCCTCTGCTCCCAGCTCTCAGGGCAGCCACACGCTGGGGGTGGGGGTGGGCGTGAAGTAGCGGCTTACAGAGCTTCCTCACTCCCCTCCTCGAAGAGCAGAGCGGAGTGTAGAGAGGTGGGATTTAGAGGGGACCTGACCTGTTAAGGACTGAGAGGGAAGCTAATGAACTGCGTCTGATACACAGTGACTTTGGGGTTCCTTGGGGAGACTTGCCCGTTTCATTTATTCTAGTATACTTTATAAAGTAGCTTCTATGTTTGTCAAAATTAGAACTGATTTGGGGAGAAGGCAGGTGTGGGGGAAGTGAATTTTCTCTTGTTATGAGTTCTGGGCTCCCTGGAGTCATTTGGCCTGGCTCTGGGAGCCCAGAGGGAGCACACAGGGCTTAGACACTCCTGGGTTACGCTCACTAGCTTGGGTTGATGCCAGGCCTGTGATCCAGGGCTAATATACGGAGGGGGAGGAGGGGCACGCTCCAGTTTTCCTATGAGAACGGCAGGGTCACCTTTGTGGATGGGAAACCAGTTCTAAGGAATTCTTTACATGGTGGGGATTACAATAGCATGTTCCGTGTGCTTTTTGAAAGGTCCGAGCCAACCCTGTCTAGAAAAAGGCAGGGCTGAGGGTGGGTGGGAGAGGGCTGGAGCAGGGAAGCAGGAAAGGGAAGGAGGAGGTTGGAAGAGACATGAAATATTGTTTAAAACATGTTCCTAGACATAATAAAGTGTTAAAGTGAAAATATCGTTGAGACAGCTCTCATTATATGCATTCCAAGCCTCATTATGGAATATGCAGAAGTGACTACAGGGCCGAGAGCTAACAATATCATGGACGAATTCCTATTATGTAAGAAAGGCTTTCTAGTCTCTTCCAGTGTCGAGATGCGGTGGTTGGTTTTCAGTAAAGGTCAGCATCGGTGCCACGCTGAATAGAGCTAAGAGTAGGTTTCGTTCTTTTGTGGATCGCGGGCACTGTTGGGGATTGATCTGAAAATCTGGTCTGTTGCAGGCCTTTGCTCTCAAGGGAGATTAATATTTTAGCTATTCCTTTTTGTTCAGGGCTTCTAAATGTATTTGGAATGAAAAGAAAGGTTAAAGAGGAGCTCTGGGACGGCTAGCTTCAGAGACTAGATCATTTCATGAAGGGAAATCAATTAAAAAAGGTTGACTGTGAACATCTATCCATTTAGCTTCGCCGCTATTGAATTTTCATGATAGACTTGGACTCTTCGGAGAGAACGAGAGTTAATGGCAATTGTTCCTTCCTCTTCAAAATTTATTATCTGGTTTATTCAATGGAAAACACTCCATCAAACTGGATAGGGGCCTTAGGCCTATTGATACATTTGCCTGTGTGGGGTTGGAACGGAGGGAGGGTTGTCACAGATGTCCGGCCTTTGAAGGAAAATTAAACAAGTATCTCATTACGGAATGCTTCAGTGGTCCCCGGAGGTGGTCACAGACGCAGCGGATTTAATGAGCTGGGAACGCCATCGCTGCCAAAGTTTACCTCGACCCGTCCTTCTGAAGAACTCCTCTATTTAGGGCCACTCAAGCAAAGGAGAAAGACTCCATGCTGCGTCCTCTGCTTTCAACTCTGAGGAAGGGGGGATAATGCAGTTTTTGTGCTACACATCCAGAGGAATTATGTGTGCTAATTTGATTAGGGGAGATTTGATTAACTGGAAAATGAGGGCTTTGCTAAGACTTTCACACGCTTAATTTATCCCTTGCAAAAGCAGACGCAACACTGTGTCATGAAACTCAGAAGGCATATGGGAACAGTATTCAGTGGTTAGGAGGCCTTTCAGACCCAACAATATCGAGGCTTGCCACGGTTCATATTGGGATAATCATTTTAGAGCATTCGCTCTGCTGCAGAATACAAATTGCATTTGGCACTGCCAGTTAAACGGTTCAAAGGATAATGAGATTAATATAGTAGGAAACTTAGCTGAGCAAAAAGCTTTCTTCTTTCTCTTTCTTTTTTTTAAACACCATTGCATAACTAGTTTCAAGGGAAACTTGGTTGCTTTTTTTTTTCCCCCCTCCACCAAATGACACAATTCAGTACCTTTGGAGTCCCTGTGCACCCAGTAAACATCTTTTGGCCTCTCCTGGTGGATGGGCAGGGAGTTAGCCCATTTCCCTTAAAAGGTTGCTGCCACGGTGGGGAGGGCTGGGTTTGGAGCTAGGAGGAGAAGTGGTGGCTCTGCGTGACATCTTCTAACTTTTGCTAATGAGGCTTCAGAAATAACATGACAAGTTCTAGTCTGTCCTATACCTGTGGCCATTTGGAAATGACCTTCCTAAAAAGTTTGCTTCACCTATATTTATAGATATGGGTTAAATATATGATGTCTCTCTCTCTCTCTGTGCGTGCGTGCGTGCGTGCATGCGTGTGTGCGTGTTTGTGTGTGTGATGTAGACACAGCTGGCCTCAAACTCACTGTGACCTTGAACTTTTAATCTGCCTGCCAACGCCTTCCAAGTGCTAGGATTATAGGCAGATGTTACCATGCGTTGAGGATCAAACTTACGTTTTCATTCACACTAGGAAAACAGCCTGTCAAGTGAGACACATCTTCAGTACTCACTGCACACTGAAAACATGTCGATGGAGTGGGGAGATTGCTCAGTGGTCAGAGTGTTTGCTGCACAAGCCTGAGGGCCTGGTTCAAAGCCCCAGCAACCGTAACGCCAGTGCTGTGGGGGCACGGACCCAGAAGGATCACCACCAAGGCCTGCTGGGATAGCCTTGCTCTAGCTCTCGTGAGCGTCCTCAGCTCAAGGGAATTAAGATGGGTGACAGAGCAGAGCACACGGTGGCCACTTCTAGATTCCGTGCACAGCGGTGCACAGCGTCACACACATACACACCTACCAGCACACACACACTACACAAACACTCCCCCTCACACACATATAAATGATTGATTAATTAATGAGTCATCAGCTGCCAAACCTGATCACTTTGATCCTTAGAATCCACAGGGTCGAATGAGAAAACCAATTCTCAAGTTGTCATTTGACCGCCTCTCCCCTCCTCCCCTACCCTGCTTCCTCCCTCCCTCCTCCCTCCCTCCCTCCCCTCCTCCTCCCTCCTCCCTCCCTCCCCTCCCTGCCTCTTTTCTCTCCTCCTCCTTTCTCTTCTCTTGCATATACACACATTTTTTTTAATGTTGAAAGGAACTAACCAGTAACAATCTCTATGAACATCTCAAAAAATATTTTTATTTGTTTGTTATTATTTTTTGTAGTAGAGGACTTGAGGATACCCAGATTGTCTCTAAATGGTCTGGATTCGTTATCCATTTTTTTTTTTTTCCCCCGGAGCTGGGGACCGAACCCAGGGCCTTGCACTTGCTAGGCAAGTGCTCTACCACTGAGCTAAATCCCCAACTGGTCTGGATTCGTTAAGTGGACTCCATTGCAGTTCCTACTCTGTGTCTTTCTCTAAATACCCGTTGGTCTGAACAACAGCAGATCCGCTCAGCCTTTAAAGCTACTGGACTGGGCCAAACTTCACTCACAGCCAACTTGGCCTTCTCTGGCTGCCGGTCTGCACAGTACAAGCAACTTCTGAACTCATCTTCTGCTCTCGGCCCCAGACCTTGGGGCTTTGCCATGGCAATCAGTCAGTGAGTGAAGAACACAGGCATGGCATGCGGATCTCAACACCCATGGTGGGCTGGAGAGTCTCCCGCCATCCGCATTAGCTCCCCACAGCCCAGCAAACCATGAAAAGGAACCCTGACTGGGGCAGACCACTGGCCTAGTCTGGACAGAGCTTCTTTGTTTCCGCTGGACCTCGAGATTTAAATCTCAATTCTGTTCTAAGATCCCCTTCAGCCCCCCTTTCCCCCACCACTGTCTCCACCCACAGCCCCATGTCGAGCATCTCCTGACTGCCTGTCTTCGAGTCAGAACAAGGTCCTCCTCCTCTTGGCCTGATGGCTTTTCACCACAGCGCTAGATACATTGAGTGAAGCCACACTTTTCTTTGGGAAAGAGGCCCCTGGCTCTTTAAGCAGAGTTGCTAGGTAATCGTTCCACTCGGTTGCATAACCAGAAAGGGATGTGTCAGTCCCGGGCCCCTGCAGACAGAGGAGGGCTTCATTAAAACACTCGCCTAGACCTAGACAGATGAGCGGTCTCCAGTCGGAGTTCTTTTCCATCTTCCCCATCTGTTCACTGCAGTTTTAATTAAATCTACAGAGATTGTTTTTGGCCTTCTCCAAGAACAGAAAGCTAGCCTTGTGCCAGTGTCCACTGGCTTCTCTGCTTTAGTGCCAGCCGCTAATGAGCAGGCACATGGGGTAACCCTGCCCGCGCGTTGCCCCCCTCCTCCTGCAAGCCATCATGAGTTGCTAATAGGGTAGGCACTGCGAGTGCCAGGTCTAGGCCTCTCCACCTTTCCCACCTCAGCCCCACCTTGGTACGAGGAAGGCCAATTAATGAGTGATTCCACCAGTGGTTAACTGGCTAATAGAAGTGACAGGCTTCAAATAACCTTCAAGTGTGCAGCCCAGTTGCTTGTCTGACTGATCAGGGCCCTTCTCGCTGGCACCTGACGCTTTCAATATCATAATGGCATTCACACACATTCTTTTTGAATGCTGTCACCTAGCAAGACCTTTCTTCTCTTCCTTTGCTAGGAGGAGGCCTGGCAAAGCTATTAAGTCTGTGATGGAGATGGCAGCTGACTGCGGGCCTGTCAGTCCCACTCTGGAAGTCAGCACATCCTTATACCCATTAGGAGCACATCATGGGAACCTCGGAAATAACTCGCTGTAGTGTACTTGGGGTTTATTCCTCCGCCTGCAAGTGTACCACCCAGCCAGCCAGCCTTGCAGAGTCTGCTGCACCCCACATTAGGGTCAGAGCTGTTTCTGGGGTGTGTGTGTGTATGTGTGTCTGTGTGTGTGTGTTTGTATACACTCGAGAGCACGAGTACATATGTACTTTGAAACCTTGGCTGTCATTTCTTAGGGGCTATCCACCTAGCTGCCTTGCTCTTTGAGAAAGGCTTACTCATTGGTTTGGAAATCACCAATTAGTCTAGACTGACTGTCCAGTGAGCTCCAGGGATCCAGCCGACTCCACCTCCCCATCACTGGGATTGCAGGTATATTACAGCACACCCAGCTTTATGACTGCGGTGTGTGTGTGTGTGTGTGTGTGTGTGTGTGTGTGTGTGTGCGTGTGTGTGTGTGTGTGTGTGATGTCTGGAGGTCACTAGGCTTGTGCAAGAAGCACTTTTCCCAACCGAACAGGCTCTGAGCCAGTGCTCAGCGTTCTTTGGAAATGCATTATGGGTATTAAACACAGGTCTTCATGACTTCAGAGCAAGCACTTTACAGACTGAGCCGTCTCCCCCAGCTCCTGATAATTAATTTTTCAAATTTCAAACCAGGGACTAGTGATGCCTTTAAAGGAAACACAGATATTCCCAGTTACTGGCCAAGTCGATGGCTGGTCTCCATTCAGAAGACTCTGGTTCATTGAGTTTCTAAGCTAAGTACTCAGTGTTTTGAAATCTAGATTCCTAATTGTGCTCTCAGGTTTCCAAGGGAGAATCTAGGCCTCTATTCATTTCTTTGTCCTTTGTTATAATTTTCTCTTCTGTTTTTGTGTGTGTGTGTGTGTGTATGTGTGTGTGTGTGTGTGTGTGTGTGTTGGTGTGTTGGTGTGATGTGTGTATGAGGGCGGGTACATCCATGCTGCTACATGGATGAGGAGGTCAGAGGACAACTTTCATGTGTCAGTTCTGTCGTCCTGCCTTGTGGTGTATGACAGGGTCTCTTTTATTGTTCTGTCCCTGCAGTGCCTGCTCCGGAGCTTTGCAGTGACTCACCTGTCCTCTTCCCTCTCTTCTTGCCACAGCAGTGCTGGGAATACGGATGTGTACAGCGACATCCAGCTTTTTACATCAACCAGTAATCTTATCCACCGAGCCATTCCCACAGCGCCAAAGCGTGTCCATTTCTTAGGACGATTTGAGACCAGGCTAGAGGCAGAGGTAACCACAGTAATTGCTGTGTTTGGCAAACAGATCTGACCCCAGAATATGTAGTAATATTTCACAGGCCTTTTGGGCAGTTTGTGGAATGTTATCCTTGATCCCTGAGTGCGCCCAACCAGCAGGGGATTACAGAGCGAGCTTCCCTGGAGCCTGCTGTTGAACGGTCCTGTGTTCCCGTGCAGGAACACACTAACCAAGTTCAGAAGGAAAAAAACATTGCGGTCTTCCGAACGAGTAAGGAGAAAAATACCGCGTCGTGTGTCGTTTTCTCTCTCTCTGTGGATCCTCAGATGGTATAATACTCTGGTTGTCGGTCAGGGATACTTTGAGCAGGTGGTTTTCCACAATCGTGCATCCCCTGTAAGTGGTGCAATCTGTGGGGTGCCTGAGATAGTTCCTTACTGACTGTCACCTCCACAGGATCCAGAATCCCCTGGGGAGAAGCCCTGGGCATGCCTGTGAGGGACTTTCTAGGCTGGCTAATTGCTGTAGAGAGATCCATCCTGAATTTGTACATCACCGTTCTATGGTGTAGGATCCTTGACTGAATAAAAAGGAGATGAGTCCTGTCTTCCCTTCCCGACAGTAGGCGCAATGTGACCAACTCCCTCCCACTACCATGGCTTTGCCACAGTGGTAATAGGATAGGCCCCACCTTTGTGACGTTTCTTTTGTCTTGTATGTCGTCAAAGTAAAGAGAAAAGTAGCCAGTGCCATGCCTCAACTTCCATGGAAGGGTTGTAACTCTCCCTATAAATAAGTAGTCAAATGTCTGGAGAGCACTCTCATGCTCTTTCCCATGATGCATTGTTACCATATTTCTTTTTGTCTCTCTTCTACACCGTTTTTATTATTACTAGAGATCAAACCCAAACCCTCTTGAATGCTAAGCATACTCTGTACCATTGTGCTACACCCGAGACCTTTAGCCATGTGTGAGTTAGAGTTACTATAGCTGTGATCAACACCATGACCGAAAGCAGCTTGGGGAGGAAAAGGATTTTTTTTTCCTCACAGTTTCTTATAACAATTAATCAGCAAAAGAATAAAGAGTAGGATTCTGGAGACAGAAGCTGATGCAGAGGCCATGGAAGATGCTTCATACTGGTTTTCTTCTTGTGGCTTGGTCGGCCTACATTCTTACAGAGCCCAAGACTACAGTCCAGGAATGGTACCCCCCACAATGGGTGCCCCCATCAATCACTAATTAAGAAAATGCCCTATAGACTTGCCTACAGCCTGGTCTTATACAGGCATTTTCTTAATTGAGTTTTGTCCTCTCAAGTGACTTCAGCCTTTGTCAAGTTGACCTAAAACTATCCAGCACAACCCATAGCTATAAAACTCACTATGCTGCCAAGGCCTGGAAGACCTGCTCCTTGTGTCTCCATCTCCCAGATGCTAGGATTACAGATCTATGCCGTCACACCTGGCTCCTCCATTATCCTTTAAAGCTATTGTAAATCCTTCTTGGTCTAGGAATGTAAGTGATAACACAATAGCATCTACTGTTAAATTAATAAATCGAGAGCTGGGAATGTAGCTTCCCCAGTGTTCACAAAGCCTTGGGTTCCTTCCCCAGCCCTGCATAAATGGCATATGATGGGACACACCTGTATTCCCAGCACTGAGAGCGTAGCAACTACAGGATCAGAAGAAGTTCAAGGTTATCCTTAGCTGTGTAGTAGTTGTGAAGCCAGCCTGGGTAACCTGAACCCACATCTCAAAAATTAAAAAAACAAAACAAATTAACAGTAACAACAAAACCTCACACAACTGATGTTGGAACTTGAAACTAAGAACCAAGGTTGCTTAACCAACCATGTACAATCATGGCTATGTTATTAGATTTAAGACAGTCTGTGCTTTTGGCTTTGGGGACTGTAAAACATGAGCACCCCTGTTTTCCCTTCCTCCAATCATTAAAGCTGTGGGGGAAAATAGCTTCCTAAGTCCTGATTTGCACTTTTCCCTTCTATGGCAAACTCATAAAATATTTTTGCTGGTATATATGGCTCTCGATAACCCCACTCCCTTGTAGGACTTTGAAACAATTTACAGCATGATATCCTAGACTATCAGAACAAAACAAAAAAAGAGCTTAAAGTTATCACTGTTGAAGACAGCAATTAGGTTTTACTTGTCAAGCTGTCACTGATCAATTACTCAGATGCCTACATTGATTCTAGGCAGAGAAGGAATAAGTCTGGATTGATTAATGATGTCTGCTGTGAGCTTGGCCTGAAAGAGGAATTGAAGCTTCCTACGTTAGAGGAGGTGGATGTCTATTAAATGTCCTTATTCAGAGTCCAGGGTTTATTTGAATCTCATCTTGTGAAAGTAATTAGGCCTTTTTTTATTTTCAAATGTGAAAATTAACTAAAACTCTAGGATTGTAAGCTACATCTAGACTTACCCTTGAGTTCGTTATTAAATTAAAAATCAGATCCTTTTCCCAGTTTCTCATATTGCCAAGAAACAAGGCCTTCCCTCCCTCACAGACCTATTCACGTTGTCTTTGATGGTGTCCAGCCATTCTTTCATGATCTCTAATTGCCTGAGACATGCCCACCAGTAAGTTCATTCTCCTGGGTGCTTTTTTTTGGTAATTTCTGTTGTTCATGCCATGACCAAACCAGACGGTGTAAGGGTACCACATTCTTTTCTAAACATAAGATCAGAAGCCAGGGTAAAGCTCAGACATATAGCAAATTTAGGGTTACCCTTGGCTAAATGAGACCCTACTGGAAGGAAGGGAGGAAGATAAGAAAGAAAAGGTGGGTCTTTTAAAAAGGTCAAGTCAACAACTTTTCAGTGTAGCAAATATTAAACCTTTCGAGTGATGATCTGGACAAGTTTTGATTGGTAATCCTTTTGGTTTTTAGTTTGTTTTCTTGGTGGTGGTGTTGTTGTTGTTGGTGGTGGTGGTGGTGGTGGTGTTGACGACACAGGGTATCTCTGTATAACCTTGACTGTCCTGAAACTCACTCTGTAGACCAGGCTGGCCTTGTACTCAAGAAATCAGCCTTCCCCCTACCTCCCAAGTGCTGGGATCACTAACTGGTGGTTCTTAAAGGGTGTTTGGTTTGGATGTTGTTCCTCCTTAAGACAGAACACTTATCTCCCCAAGATGTTAGGTCACTGATACAACTGGAGCTCTTCCGTTTTCTCCTTCCTTGTTTCGGTTCCTCAGAAATCAGGTTAGTGATCACTTCGAACTTTTACATCTCTGAACTGTGCATTGTATGCATTTCCTTACGGATGTGTGGACAGCTGTCTGGCTTTAGTTCTCTTACTTTGCTATGTGGGTACTCAGGATGCACCTCAGCTCTTCAGGTTTGATAAAAAGTGCTTTTACCCATGGAGCAGCCATCTCAGCAGCCGGGGGTTAGCAGTTTTGTTCCATATGTGCTGAGGAAACACCCCGTTTCATCTTAAGTGTTAAATGTGAATCTTAAGCCTACCTTGTGTAAGCAGAGGCGGGAGTAGGTCCGGTTAATAAACCACTGGCTTCTAGTTCTCCCCTGGAGGTCTGTCGATGGGTTTCTTTCTGAATAGAGTTGAGCTGTTTCGCGTGATAGAATCCATTTTGTAGAGCTCTCCATCCAGGCCGAGCGAGTCGATCGCCATTCCTCTAATTTAGTGCCACATTTGTCAGGCTCTTGAAGAGAGGTGGTGGTGGTGTTTTTCTTCTTCTTTTTTTTTTTTTTTTCGTTTTTTTTTTTTTTTTTTTTTTTGTACCCATTTAGTTGAGAGATTGACTGGAGTGGAAACTAGGGGAGAACCCGCCCCCAGCCGCCATTCCTTCCCTCTTCACACAAGATTCATAATCAAGCCAGAAAGAGGACAGAGGATGCCCAGCCACTTGGAAAAGCCAGCTGCTGTGAGGCTGATTAGGTCAGCAGGCCCTGTCTCTCAGCTATCTTCCAGATCAGCGTATGAAGCCCCTGACATCTCGTCATCCCAGCAGCGTGGGGACTGCGATGGTTCACTCTAATTGCCAACTTGATGCCACCTAGACTCGCCTGGGAAGAGAGTCTCAATGAGAAATTGTCAACATTGGCTTAGCCTGGGAGCTTGTTTGGGGACAGGGAAGATTGCCTTAATTACATTAATTGATATAGGAGGACCCAGTCCACGGTGATCAGGAGCCTTTGCTAGGTAAGAGGGTGATGAGATAGACAGGACCGAGGCTCCCATCGAGATGAGCACACGCGGTCAAGTAGGCGTTCATGCATTCGTCTCTGTTCCTCACAATGCATGAGACGTGACCAGCTGCTTCAGGCCCCTGGGATGGACTAGAACCTGAAACTATGAGACAACTAAACCCCTTCTCGTAAGATTGCTTTATCTCGGGGTGTTTATCACTATAGCAGAGATGAAACTAGACAAATAAGAAAGAGCTTCCAAAAATACTACACTCTACCTTAGTGAAGTCTTAAAAAAAAGGAATGGGCCTTAAATGTACCTGTGTGTATGCATGCGTGTGTGTGCACGCATACCTGAAACTGACCTCAGGTATCTTCCTCACTCTCTTCCTTAATTTTCGAGACTGAGCCTCTCACTGAATCTGTAGCTTGCAGATTGAGGGCGTAAACCATCTGGCCAGCCTGCCATAAGAATTCCTCCGTCCACTTCCCCAGTGCTGGGATTACAGGAAGATGTCACCAACTTCAAATCTTTTATGTGGGTGCTGGGAATTACATCCAACTCCGAATGCTTTCTCGGAAGGCACCCTTCTCAGTGCTTTCCTGTGCAAGATAGTTTTATGCCAACCTGAAGCAAGTTAAAGTCAGCCCAGAGGAGGGAACCTCAATGAAGAGAATGCCTCCGTAAGATTGGGTTGTAGGCAAGTCTGTAGGGCATTTTCTTAATTAGTGGTCAGTGAAGGAGGGCCCAGCTCATTGTGGGTGAAGCCATCCCTGGGCTGGTGGTCCTGGGTTCTATTAGAAAGCAGGCTGAGCAAGCCATGGGGAGCAAACCAGTAAGCAGCACCCCTCCATGGCCTCTGCATCAGCTCCTGCCCCCAGGATCCTGCCCTGTGTGAGATTCCGTCCTGACTTCCTTTGTTGATGAACAGAGATATGGAAGTAGAAGCCAAATAAATCCTTTCCTCCCCATGGTGTTCCATCACAGCAACAGAAACCCTAAGACACTATCATCTCCCTGGCCCCAGCAATTTCCGTCTTTTAGTAGCCAATTGCCTGGAATCGGTTTACCTTCTTCATGGCTGACACTTTGTGCTCTTGTAACCCCTGAAGCACAGGTTCTTTGGGGCTGGAGGTCAGACTGGCTTCCTGTTAACTTTCACCTGTACACTGCAGAGTCCCAGTCTGCCTGGAGATGAGGTAGGTGTGAGTATCCAGGATCCTCCACATTCCAGGCTGGTGTGTCAAGGCCCCCTGGCTAGGTTCCGCACTTCCTGCCAGCTCTTTGGGAAGGAGGAAAGGTCAAAAGGATACAGGAAGTTGATTAGGAAGCCATCATCCTCTAACAGGAAAGGGGATCGAACTTCCTTCCGGTTTTGCTTTTGCGTGTGCACATATGCATGTCTGCGGTTGCACGTGCATGCATGTACACAGTAACGGGAGACCGGACGCCAGCCTCTTTTGTCATTCCTCAGGTACCATCTACCTTCTCATTTATTCGTTGATTTTGAGTGTGTGTTTGCTTATTTGATTGTTATTGTGTGTGCGTGTTCACCAGCTCCAGAAAGCACGTGTGGAGGTCAGAGCACAGCTTTTAGGAACCACTTTCACCATGCTAGTCCTAGGAATTGAACTCAAGTCATCAGGCTGGGCAGAAAGCACCTTTAACCACTAAACCGCTTTTTTCAGACCCTCATCTTTTGAGAGACGCTGGGGCTCATCAGATAGGCTGTCTCTGCCTACTCGGGGCTAGGGATGGACGTGTACCCCACCTTGTTCAACATTTTTGCATAAGTTCCAGGGATTGAACCCAGGTCTTCATGTTTGTGTGGCAGACTCTTTGGGGACTGAGCCATCTCCCTAGTCCTGGCGCTTTCCTGAGGGTAGGCATCTTCCGTGGGATGTGAAATCCACATGGAGCCCTCCGTTTGGAGGCTCAGAGGGGCCCCAGCTTGCGTGTCTGGAGAACTCATCAGCCTCCTTGTAGAACCGCTTATGTATGTGGAGAAGTCGGGGTTATTGTCTAATTGAAAGGTAGAGTCCTTCTCGAGAAGAAGGGAACACTGCAAACCTTGAAGGCAAACAGGAAAACAAACGGATTTTCCAGTGCACAGGCCTCGGATTGGTTTGTTTGTTGCTTCTTTTTATCTTGTGACTAATAGATCTCCCTATGAGCTGCTGGTAAGGGCCGAGAAGCCCAGCCACTGACTTGGAAGGATTTTTATGCATTTGCAAGCTTACATCACATCTTCGTATCTTCAAGTAGAATGTATAATAATACGAAGCCGAACTCAATGGGTTGCTGGAGGGTAAAAAAAATGTGTGTGTGTGTGTGTGTGTGTGTGTGTGTGTGTGTGTGTGTGTGTATCGCCTTCAGAAAGCTTTTTATTCCTTACCCCAATATATATATGTCACCTTCAGAAAGCTGTTTATTCCTCACCCCAAGGCTCTACATCTTACCACACCTAACAGAGACTGTCCTCCAGTCACATTTCCATAAGCCAGAGGTGCAAGGAGCCGTTTACAGTATGCGGCTTTTCACCGGAGCTGTGGCTCGTGAAGTGCCAGCCTCATGTGCACACAGCCCAGCGTTCCGTCCCTCACTGGCTGCATACACGGGGTGTGGTGGTGCAACCTGGGTGACTCGGAAACATCCTATGAAGAACAACCAAGAAACTAACAAAACAGTCGAACTTTGGCCTGTGTCTGTGTATAGCAAGATTTATTTTTTTATCCTCCCAAAAATGAAGTTGAAATTTTAGAGATTTTTCTGATGCTGCCTACTTTTGTCCTCTTAGCAGTTGATGTTAAATATGTTTTTTTTTCCCCAAGGTCAGGGAACTGGGGGTGGTAGAGGTGATGATGGGTTGGTGATTTGTCCTTATGAAAGGAGTCTGTAGAATATGGGGATATATGAGTGTTACTCCAAGCATACTGTGGTACTTATACGCTGGTCAAAGGACAGTTTAAAGAGTTGGTTCTCTTCCTAGATTGTGTGGGTCCTGGGGATTGAACACAGGTCACCCACTGGGTTTCTCAGAAGGGATCTTTAAGCACTGAATTATCTTGCTTCTCCACCAAACTTACAAACCAGTGTCGTTTCCTCTCCTTCCTCTCCCTAGTTCTGCTACATGCTTAGTAAAACAAGCACGAAGCCTCCACATTCAAACATACATGAGTACATACATGTATGTATGCATGTGAGAGTAGAAGTACATTGTTTACTGGGAGTCGTGTATACATGTGTGTGGGAAGGCATGTGTATAACATGTATGCATGAGAGGGCTGCAGGAACGTAAGATGCTGTGTTCTCGTGTGTATGTCCCACCCCTAGCCCTACAGATACCTTCCTCAGGGGCCTCTGGGACCCTGTCTTCTACAGTCCTGTAGCCACACATAACTCTGTGTGCTGGTTCACGGATTCTTGCTTTAATTCCTCAGCCTTCTCTCCTCATGTTGTCCAGAGGTGTAGGAAGATTGGCAGACGGAGAGAGGAAAGACAGCACCAGGCTTCCCCCTCTGGGAACATGGGTCTCACCGTTTGCATGGAAAGTTCAGAAGCCTCTCTGCTTGCTTCTGAAGGCTGCAGCATGGGGGTGGAGTGGCCAGTGTAAGGTTAAGGACTCATGGGAGCTTCATTTCCAGTCCTTCCCAGCCTCTAGAAAGTCTGTCTGCTCTCTTCTAGACCTTTCCATAAGGGCCCAAGATGGTTGCACAGAGAACTATTTCTGGTGAATAAGAATTCCTTTTCATCTTTGTTCATACTACCCTGCCATATTGCTGCCTTTAAAAAAAAAAAAAAAAAAAAAAAAAAAGGAGAGCGTGTGTTGTATATATAACCTCGATTATGTCCCCATAAAGCGAGCCTGTAATGACTCCCCCGTGGGCTTAACTAAAGTATGTCTAGACAAGTTTTGCTGGCTTTCCCTCCTAAACTTTTTTGGGTTAAAAATAGAGTCGTATTTGTTGGCCTGCAGCGGAGGACTAGCTCTTTAACCTTTTGTCCAGATGCACACTGCCTACTTAAGTTTTATTTAGAGGCAGCGTGTTACCTGCACACCAGCCTCCCTCTGACAACACGTTGCCCCCTTGCTTCCTGCCTGGGTCTTCAAGTCTATGGAAAAGTTTTCCAAGAGGCTTAAATGCAGGGAGGCACTTAATTATTATCCTTTTTTTTTTTCTTTCTCTCTCCTTTTAGTTAAATCTTAACAGTAAGATATCCCAGAGATTATATTTTTAGCAGCCACTTTAAAGAGACGAGGGAGATTAATTTAAAATTGATAATCGTGCAGCGGTAAAGGCGGCTTAACAAGCCCCGGGTCTGCCTCGTGGAGCAGGCTCCTCTCAGGGGACAGTAGTTCAATTCTCTGTGCTGCCAATTGGAATCAGAAATCACAACTGCTGTGATTAGCAGTGAATGCCCTGGCCTGCCTGCCCCAGGCAGAAGGAGAGGGGCCTGTTTTCTTGCTAGCCAGTAGTTAACCCTTTGGTGGAGCGGGTTGGAAGGCAGCAGAAATGATCCTTGGGGGTGAGGCAAAGTCTGCAGCCTTTGCAGAAACTACCCAGGTCATCCTAAGGACCCTTAGGTTCATGGCCCAGCATTCTCAGGGGCTATGGTCACAGATTCATGGTCCAGCACTCTCAGGGGCTATGGTCACAGATTCATGGTCCAGCACTCTGCGGGGCTGTGATCACAGATGATGAATTAGAGCGTCCCATCAGTTATTGCCATCATTCAAGCATGTATCCATGCTGTTCTAGAAGCTTCCAGGCTTGGATGAGCAGCTTTTAGGCTGGAGAGCCTTCCTTTGTGGAAGACCACAGTGAAGCTGAAGCTGGCTATCTCCTCCCCACACCACACACACACACACACACACACACACACACACACGTGTCCAGCTCGATGCTCTTAAAAATGGCCCCTGGCTAGCAAATGAACCATCATGAATGGTGGCAGTGTGGAGCTGGAGTAAGCACTGTTAATGAGCTGCAGGATACCAGAAACAAAAAAGGGAAAAAAAGAAAAGAAAAATATTTTCCCTGAGGGCCAAACGAAATTAATTTTTAAAAATTAATGTAAATCGCTAATGCCGCGAGAGCCTTCGTTTAAATTATGGGGACTTGACACCTACCGTGCTGTATTTTCCACCATTGAATTTGTTATCTGAGAGGTGTTCATTGTTTGTTTCAGTGTGAAAAGCTGTTTTCCTCCAGATAAGCTCCTTCATTAGTAGCCTGGATCCCTGCCACCTTCCCTGTGTCTTCCCACCGAAGCAATGCCCCGTAGCAGCGACGCAGACAGCCGTCCCATGTTTAATATCAGAAATGTAAATCAAAAGCATTCGGTCTGGTTTCAGATGGCTTCAGTTTTTCCCATGGTGAAATCTGGGGAAAGGGGAGGGAAGGAAAAAAAATCTTCCCTGAGCCGTTCTGACACCAGTGCTTTGGCAGACGGGCCCTGAATGCAGGCTGATAATTATTAAACAAAGTATCTTGTTTCCCACTGAGGTCTCTGGGATCGCTGCGTCATTAGGCTGGATTTATTTCTAGGGTTTCATTCACGCCATGACAGCTTGGGATTTTATTAAGTTCTGTGTTTTAATTTCAGGTGGAAAAGAAACTGGTCAGATGCCATTTGGAGGGAGGGCCTAGGAAAACGGGTGTTCATCTTGTGTGTGTGTGTGTGTGTGTGTGTGTGTGTGTGTGCGTGCGTGTGTGTGCACGCGCGCGCGCGCGCGCACACGCGTTCATGTATCTGTGTGTTCTTATATGCGTGTGTCTTCTTTAGATGCTCTGTACCTCTTTTTATTCTTGGAGGGATCTCTCCCTAGAACACGCCCTTTTGGCCAGGGTGGCTGACTAGCAAGTCTCAGGGATCTTTCCATCTCTGCCTACCCAACACTTGGGTTAACCCTGCACTGCACCCCACCAGGTATTTTTTTTTTTAACTGGTTTCTGGGATGCGACTTGGGCCCTCACACCTGCATGTTAAGTACTTCACTAACTGAGCCATCTCCCCAACCCATGTGGCCGTATACACTAACACCTATATCCAGAGCGAGAGAAGCGGTACATCGTGGGTGGTGTGCTAAGAACAGCCAAGGCACACCAACTTGGGAAAGTGGTAGAGAAAGGGTGAGCCCAGGGCTGGGGGTTTTGCAGCAGTGACAGAAAGTTTTGTCCTGCTGTCATTTGAGACATCCTTAGCAGTGTTACACAGTCCATGCGCACTGCCAGCCCATCCTAACCCAGTTTATCCACAAGTTACAAGCCCAAGGTATTCTGAGAGCAGAAACGGAAATGACACCCCTCCAATTTTCTTTTGACCCATGTAGCAGGCTTATAATTGAGCACTTTCAAGGGAGCGAGATATTATCAGGAAGTGGTTGGAAGCTGTGAGTAGCAATAAACTCATTTCCATAGAAATAATAAAGATAGGTTGGGGATTTAGCTCAGTGGTAGAGCGCTTGCCTAGCAAGTGCAAGGCCCTGGGTTCAGTCCCCAGCTCCGGAAAAAAAAAAGAAGAAGAAGAAAGAAATAATAAAGATGACCTGTGAAAAACAAGATAAATCACAGTTGAGGCCTGAGGTAAAAACTGGCTGGTCTCAGAGGTAGAAAGCAGCCTCCGATCCTGTAGGGGGCGCTGTGGCTGCCCCGGGATGCTGGCCAGCTCTGGGCTATTTACACCTGCACGTGGCAGCCTCAAATAGGAGGCCGGTTAGAACTGCAAACTCCCTCCTCTCCCTGAGTCCTCATTTCAATAATGACAGTTTGGGTCTATGTAATGACTTTCCGCGCTGAGAGAAACACAAATGAGCTAACTCGTTTGGAGAAGCCCCTTGGCACCTGGGATGGCCAAAGCTCCTCATTGGTCATCGTAATCAGATGCGTTCCAGCAGAAGGTGATCTCCTGGGCTAGCTGGGTTTCTATTGTCAGCTTGATGCACCTAGGAGGAGGGAGTCTCAGCTGAAGGATTGTCTCCATCAAGTGTGCCTAGGGTCAGGGAGAGTGTCTTGATTGCTAATTGATGGGGGACTATCCAGCCCTTTCCCATTGTACCCTGGCACCATTCCCAGGTAGGTGGTCCTGGGATGCGCAAGAAAGCTGAACATAGGCTAGGGAACAAGCTAGGGAACAAGCACCCTCCACAGTTTCTGCTTCAGGTGCTCCTGCCCTGACTCGTCTCAGTGTTGGGCTGTGACCTGGAAGTATAAACTAAATATACTTCACTCCCCAAATTCCTTCTGATCCGAGTGTTTTATCCAGAAGCAGAAAAGCAGACTAGAGCATCTCCCAATTGGATGATGTTATCTCGGGCAGCGCCAGTACCCGCCTGCTGTGGTTGTTAAGAACACCTAACTTGACGTCCAAAGGCTTCAATTCTGTGTGTGCTGGTCACCTCTCCACCAGCCAGGATCTTCCCAGCCTGTTCAAAGCACTGTGGATGTCTGTAAATCTTGGATGCATAGCATCGGAACCTCTCAACTGAAAGCTGTAGAGAGGTATAGACTGAACAATGGCAGTGACATGGTGTTCATGGCAGGATCAGCACATTCCTGAGAGTGTGGCCCTGGTATGAAATAAAGTCTCCAAGCACGTAGAACCAGAATGAGGAGGCGGCTTGGGAAGTAGAGATGGACCTAATATATACAAACCCTAGGCCCCATTCTTAGCACTGTGTAAGGGGTTCCATCCCAGAACTTGGGAGATGCAGGCAGGCAAATAAGGAGTTCAAGGCCAGGCTAGGTTGTACGACACCATCTGTCTTAGCTTTTTATTGCTGTGAAGAGACACTATGACCAGGACAACTCTTATAAGGAACAACATTTCGTTGGGGCTGGCTTACAGTTTCAGAGGTTCAGTCCATGATCAGCATTGTAGGAAACGTGGCAGCATCCACGAAGACACAGTGCTGGAGAAGGATCTGAGAGGTCTACATCTTGATCCACAGACAACGGAAGGGGGACTGTGCCACACTAGGCGTAGCTCGGGCATATATAACCGCAAAGCCTACCACCACAGTGACACACTTCTGCCAGCAAGGCCACATTTCCTAATAGTGCCACGCCTATGGCCAAGCAGTCAAACATATGAGTCTGTGAGGGCACCATCCCTCAAAAACCAAACTGTCTGTCTGCCTGTCTAGCTATCTCACCATATAGTGATTTTATATGTGTGTATGAGCATATATATGGATTCATTACAGAATTGTAAACACTATATTGTGTGTGTCACATAACCTATAACTGACAGTGGTCTTTAATCTATTGGGTATTTTAAATATCTAAAATATATCTTCTCCACTAGATATATTTGTTACCTTTGTAATTGCTGTGAAGACAATACCTGTTAAAGGCAACTTGGGGGGAATTAATTTATTTTTAGTCACTATTGAAGAGAACTTAGTTTATCACAGTGGAGAAGGCATGGGAGCAGCAGCGGGGGGCAGCTGGTCCTGTTGTATCTGCAGTGAGTAAGCAGAGAGTAATGAATGGCCTTCATCCCACTCTCTTTGCCTTCTTCAGCCCAAGCCCCAGCTCACAGGATGTCTGCTCACAGTTAGGCCTTCCCACCTCCATTAACCGGACTAGAAAGTCCCTCACAGACAAGTCCACAGCTGTGTCTCCTTGGTGATTCCAGGTTGGCAGTCAGTACTGACCATCACAGCGGATGGGATGTTCGCACTCCAGGGTTTCCTTACATAGAGTCTTTTATTATCCTCCATAAATTTTGTAGGCCAGAAATATTTTTTAAAGTATTCAATATAATCATGATTCAGATCCAGCTAACATGTATTAATTTCCTTGGAATCAGGAGGGAGAGAGGCAGAGAGAGAGAGAGAGAGAGAGAGAGAGAGAGTGTGTGTGTGTGTGTGTGTGTGTGTGTGTGTGTGTGTGTGTGTGTGTGTGTTTAGGGAAGCGAGGATCATGGGCAGGGCTACTAGAAGAGTTAGGATGAGTGGAGCACTGTATTTGACCTTGAGGAAGAAACAGGTGGACAGGATCTCCCAAAGAGGTTGCCTGATGCCAATGTAGGCACTGATATTTCTAACAGTTACCTAAGCTAAGGGTTGCCTCCTGCAGTCTGCCCCAACAAGGCAGCCTGCCTGCCTGTTGGTGCGCTGGATAACCCTGTCAGTATAGACTGCCGTTCAGACATCTGCGGATAGCAGGCAGACATAGACGTTTACCACCCTTGAGATCAACTCTTGTCCATACCTTTCATAACTCCTGTTTCCTTCTCTCCACTACAGTAGCCGTACTTAGATCCCTCTCTCTTTCAACTTCAGTGAACGGGACAGACACGCATGCACACTCACGTGCGCACACACACACGCGCGCGCGCGCGCACATGCACACACACAGCTGGGGAGACAGTTTAATCAGTAAAGTGCTTGCTTTGACCCCAAGTGCGCATGTAAAAAAGCCAAGCATGGTGGTATGTGCTTGAATTTCAGCGCTTGGAACTTTCTGGGTCTGGGGCCACTCTGGCTAGCCAGCCTCACCTAATTAGCAAGGCCAGTACAAAACCCTGTCTCCAAAGGTGGGTGAGTGGCATCTGAGAGCTTCACCTGGCCTCACATCATACACGGGAGTGACACACATATACCTCTCTCTCTCTCACACACACACACACACAACACATATACATGTGTATCTCTCTCTCTCTCTCTCTTTCTCACACACACACACACACATATACATGTGTATCTCTCTCACACACACACACGTGTTTCTCTTGCTCGCTCTCTCTCTCTCTCTCTCTCTCACACACACACACACACACACACACACACACACATACACACACACACACACACACACATACCCCAGGTGTTGGGAGGCCTCAAGTGACAGACAGGACAGACAACTCCTCACCATTCCCTGTAGAATGTTGCGCTAAACCAAAGAAGCCCTGAGCTTGAAATCTAGGCAGGCCCTGGAATGTGTGAGTCTTGGGCAAGCTTTCTCCAGCATTCCTGCAAGTACACTACTGCCTGTCATCCTGGTGTCAGCACAGTCAGCCTCCAATCTACTGTGGATTTAAGGCAAGGCAAGGTCCATACCATCCTCCATTTACTATGGCATTTATACAGTCCAGGTATATTTTTAGACTTTGTTAGTTATGTGTATGCCTGTGTGTAGTGTGTGCATGTGAGTGCAAGTGTCTGCAGAGGCCAAAGGATGGGTATCAGATCCCTTGGGGTGAGAGGTACGTAAGACTGAGCTGCCTGGCATGGGTACTAGAGATCATACTCAGCCCCTCTATGAGAGCAGCACATACTCTTAATCATTGGGCCGTCTCCCCGGGGCCCTTTGTGTCCACTTTGCGTAGGAAAACATCCACTTTGAGTCATGCCAGCTGGCTTAGGAAAGGACCATGAATAAACAAAATGGCACCAGGAGGGGAGCCACAGTTCATGCAGGTAGGGGTTATTCATCAGTAAATGAGATTGAATGCGGCATCATGACGTCACAGAGGGGACACTGTTTGTGTCGTCCCCTGTCAGTTCTTAATGTTGTTTCTCCTGGGCATTTGTTCCTTAGCAAAAACTGTTTACATCATCTTGGGGCATATGGTACCTTGCTCTGCATACCAGGTAGCCAGTGACTGTTGTAAGACCTGTGACAGTCAAAATAACAGGGAAACTTTACTGACCATATGCTATCCACCAGACACTTTGGAGCTTTGTGTCATCTTCCCACCTCTCCTCCTTCCAGATCTTCCTGTGAGGGTTTATGGTGGAATGGACCTTATGAGATCACCATTTCTGTAAGGTAGAAGGAGTCTAGTGGGAGGTGAGGTGTACCTCAGTTGCAGACTATTTGTTTCACTTGCATAAACCCCTTGCTTGGCTCCATACCCAGCTCTCCCTAAACAAATGGGGCGGTGCTCTTGAGAGGTGTTGACCAGAGGATGAGGAGTTCAAGATCATCTATGGCTCTATCAAGAGTTCAAGTCAAGCCTGGGCTACATGCTAGCTCATCTCAAAACAAAACCCAGATGAACAAACAAACCACAAAAAGCTGCGTCATCTTTAGAAACAAAGCACTGATTTCTTTACTGGTGACCTTAGCAGCAGACTTGTGGAAATTGGAAAACTTGTGGAAATTGGCGTCGAGTCTCTCCTTTGACACGTATGGGTCCCGGCAGTCAAACTCAGGTTGTGAGGGCTGGCGGCAAACACCTTTACCATCAATATGTCTACATCATTCGAATGTCAGCAGCTTTCTGTGATTCCCATCAAAATCCTTATGTATTCAAAACCAAATCTCACCAATCCCGTTCAGTTCAATCAGTCTTGGGGGCTGGAGAGATGGCTCAGTGGTTAAGAGCACTGACTGCTCTTCCTGAGGTCCTGAGTTCAAATCCCAGCAACCACATGGTAGCTCAATCAGTCGCCTCACCGACATGGCTCTGTAAGTGGAGAGATAACTTTTGCACAAGGAACCCACTTGTGAGTGGCACGGCTGCCATTGTTCTGAAGCCTTCCACAAGACCATGAGTTGTCAGGAACCTTTCCTGCTGCAAACAACCAAGAGGGTTATTTCCTCCAGGGTCTTACTAATTACCCTCGGGTACCGCCTCATCCCAGAGTGGAACCTGGCGATGTATTCCATAGCGCTGGTGTTCAGATCCATTCTTCCATACCTTAGCCAGCCGAAGATCAAAGGTAACGGATCAAATGGAGGAGTGCTGCGTGGTGGTCAGAGCACAACTCTGGAAGGTAGGGTAGGGGGCTGCAAATCTCCCCGCAGGATCTCTGCTCCTCTCTCCTGCGAAGAAAGAAATCGGTGTGAAGCCAGCAGAGGTATTCACAGCAGGGCCTGGCCCATTAAATGAAAGACTTCCATGCTGAGCCAATCAAGAAAGGGCTGGACAGAAATCAGACTGTTTCCTGCCCTGGAAAACCAGGCCTTGAATCCATAATCCATCTTTGAAATCAAGTGTGCAGTCCTGGGTTTTAGCACAAAGGGGCCCCCCAGCAGGGCAGGGCAGGGCGAGGGACAGCTTCGAGTCAGGTTAGGGGAAAGAAATGGGAGACTGTGATGGCTTCTTAGACCGTGTGCCTCCAGCGCAGAGAACCCAGCAGGAGCGATATCTGTCAACTCATGATCTTGTAGAAGGCTTCAGAACAATGGCAGGAGAGGCTTGCTTCCCCCAGGAACAGAGAACACTCTTCCCCTCTTACCTTTCAACAGGACTGAATAAAGTTTAGGACTTTTTTTTTTTCATGGAACTTGTAGCCATTTTTAAACTTTCATTTTTCATAATGTCACACATAATCTTTTTATCTATTATCCACCGGCTCTTTTCAGAGATGCATTTGCATCAAATGGTACTGAGCGGATCATGCCGGCCTCTCCTGGGGAAAGCAGCTTGAAGCAAAAGGTTACCCTCTCCCTCGGCTTGCACCGCTTTGTTCTTGATTCTCACACCATTTTTTATAAAACATCTGAATTCAGAATTCTGGAGTTTTCTTTAGAAACCCTTCCATTCCAACATCTAAGCGGATTCAGACTCCAAATCTATGTATCAGGGGTTACAAAGCTTGTGTTGGCTGAAAGGAGAACTTGCACTTTGAAACATCTGATGGGTGTCCTGTGTCCTCCCAGAATCCCTCCAGGGCTTTCCAGCAGTGAGAGAAAGGTGACAGGGACGTGGTCACATACACAGTGGTAGCCTTTCCCTGGCTCTGGTTCCCTGCAACAGCAGAACAGCAGCCTTTCAAGTGTGCAAGACCATGAGCAATGAAGGCAGTTTTGTTCCCTTTGGAAGCGAGGAGAATTGGCTTAGAGATCAGATCAGATTTCCTCTCTCGACTCCTACCATGTAGTATACCCATGGGTGCCCCGTGGGGATAGAAGCTAGGCTGCTTGACCCAAACCAAGGAGCAGCCTGGGAAGTAGGGAGAAGAAACAAAAACTTCCAAGACTGAGAATGTGGCTCAGCAGTAGAGTACCTGCCTAGAATCCCCCCAGTGAGGGGCTGGGGGTGTGGCTCAGTGGTAGAGCCCCTGCCTAGAATCCCCCCAGTGAGGGGCTGGGGGTGTGGCTCAGTGGTAGAGCCCCTGCCTAGAATCCCCCAGTGAGGGGTTGGGGGCGTGGCTCAGTGGTAGAGCACCTGCCTAGAATCCTCCAGTGAGGGGCTGGGGGCGTGTCTCAGTGGTAGAGCACCTGCCTAGAATCCCCCAGTGAGGGGCTGGGGTGTGGCTCAGTGGTAGAGCCCCTGCCTAGAATCCCCCAGTGAGGGGCTGGGGGAGTGGCTCAGTGGTAGAGCCCCTGCCTAAAATCCCCCTGGGGGTGTGGCTCAGTGGTAGAGCCCCTGCCTAGAATCCCCCAGTGAGGGGCTGGGGGTGTGGCTTAGCTGTAGAGCATCTGCCTAGAATCCCCCAGAGAGGGGCTGGGGGCGTGGCTCAGCTGTAGAGCATCTACCTAGAATCCCCCAATGAGGGGCTGGGGGCGTGGCTCAGCTGTAGAGCCTCTGCCTAGAATCCCCAGTGAGGGGCTGGGGGCGTGGCTCAGTGGTAGAGCCCCTGCCTAGAGTCCCCCAGTGAGGGGCTGGAGGCGTGGCTCAGTGGTAGAGCCCCTGCCTAGAATCCCCCAGTGAGGGGCTGGGGGCGTGGCTCAGTGGTAGAGTACTTGGTCTAACGTGCCTGGGCTCCTGGGTTCCATTCCCACCACTGTACAAAAGGAAAAGAAGTATTGCCACCCAAAACTCTACAGAGGGGAGAGGGGAGGGGGGAGGGAGAGGAAGGGGGGAGAGAGAAAGAATATGAATGAGAACACAATAGGAATCAAGGGAGCGTCTGAAAGTTTCTTTTCAGATTCCGTCATCGTTTCTCAGCTCATCCATCATCCAGAACTCTAGATCCCCAGGAAGAAGCAGGACTGTTTCTCAGGTGTTACCTGACAAAGTATCTTGTAAAAACTTCCTTTTCCTCTTCATTTCTTTTTCCTCTGTGGCCGCCCCAACAACACATTACCTCACATTTCCTCACATGGGGCTTAGAAACATTTCACTCTCTCCCTGCAAAGGCATCTGTGCAGTCTGCAGGGACAGTGCCCGGGAAACTCTGAACCATGGGGATGAACTTGGCCTCCAGCAGCCGCCCTTGGGTTAGTGAAGCTCCTCTAGAACCATAGGGCAGGCTCTTCCTTTTGCGTTTGCCCGTGGGTCCGCATAAACATGCTCCTAAGATGAGAAGCACAGGTCCCGTAGCATTGCTAACAACACAGAGCTAGCCAAGGAAGGCTTAAGGCGTTCCATGGCTGCCTTAGAGTACTGTAAGGAGTCCCCCAACCAACTGTTAGGGTAAGAGCTGGGGTGGGGTATGTCTCATTTACTGAGCCACCAACCAGAGCCACAAAGGTCAGAGTAGTCAGGTGATCAGGTCTGGGGACTGATGAGCCCCAGGAGTTACGTCTTCCAGGCTGTGGCCTGGACCCTGCTGGTAAACTGCTCTTCTAGCGTGCATTAAAGCCCCGGGATCCATCCCAGCACTGCATAAACAAGGCATGGTGGACACGAGAAATTGGAGTTTTGGTATTCAGCTATATGCAGAGCAGCCAATTTGGGCTATAGGAGATCCTGCCAGGAACAAAAAAAGTTAGGTCTTTAGGCTTGTACATATGGTGCCCTAAAGAGCTTAAGAATTCCCTCTTTTAAATAATTAAATAATCATGTGCTCGGTTATTATCCGTGGATGTCTTGCCTGCAGATACGTGCATGTAGTGGTACCCTCAGAGGCCAGGAGAGGGTGCTTAATCCCCTGCAGCTGGAGGAGTTGATTGTAAATCACCACATGGGTGCTGAGAACCGAATGCCAGTCCAACATGTGCATTTAAACTCCTGAGCCATTACCACAGCCCCCACAGCTCCTCTGGGGCTGTTTTAGACGGGCAGTAGTAAACTTGAGCAAGGTAGCATCCAGGAAATGGAAAGGCCCTTTCCTCTTCCCCAAGTTTGTCTCTCCAGACATTTGAGACAGTGCTCGTAGTTTTATGTTCTTTTTACCCCCAAGAAGCTTCTGTTAGGATTGGAGGCATGGGTCAGCAGCTGAGAGCATTTATTGCTCTAATCTGAGGACCAAAATTAGGATCCCAGGACCCACGTCTTCCAGCTTATGACTGCCTGTAACTCCAACTCCAGGGGACCCAAGGCCCTCTTCTCTTCCACCTGTGCACACATGTTTGCATAATTTAAAAAATTTTTAAAAATCTTTGAACGGAAGCCTCCGTTAAGCCATGAGCACATTAAACCCCCCCCATGCGTAAATATATGAAAATCTTACGTCTTGATATATTTGAATTCCCAAGGACACGGCAAGAGTGGTAGAGGCATATTGAGTTAAGAAAATGTCATAGTCCTGTTATAACAGCCCTACCTGTATTATAAAATGGGGTGACCAAAGACCGCTCATCTGAAACTCAAAAATTATTAGCTGGAGGACAGAGGGTGTAGCCCATCTGGTAGAGTGCTTGCCTCTCCTACAGGGTGCACTGGGCTCCATCCCCAGCACTGTATAAACCTGGCTTGGTAACACATGTGTCTTATACTCAGGAGCATGAGAAGGTCAAGGTCATTCTAAGGTATATAGAAAATTTAAGGCTATCCTGGTGTATATAATATATATATAATATATATATGTATATAATATATATATATATAATGTACCGAGACTTTTTTAGACTCCATTTAGAAAGAAAAGCACTAACAAAAAGCAAGGAAATGGTTCTATTCCTAGCCTGCTTTGGTATCTGTGACTTAGACAGGAAGGGTACCAGCAGCTACCCTGGCTTCTCTCTACATTGTGAGTCCCACAGGCAAAGCATGAAAGGAAGGCACCCCTGCACAGGACCTAGTGCCAGTGCTCACAAAGTGCAAGTCGAGATACCCATTTTGTTTGGGTTTATTGCGTATTATGTTTATTTCTTTGCCTTTCGTGTGGGCATAGATATGGAGACAAGATAACTTGTTGTTGTCAGCATTTCTCTCCTTTCACCATGTGGGGCTTAAAGGATCAAACTCAGATCCTCAAGCTTGGCAGCAAGCATGTTACCTGCCGAGCCATCTTGCCAGCCCCCACCCCGACTTCCTGTTTGCCCATTTTAAAGCTTTGGGGTTGTAGCCTATGCTGCTTCCTCTTACTTCCAGGAGAAGAGAAAATTCTGGAAGTCACACCAGCCCACTCATTGTAAGTTTTGTTTCTTGACTATGAGTTCACCCACTATCTTTTTAAAAAATAGTCCATACCTTTGTGCTTGCCTGCTCTCCCCAACCGGCGTCAGCCTTCAAGGCCCTTTGCTGGACCCATCTCTCTCACTCTGGGTTGGCTGCTGTGAGGACAGCCCTCTGTGCCTCAGCTTGGCTGGTACAGCAGCTGGCATGGCTCACAAAAACAGACAGCAACCGAACATGTAGAAACAAACACTGAGGTCCCCCAGATGGTTCAAGGATTGACTCACCTCTAAAGCTGGCCCCAGAGATAGTCATCTGTAAACACAGCGACGATTCAAGTCGTGCTGGCTATGGATGCAGTACATGCTCACAATGAAAACAGACATTTCAACACATATTTTCAAAATTATGTACCAAAGAGAAGTCAGAATTTTCAAAGGTTTTTTCCCCTTCTTTTTCTCTTCTTCTGTCTTTTCCTCCTCTTCCTTTTCCTCTTCTTCCTCCCCTCTTCCTTCTCTGCTTATTTTTCCTTCTGTTTTTCATTCTTTGCCTATGTCATATAATTCTCGTTTTTGCTTGTGTCCAGACACATACGTGTGGGTGTGCATATACATGTAGAGGCATGAACAGATCTTAGGAGGCCTATGTCAGAATAATCCTCAGTCCCCTCCCCTCATCCCCTTTGCCTAAACCCTGAGTCTAGTCTTGGTAACCACCACTCTCTGGGGGGATCCCCTGATTCTGCCTCCCAAAGCTGGAACTGCACGCAGGTCCCCACGATTACCTGGCAATCAAGTATATGTCTAGAGATCTAAACTCTAGACCTCAAGATTGCCTGGCAAGTGCTTTAACCACTGAGTCATCCTGCAGGTCCCTTTCTTCGCTTTTTGTCATAAGCACTAGCATTAAGCCTGGGGCTTTCGGTTCAAGAGCCAAGGCAAAGCTGGGTTTGGTGTCTAATTCCGTAACATTGGACAAGTTCTTTGTCACGTTTATGACTCAATTTTCTCAGCTGTAAGACAGAAATAATAGGAGCACCTCCACTGGGCATGATGGCACATGCCTGGAATCCCAGCCCTCGGGAGGTAGAGGCAGGGGGATTCAAGGCTTCTCCTCAGCTACATAGCACATTCACTGACAGCCTGGGCTGCATGGCAACACAATGGACAGCTCCCTTTTGTTTTTATTTTTTTTTTAAGTGTTGATATTTTAATCATTTACTTATTTAATATTTGGTCCAGGCATGTCAAACAATCTTGGGTGGAGGTCAGAGGACACCTTTCAGAGATTAGTTCTCTTCTTCCACCACATTGGTTCCGGGGACTCAAACTTAGGTCGTCAGTCTTGGTAGCCTTTACCTGGTGAGCCGTCTCCCCAGCCAAGGGTTCAGCGAGCCCAGCCTGTTGTCAGTAATGCTTTCTTCTCCTCCCTAAAGCACCAGATGCTGTTCAGTCGTCACAGTAGCCAGGCAAGCAGAGGGACTGTCCCTCTCTTGAAAGGGTTAAGAGCCTTCGGTAGGATTGGACTTCAGGTCTAGCGACACCACCCCCAGTGAATGCCACAGTGTAGCAGCTCATCCCCCACCCTCTGTGTTAGCGTCCCCACATGACACACCAGCCATCTGAATAACAGGTCCCCAGATAGAGTCTAGTGAGATCCAAGAGAGCCCTGACCCTTGGGCAGAAGGTTCATCTCACCCAACCGAGCATCCCCAAACATCCTGGAGCAGAAAGCGGCATGCTGCCCCTGATGTCAGTATTCGCCATGGCTGATACACTCCTGGGTCCTGCTGATCCAGAGGCCTTGCTTTGAGAAAGTGTCTTATGCTAGCAGTCATCGGCAAGTTCACCAGCCTGTCCAGGAAGGTGACAAGGTGCCTCTGATGCAGAGCCCTGCCTTTTTGTATTCCGAATCAAGGCAACGCCAGAGGACAGGAGCCTCTTGTCTGTGCATCCAAAGTACAGGGAGACACCATGAGTCGACTGGGAGACAGGGGTGGATGAGCTCATTAACCTTGATGTAGCTCCAGGCAGTAAGAATCTCCCAAATGGAGTGGATAAAATATAAGAAGTGTGACTAGCCACTTTGTCACCACTCTTAGGGACTTGGTGTCACTTGCAATATAGTCCCTTTGTCTTAGTTAGCTCTAAGTGTCAACCTGACACGGCCTAGAGTCACTGGAGAAGGGAGGAATGCCCAATCAGATTGAACCGTGGGGGATCGTCTTATTGCTAATGGATGTAGGAGGGCTCCAGTTCCCTGGAGACAGCACTGTTCCTTGGGTAGGGAGTCCTAGGCTGTGTACGAAAGCTACCTAACTAAGCAAGAGACCGAGAATGGGGCAGAAAGCAGCATCCTCTGTGGCTTCTGCTATACTCCCCAGGCTGTGAGTTCCCTGCACAGAGACAGTGCTCTGTAGAACAGCCTTCCTCCACACACGCCCTCAGTCAAGGAACACGGAAATGTGGCCGCAGCCCATAATTGGAGCCTTGACTCCGTATGTCCATTCTGATTTGTGTTGGCTCGTGGAATAGGTCGATTTTTTTTTTTTTCTTTTTTTTCGGAGCTGGGGACCGAACCCAGGGCCTTGCGGTTGCTAGGCAAGCGCTCTACCACTGAGCTAAATCCCCAACCCCTTGGCTCGTGGAATAGAACTCACAGTATTCCAAGCTTGGTTTCTTAGTGTATAGACTTCAGACAAGACTCTCTGATTTACCGTGGGATACACACTAGTAATTGAGTGCATTCAGTGTCCGGTACAACTGGGACATCACCGCTGTCAATGCTCTCTGAGGAAGGCAGCACCAAGGGCAGCCCGGGGTCCTCTGGTTCCGTCGGTAGAATGTTTGGCTAGCATGCAGGAAGCCCCAGATTTAATCCTCAGCACTGCCTAAACCAGGTGTGAGCATGCGCACTCTGTACTCCCAACACCCAGGAGGAGCCTGGGCTCCTTTAGCTGCAAGCAAGTTCCAAGGTCATCTTTAGCTGCAAGCAAGTTCCAAGATGGCGTAGGGTACATACAGGACACCCTGCCCACCCGCCCCACCCCCAAAATGAGAAATGAAGGAGAAACAAAAGAGAGAGAAGGAGGGAAGGAAGACAGGCCAGAGTCCACCTTCCACTCACCTCTAATCCCCTACAGTTTTTCAGCTTCTGTCTCCCTCTTTGTGACAGGAAATTAGAGTTAAAGCTGTGTTCTCTTCTGAGCTAGGCATGGTTGTATGTGCCTGCAGTTCCAGCATTTTGGACATGGAAGCCGGGGGATCAGGAGTTCAAGGCTAGCCTTGGCTACATAGTAAGCTAGAGGGCAACCTAAGCTGCCTGAGACCCTGTCAGTAAACCAGAAAAAAAAAAAAAGAAAGAAAGAAAGAAATTAAGAAAGGAGCAGGCTGGAGGACTCAGAGAGTTTGACATCTAAAAGCCGCAAGCAGCCACCCAATCCGGATAGAGGAGCAGTTTGGGGGCTGTTGTGCCTAGGACAGCCTCCCTGTCACGTGCACCAAGTCACCCCCTCCCCGCTGGCTACAGAGCTGCCTATATACCCCTGCCTGGCCCACTGGGATTGCCGAAGGGAGCCGAAGCTGTGCACGCTCTGCCTGTGCTGTTGCGGCCGCTGCAACCTTCGCCGCAGCCAATCGGCTGGTGCACTGCGGGTGACCTCCCCCGGGTCTCGGGAATAAATTGTCAAGTTTCCCCACCGCGGGTGTCTTCGCTAGCAGACGGCCGGGTTTGCAGGTTTCTGGGCTAATTGGAAAGAGGATCATGAGGAGGCGGGTCGAGGCGCGTCAAGAGCCTGGTTGGTCTGCGGACTAGGATCGTGCCGCTGCTCCGGAGCCCCCGCTGTCCCGGAGTTGGGAGTAGGTTCCTTACCCGCTCGCTCGCATCTAGTCGCCGCACACCTATTTGAAAGCCGGTTCCACGACAGGACTTGTGCAAGCCCAATGCACACCTCTTCGTCCTCAGCACACTGGACCTGCCTAGGAAGCCAGACCTAGGAAGGTGAAGCCTGGCTGATCCCTGCAAAGGTACCCCTACGCTGCCACTTAGGAACCTTTATTTTGAGTGTTCCAGGACCCAAATGGTTCCCATGGCAAACCCAGTATCTACCTTGGATTTTCCGATCTGAAATACCTCTTTCTTGGAGACTTTGAACCTGGTCTCTGGAAATTCAGAGACTGTATGAAGTGCTATTGTTTCTGAGTTCTCTTCGCTTTTGTGTTGGCTTTGGGATTCTCTTGTCTACCTGGATAATGGTCTGCCTTTGTGGCTGAGTCTTCCCGGCGTCAGTGGATCACAGGCAGCCCGAGGCATCAGCCTCCGGACTTAACAGCCTTCGGATTCCTTGAGCCTAGGAGTTACTCTGGGCTGCAGAAGAGGACCCAACTCCTAACTAGTAAGGGCTATGTGATTCACCGTCCCCCCCCCCACCTCCGGATTGAAATATATATGTTGTGGCAGGATTTTCTTCAAGCGGTTCGTCTGATAGGACTGGCATTTACTACCCAGGAAAATGAGTAGCAATTAGGAGTTCAGTAATAAATGGAAGTCTATTGTCCTAATTGAGTGGAATTACTGACGGGTAATGGCAACTGAATTCTTCAGTTTAATTAAGAGTTTATATAATTATAGTGCACTTTTTATTTCTAGGGGGAACCATGGGGTAGGAATTAAATAACCAATGTGATGGTTAAGAAACCCATTTAATGGATAAGTAACCAGTAGGCTTACATAAATCTGGGTACCTTGCTGGAGTAACAGAAGTACAGCTGAATTCTCCACAAAGACTCTGTACCCTGCTGGGACAAGCTAGACTTTTGATTTGCAGCTAATTTGAGCTTCATAAAAAAAAAATCCAAATGAAATTATCAGTTAATCTCTGAGGTGTTTGGGACTCACAGGTTCAGCATGAACCAGGATGGGTGTTTTCCAGAATTCTAGGAGAATGAGCCTGGAAGGGGGAGGGGGCGGGGCGGCTCAGGAGTGTGCTTTACCCTCCTAGAGTTTCTATCTTGAAAATCTGGGCTTTGGGCTGTTTGGTCCGAAGCATGGATAGCTCAGGGGGGCAGCCAGCTGTCCGTGATTATTATCTGACGAGCATAGGTATTTACTTAGTTTGGGGAGTAATCTGTTAATTAGAGAGCCATTACGCGCTTCTCTGGCAGTATATTGTTTCCTTTACTTATCCTGTTCTAAAGGGTTGGGTGTTCTTTTCCCGCTGTGGGAAGCTATGGAACCGGAGAAAGCCGGAGAGAAAGCCCTGCTCAAAATGCAATTATGTAATTTGCTCACGGAGATTGTAGGGAGGGTGTTATCTTGAGTGTCAGTTTGGGGAATCCTGTTAAGCCCCGGTTCACGAGAAGGCCCCAGAGTTTTGGCCATTTTGGGGGTTCAAATATATTGATAATGTACCACTGCTGTTCATGCCGTCTCACGGCTTGACTTCTTACTGCTTCAGCAGGACTGGCCTAGGGCTTCATGCCACAGTGGGCTGAGGTAGCAAAGGTAAAATTGCCCGTCAGTTCATTAGGACATGGCTGGTGACAGTGGTGAAGGGTGTGTCTTTGGTACCGCGTGGGCTTTAAAGCTTGCACAGCACTTTGGAAGTTGAAATCCACCTTCCTCAGGGATGAACAAGAGCAGCTGTGGACAGAGTCTTGCCTAGGTGTGTCTCCAGTGGAGAACCTTTGCCGGTGCCTTGCAGCTTTCTAGGTGCAAGAGCATGCAGGTGACCTCAGGTCATAGGTGCAAGAGCACCCAGGCGACCTGAGGTTATGGGTTCGAGGACACCCAGGTGACCTGAGGTTATGGGTGTGCAAGGGCACCCAGGTGATCTGAGTTATGTCTTTTACACGTGTTTTTGTCAATTTACACGAGGTCCTTAGTCATGAAAGACTGCTGCTTGGTCAACAGAGTCAGCTCCTATGTGTCCTGGTTTTTAAAAGGCTCCTAATCTGGCTTTCCTGTCCTTCCCAAGGCTTTTTTTCTTTCTTTTTTTTTTTTTTAAATCACTATTCAGGAAACTCTTATCAGAACTGTACCAAACCTGTCCCTTTGCGGAGCCCTGGTCTCTTGGTATGGGCTGGCTTTGTTAGTGACCTGGTCTTATTTTGTCTGACTTCTTCACGAGATACCTCAGACACCCACTCCTTTGATGTTTCAGGAAACACTACAGTAAGTAGATACTTAGACACAACAGGGAAGGTTATGTGGAGCCTGTCACCCCCCAAGAACGACCAATGGCCATGTTTACTATGCCTTAAACATTAAAGATCACCGATTCGTGCTGCCCCCCCCACACCCACCCCGTGCGTTCTCAGATCCCTCCCACACTTACTGTCAATTGTTTCAATCTATGCGTTGGGAAAGAGTCAGGAATTGCAGTCCACGCTTGACATCCGGCATGCCCTGCGATGATCTCTCTGGTCCTGGAGGTGTTTGGTGGGATGGTCTGAAATCTTCTTTTGTCTGATAATATCATTTTAGATTTATTTAGGTCCTAATTCTCGCTTCTCTTCCAAATGAGCCAATGACCTTATATACCTAAGTATGTATCTTCTCTGAAACAAACCTGAATGGATAGAACAGCTTAGAGGCGGGTGAAATGGCAGTAGTGAGGGGATAGCTCTTTGGTATTATGCAGGCTTTGAAGCTTACACAGCAGTTCGGAAGCTTACTCACAAACCCACATTCTTAAGGCATGAGATAAAGCAGGTGTAACGCGCTCTCCGTAAACACATGGCCTCCAGGAATGAGCCCTCCCAGCCGGATTGCTAGATACGAAACCACACCTGGTGAGTGAGGGACAGATTTGGTCCAAAGCAGATTTCCAAACGCAGAGCCAACTTGGAAATAGGACACAGATTGGCCAGCACAATGTTAGAAGAGGCTGGAGGCAGGAGCGACGATTTCAGTGGGTAAGGAAGCATTCGCCGCTCTGGCTCCGTGAGTAAGAGAGCACGCTCCTCTCCCATGGACCAGAGTTCAGTTCTCAGCACCCACGTGGGGTGCCTGCCCACCACCTGTAACTCCAGGAGCATCCAGGGGCACCTGCGCTCACACGTGCACACTCATGCACACACGCATATGATTAAAATTAAAAATAGATCTTAAAGAAGGAAGAAGACACTGCGTGAGGGCAAAGGTACCCGCAAAGACGCCATGCATGTCGCACCCAGGCCTCTGCATTTTCTTTATCTTCCCTCCCATTCCGTCTGTGGCGAGGCCAATAGGATTCCATAACCGATTGCCTAACAGCTGCGTAGTGCAGGTTGCCTGCCTCGGCCTGGAGTGGTACGTCTTCTCCCTGAAGCCATACCGTACGTAGCAACAGGACACAAAGAAACCCAAAGCTGCTTCTCTTGGCTCCTGTCCAGGGCGATTAGCTACTGGGAGTACCTGCACTTCTGACAACAGACACATTCAACCCAGTTCCGTGTCCTGGATCTCAAGGACAGGGTGACATGGGTTCCTTTATGTGACCTACTAAATTTGACACTTCTGCCTTTATTCCTCATAGTGCTTTCCCATTATAGAATCAGAGGTGGCATTGAAGGTCGTCTAGGCCCTCAATTCTCAAGAAGGGGACCAAAGTACCTTTGGCAGTCGAAGCTCACATCTGCTCCGACTATAGAATCAGAATCTTTATTTTGTAACTATTACTTCGTGTGTGTGTGTGTGTGTGTGTGTGTGTGTGCATGCGCGCACAGACACACACACACACATGCACCCACACACACATGTATACATAGGCACCTGGTACCCAAGGCTGAATCATCCTCAATTGTTTCTTCTACCTTAGTCATCAAGGCAGGACCAATCAATCCTAGAGTTCACCAGAAAGGTAATCAGCCTCACTGGCCATCTAGCTCTTGGGATCCCTTGTCTCTGCCTGGGGAGAGTTAACAAGTGGACCCACACACCCATCCAGCATTTTGATTTACATGGATCTTGGGCCTCCAATCTCTAACCCTCACACTTACATGGCAAGTACTTTAACCACTGAGCCATACCTCTGAGGCCCCCACCTTGTTTAACAAAGGGTCTCTCACTAGGGTTTGGTGCTAATCCAGCTAGGCTGGGTAACCAAGAGCCTCCAGTATGCATTTGTTTCAGCCTCCCCAGCACTGGGATTATGAAGTTGAACCATCCATGCCCAGGTTTAAGCAAGTGCTTGAGATCAAACTTGGGCTCATGTTCATGTTCTGAGCCCAGAATCTGCATTTTACCAAGCTCCCCAGATGGCTTGGGTATCTCAGGACACGTTGGGTTCTCCCACAATGCTAACTTTTATATCAGGGTCTAGCAAGTAGAATATCTCTTTTAAAAAAATAATCTTAGAGTCCAAACCTGTGAGGAATGACAGAGCAGGAGGAGGTAGGACTGTAGGCTCAGTGAGACAGCCATCACATGAACACTGTCAGAGCCAGACTAGTTTTTAAACGTTCTCCGTGTTGGGGAGAGGAACCCAGGTCTTCTCATTCCCCCACTTGCTCTGCTAGCAGCTAGGCAGCAAGCAAGCCTTCCATGACAGGATCGTGTGTAGCCTGTGAAAGCCCACCATGGGTACTGACCCCATCTCTAGCAAGTAGAGCTCAAAAAATGTGAGCAGAGAGACAGGAGGCAGTCAGGGATATTTGCTCCCAAGGCCCAGCCTCTAGTAACCTACTTCCTCTAACTAGTCCAGCCTCCTTTTACCTTTTTTTTTTTTTTTTTTTTTTCCTGAGCTGGGGACCGAACCCAGGGCCTTGCGCTTGCTAGGCAAGTGCTCTACCACTGAGCTAAATCCCCAACCCCTAGTCCAGCCTCCTAAAGGCTTCCACAGCCTCTCGAAGCAGCACTACCAGCTGTTGGACCAAGCATTCCATACATAACCCTGTGGGGAGCTATTCACATCCAAACCATGGCAGCCTTGTGTGAGCCGGTCTGTATAGACAGATTGCCATTCTCCCCTGGAAGAGCCTGAGTCACTCTGCACCACAGGTGGGAAAAGGTTTGTAGGCATCCCTATACAGTCTCCAATTCTGTGGCAGCAGGCTGCACTGCTGGGGCTTCTCCCAGTCCCCAGGGCAGAGGCCTGGCTCATAAAACCTAAGATTATCAAACAAGTTCTCAGAGATGTCAGGTAGCTTCTTTTCATAGATAGGCGTTCTCTCTCTCTCTCTCTCTCTCTCTCTCTCTCTCTCTCTCTCTCTCTCTCTCTCTGTTCATGTCTGGTTCAGATGGTGCTCGGGGTAGAACCCTGGGTTCTCTGTATGCTAGGCAAGCCATCCGCTAACTGAGCTGCACTCCCAGTCCTTAGGAGGACATTTTGAGTATGGCGCATGGCAGGTGGGGATAACAAAACACATGGTCTAAAGCAAGCCTTAGCCACCTCTTACCTGTTAGCAAGATGTTACCCTCTCCATCTATCGTCCAAGTGCCCCATCAGCCTGGAAGGGCCGGAATCCAGACATTCCAGGATTCAACTTGGCTGCTGTAATGGGCTCCCTTGCCTTGGCCAGGGTTTTAGCCCTGATCTCTGGCACCTGGCCCCATTCAGGTTGGAGAGGATTTAATGACGGAATGTTTTGGTTCTTGGTCTATAAGCAGCTCCTCCCCCAGGAGACTCAGGGTCTCATGATACTACAGGTCCCTGTTTGTTCGATGGGGCAGTCTGTTCCACTGTGGCAATTTATTCCAAACGTTCTGCGGTCGTCCCAAGGCTCACTGAAGCATAAGTGTTTTCCAGAGGATGCTGAGAGGGGCTGAGGATGTGGCTCCGTTTCCTGAAGCTCTTTAAGCACCGAAACCCTTGATTTCTTTAGTTAGCTGGGCGATCATTCGAGTATCTGGGTCACCTTTTCTTTTACATAGTTAGCACAAGGCTGTGGGGCTGTAAATTCAAAAAGCAGGTCAGGGCGTTTGTGTGGGGAATAACCCACACCTCGGATCTTGAGATCCTTTCAAGTGTCCCCGGCGAGCTCTGGAGCTGCACTGTGTCTTGGGCGAGGATATGTCCGAGAAGCCGCGTGTCCATCACAATGATGTGCGTGTTCAGAAGAAGTGAGTTCTCTGATAGAGCAAAGAGCAGGGCAGGAGATAAATTATTCCGTCTCTGACACTCGTCACTCTCTCAAATCAGGATTCTTACACACTCCTCTCTTTAAAGTTAGCGGTACCTAGAGAGAATTTCTGTTCAGCTTGTGTTTGAAAAAACGGACCTTATACAGCTTGGGATCGTAACAGATTCAGAGGCACCTGATACACAAAGGTGGCCTTTTACCCCAGTGCTCCATTTTCCTTGATGCTTCTGCTAACGGAGCAGGACAAAAGCAAGTTTCTGTGGAGTCTGTGTTTCGGGAGAGAGGGGTGCAGGGAGGGAGAAGAGAGGAAGGGATGGAAGGATGGAGGAATGGAGGAAAGATACTCCTATCGGTCAAACTCGGTGGTGATCGTCAAGTACCGTTATCGGGAAACAGACTTTCCCTGGTGAGTCCACACAGACACACACACACACACACACACACACACACACACACACACACACATGCACTCACACATATGCACTCACACATATGCACTCACACACACACACACTCACACTCACACATACACTCACACATACACACGCACATACACACTCTCTCACACACACACACCACACACACACTTCTGAGAGTTTCTCACTGGCCTTAAGGTTACAGACTGGCCTGTGAGCCCCAGGGATCTGCCCTGCCCCATTTCTTCAGTACTTGACCTAAGAGCTCGCACCACCATCTCCGGCTCTTGTACACATGGGTACCGAGGATCCAACTCGTGTCCTCCCGCATGCGAAGCACTGTAACTGACTGAGCTGTGTTGCCAGCCCATAGGAAGAGTTTGGCATTTGCAGTTTCTTCCCCCTTCACCCATGGTGCCAGGTGCTTAGTGACCTTCGGCCGTGGTCCTTATTGGTGAAACTCCAACTCATAGGCCATATTCACATGGTAGAGAAAGGGTTTCAGTCTAGGAAATACATACGAGAGGTCCGAAAATGTCATCTGGGTCTCTGCCATGTAATTTTGTAATTGGTACCACAACCCAAATACCAAACTAAGCCAGGCACAGAAACACACCTGTAATCCCTAAACTCTAGAGCAGCGGTTCTCAACTTTTCTTTTTTCTTTTTTTTCCGGAGCTGGGGACCGAACCCAGGGCCTTGCGCTTGCTAGGCAAGTGCTCTACCACTGAGCTAAATCCCCAACCCCAACACTGGTTCTCAACTTTTCAATGCTGTGACCGTCTAACATAATTCCTCATGCTGTGTTGGTCTCAACCATAAAATTATTTTGGTGGTTCTTTGTAACTGTAATTTTGATGCTGTAACGAATCGCGATACAAATGCTTTTGGAGATCGAGGTTTGCCAAAGGGGTCACAGCTCACAGATTGAGAATGGCTGCTCTAGATGCTGAGGCAGGATTGTCACCAGTTTAGGATTAGAATGGTCTGTGTGGTGAGACACTCTTTCTCTGATGTGAGAGAAATGTAACATGCTCTGGGAGCCAGGCCCGCCCTCTGTCTTCTCATCTTTACTGTCCATATATACATAAATCAATAACCAATCTGTCTCATGAACAGAGAAGGGAAGAGTATGGTCACTGTGAGAAGGTGTTTAATGGCCAGACGCACTGCCTTCCAGATATACAGACAAGAACGTACAAATAGCAGAGGAAGAATAAAGGAAAGACCAGTCCATTCAGGGAGATGATTTTGGCAATAATTTAAGTTGCTGACTTCTTTTGTTAATGAAAACAATACTCACTGAATGTCCTCTGAAGCAGGGATCACAATGACAGACTAGTAGGCAGGTGCCTTAGTAGCTTAGCATTTTCTTCTGAACATACAATTTAAAGCACTTGTTTGAAAATCCCTCTGGGATCTAAGCGCCGCGGTGCATCCTTGTAATCCCAGGACATGGGACATGGAGAGAGGAGGATCAGGAGGTCAAAGTTGACTACATAGCAAATGGGAGGCTAGCCTGAGACCCTGCGTCCAGAGAGAGAGAGAGAGAGAGAGAGAGAGAGAGAGAGAGAGAGAGAGAGAGAGAGAGAAAACAAGTCACAAATCACGTGAGGCAGGCATCCAGCAGAGGAACCCCCATAGTGGGGTGACTTTGTCCTTCCATGTTGGTCTCTGTAGCTCAGTGGTTTACAGTGTTTCTGGGTACAGTACCATACAGAATACAGACTGTACACCGACCCCACAGGAAACAGCAGCAGAGTAAGTGAACATATGGAGCTCTCGGGGAGAAACGTTGCTGCTGCTTTCTTATATGTAAGTGTGCATGTGTGTTCATGTGTGTGCCTTTGTATGGGGGTGCGCAGGAGGCAATGTCACGCTGTGATCCTTAAGAGCCATCTTCTCTGTTCTTTAAGACAGGATCTCCCACTAACCTGTAGCCTATCAAACAGCTGGGGTGGCCACTGAGCCCCAGGGACCCCCCTGGCTTTCCCTCCAGCACTCCCTTTAAAAAGGTGCCGTGCACACCTGCGATCCAGTGCTCAGGAGGTCGAGGCAGGATGACGTCATCCTCGGTTACATGTCAAGTTGGAGAACTGGGCTACAGAAGACCATGTCTCCAAAAATCAGGAAGAAAAAAAATAAAGCTAAACATGGCGGCTTTATACCTTTAATTTCAACATTCAGGAAGCCGAGACAGGTAGATCTCTGTGTTCAAGACTATAGCTTGGTCCCAGACCAACTAGGGCTCGATAGTGAGACCCTGTTTTCAATAGATGTGTGAATAAATATTTTTAAAGTAATTTCTTCCATGTTGGAACTGGGTCTCCTAGAACATTCTGGAATCTCCTGCTTTGCATACCTTGAGCTTTGGAGATTCATGTTAATGTTAATGTTAATGTTAATGGTGTGTGTGTGTGTGTGTGTGTGTGTGGTTTGCCTGCGTGTGTATGTGTGTTCCATGTTGAGTGTCCGTCGCCCACAGAAAGAAGCACTGGATCCTCTAGAACTGGAGTTACAGATGGTTGCGAACCACTGTGTGGGTCTGAGAACCAAACCAGGGTCCTTCCCAAGAGCAACAAATGCTCTTGGGAAGCCATCGATTCAGCTATGGTGTTTTGAATCCTTATTAATGTGTGCTTTGAGTGACAGGTTCACAAGTCCCATTAGGCACGCAGATGGTCTACATGATGTCATTTAATGGTTCCTCCAGCCCTGTGAGTCTTCATTTTCAACACATGTGAAGAAATTAGTGTACTATTTCCCATTTTTCACTCTAAGGCTAAACTTAAAGACAGTGACCTCTCCACTCTAAGACCCCATAAACCAGCTTCCCTCTCTTTCTGAGGCCGATTTTACATCCCTTGAAAATGCTGCCAAGTCAGCTGTTGTCACTTTGTGACCCTGACTAAACTAGCCGTTGCTAAATGAGATGAATTGAAATTACAGCTTAAGAATTGGGATTCGAGATGCTGGTGACCTCAGGCCGAGCAAGCCAATAGGGGCTGGGTAGATGTTGTAATGTGTTGAGTCTAACGGCACCACCATCAGAATCAAATCGTTCTCACCGCTAGACAGTTCAGGGGGGTTACACTAGCAGTTCGTCCAGTTCTCTACAGCATTCTTTCTGCTTTGCCTTCCCCTTTTCTCCCTTCCCTCCTTTTCTCTTCCTCACCCTCTCCCTCTCCTTCTGCCCTTTTTTCTCCTTCCCTGGTTCCTTTCTCCTTCCCTCTCTCTCTTCCTCTTTCCATCCCTACATCTTTCCTTCTCTTAAGTAAACATAAAGCTCTCGTTGCCACCCACTTTATTCGCCATATCTGCAACCCTGCTCGTAAACAGTGGAAAATCAGATCTTGTCCACAGTCAGATGTCCTCTAAAGACTGTTAAACATGCTGTAAGGTTATCAGAGAGGGTGATGGTCAGAGAAGGTCGAGAGAAGGAGCTCCAGACCCTTAGGCATGAGCTTCGTCCAGACTCAGTAGCTGTGATGGGTTCTGTCTGAAGCCACTGTATGAGGTAGGCGATTTAGAATTTAAGGTCTCCAAACATCAGGAATCAATAATTCTTAAAAAGAAAAGTGACCTTAACAGTCTATCAATAGTTCTATTAATAGATTGTTGACTCTGGGTTACCGGCACATCCAACCCATGAGCCAAACACTGCCACGTGTCTGACGATAGCTGTGAATATCACCTAGCACCAAAAATCATAAACTCACTTAAAACATCATGAAGGGTTAGTGGGGAGAAATGAAAATTTTATGGCATATTCGCTTTGTAGATGACAACCTCGGGTTCTGTCATCACGATGTTGGGAGTTGGGAATGAAGTAGTGAAAGAAACAGACCTCTCCATCACTGCAGCTTCTGCTGTAGTATAATATGCATATGGGTTTCAGTCGTCCATCACTTTTAAGTCTGTCTTGGACAATTTCAAACGCGTGTATTCATGGGTGGGTAGAAGTGTGGATGTGTGGATGGGTGGATGGATACACAGATGATGGGTGGACAGATGGGTGGGTGGATGGATGAAAGCATGAGTGGGTGGGTGAGTATGTGGATGGAAGGAAGCATAGATGGATGGGTATGTGGGTGGGTGCGTGGGTGGATGGATGGGTGGGTGGGTGGTGGATGCATGGATGGGTGGATGGATGGGTGGATGGGTATGTGGGTGGGTGGCTGAGTGGGTGGATGGATGGATGGGTATGTGGGTGGGTGGGTGGATGCATGGATGGATGGATGGATGGATGGATGGATGGATGCATGGTTGGATGGATGGATGGATGGATGGAAGCATGGTTGGATGGGTATATGAGTATGTGGGTAGGTGGGTGGATGGCTGGCTGGCTGGCTGACTGACTGGCTGGATGGATGGATGAGGCATGGTGGGGGGGGGGGGGGGGGAGGGGGTGGGGGGAGAGGGTTGGGGGGGTGTGGGGGGGGGGAGGGGAGGGTGGGTGGGTGGGATGGGTGGGTGGGTAGGTGGATGGATGGGTGGGTGGGTGGATGGATGGATGGGTGAGTGGGTGGATGAATATCAATTTAGAGAATGACAAAGCACATGACACTGTTTTAGTAACTCTCTCAAGACAAGTAAGTACTAGTGACAGAAACTCCCGCCTACTGTTCCTACCCAGACAGCTAAATTCATCCCGTGCCATTCAAGGATCTAGAGTGCTGTCCAGTTTCTCACTTCTGGGTTAGATACAAGGACCCATGTTGACTTGTATAGAGCAGAGAAGTGTGCTTTTAGGACCGCATAGATCTGGGAGACAAGGGAGACTTTTAAAGCCACTGGGAGTTTGCCACCGGATACCCCTTGAGTCAGACATCCCATTCATCGTGCCCATCAAGAAGCCCTTTATAAGTAAGTATGCTCGATGCTGGAATATATGATCAGTTGGAACCTTTCTGAAAAGTGAACCTAGTAAGAGAACGGGATTTGCAAAGTACAGAGCAGGCAGGCAGAGAGCAGGGTGGGACCGGGTGTTGGAAGGGCCCTGTCTGAGCTAGATGCTAGATGGGCCATGGTCTTTATTGACTCAGCCAGGTGCTGGTGACAGGTACCTATGCCAGGGGACAGATGACCATGGTAGCTAGGCTTTCTCGGCCTTGTTCAGCCCCATCCTCTGTCGTGTGTGGGGTGTAGTAGGAAAGTGTCATCTATTTCCACGCAGGCGAGAGGTAGAAATGACACGTAGCCCATTTAATTGAGCACATGAGAAATCGTATAACCTTATTTTATTACTTCAAAGTACACGTGTGTGTGTGTGTGTGTGTGTGTGTGTGTGTATACACGTGTGCGCACACACGTGCGCAGGTACCCCAGAGGCCAAAGGCATTTGATTTCTCTGGAGCTGGAGTTACAGGCCGATTGAGCTGTCTAACGTGGGTGCTTGGGACTGATTTCAGGTCCCCTGGAAGAGCAGCACACACAGTACTGATCCATCCCTAGCCTCCAAATTACTTGTTACTGGATTATACTATAAGGGCTGAAGAGGTGGCTCAGTGGATAGAGTGTTTGCTGCCCTGAGTGGAAATAGCAGCCTCTATAGGGAAAGACTCTTCCGTCTCTGGCCGTACAGAATACCGTGCCACCCGGGACTGCCTACCTTGGGACTTGGATGTGAGCGGGAGAACTCTTACTGAAGCCATTGTTATTTTAGCCTGCCTGTCACTTGCAGTCAACCCTCATCCTGACTGATTCAGTGAGGAAGCGACTCAAAAAGAAGCTGTCATTCATCCTCCCAAACTTCTAACATTTCAAAGTCATTCCTCACATCAAGCCTTTTTTTTTTTTTGTTAAAATTACACAGTGACAAAGGATAAGTATTTGCACTTAACAGAGGCGTGTGAGAAGGTACTCGAGTTGCCGAGGGAAAGAATCCCCACGCTCACTCCCTACAACGTGTAACATTTCCCAGAATGCTACTTTGAGGCCTTATGCATAATAAAATAGCCACCACTAATTAGTATGTCATGCGGGCCACCAAATTGTACTTGAATGGTGACTTCTGTGGTATGCTGAGAGTCTGATTTAGTAACATAGCAATATTTTCTGCACAGGGAGCCTTAGAAATGGACTCTCTGGGGCTGGGAAGATGGATCCTCTGGGGTAAGGCACTTGACAGGCAAGCATGAGGACTAGAGTTCGGATCCCAGGCTCCCAAGTAAATGCCAAGCGAGTGCCTTGACTGCCTCAGAAGGCAGAGATGGGACACTGGGAGCAAGTCTAACAAAACCGATGAGAGACTGTACCTCAATAGATAAGGCAGAGAGTAAGCAAAGAAGGTAATGCCCCACATGAACATCAGGCCTCAGCATGTATGCACAAACACATGCAGGGTTACCTACACACATGTGCCTGTACATGTATGAACATGTATTTACAGGAGCGAGCACACACAAAAGGAAAAAAAAGGGCTTTTCTTGAAATAGACAAGCAATGAATTCTGGACTATTCTGCACGCATATGTGTATACCTGTGTATGTTCGTAAGCATGCCATATACATGTTTTCATACATACATGCATTGATTATTGTGCTTTGAGGTGGTGCAGCTGGAGCTAGGAAGATGGCTCGATGGCTTCTCGGCCTTTTGGCGAAGATCGAGTGTAGGAAGAGGCTCCGTCTCTAAACTGCATGTTTCCTAAACTTGAAGACTGGAGTCTGATTCCCCACCACACACAGAAAAGGCTGGACAAGGCAGTGCACAGCTCGAATCCCAGCCCTGGGGGAATGGAGACAGCAGACCACTGCAGTCACTGAGCGCTCAGCCTAGCCCAATCAGCGAGCCCTAGTTCCTAGTGAGAGAGCTTGTCTCACAGAAATAGAGAGAGGGCTGGGAATGTCATGCCCAGGATTCTGGGCTAGTCCCCAGCGTTACAGGAAGGAAGGCTGTGGGTGAGGGACGAAAGAAAGGAAGGCTGGCTGGTGGCTCCTGAGGGTGACACCCAAAGTTGACCTCTGGCCTCCACACACATGTGAATACACACACACACACACACACACACACACACACACACACACACACACACAAGGAATGAGTAATCATAATAGCACAGATTCTATTTCTCACTGTAACACAGGAATTCATGACCCCAGGCCATTACCTGCTAATAGATCTTTGACAGGTTGAGGAGAAAAGTATCATGAGTATAGAATTGCAAGTCCTGTGTTGCAGCGTAGCCTGCTTGGTGAGTTCACTGAGAGACCCTGACTCAGAAAGAACAGGGTGGGTAGTATCTGGCCTCCAGCCACCCACAAGCACATATACACACACACACACACACACACACACACACACACACACACACACACCCCTGCACCCACAGGCACATACACAGAAGCCTGTCCAAAGTGGTACCCTCTATTTCTTCTTCCCCTTTCTCGAATTTTTAAGACAGAGGTTCTCTCCTTGGAAAAAGGAACAGCCCGCTCTGCTTGGCATGGCTGTAGCTCCAGTGGGGAATCATTAATGGCGTAGAAAATGAGGGCAGTGCTGGGCGGGCAGGCCAGGGTGGGGTGCGTGCCTCTTTAAGAGATTTATGTGGAGGTTTGAGCTGTGGAGACAGCATGGAGGTACATCACCATGCAGGCGACAGAGACACTTTCTTCTCCGCTTGGGTGCATTATCATAAAAAGTGATTTAGACGGGAGCTGATTGATGCAAATGGCCCTGTGTTCTTTCCTGTCATTAGCAGCCTCTTTCAGTGGCCAGAGGCAGTGATTAAAGCTGTCATTTGGAGCTGCTCATTAAAGACAAGCCCCGGAATAGCAAGAGGGAAAAAAAGGTTGGAGAGACACATACATATATCCAAGCATAAGTAAGTGTGTGTGTGTGTGTGTGTGTGTGTGTGTGTGTGTGTGTTTCCTTAAAGACACTTTATCCCCTTTCCAGACTCAGACTCAAGTAATATTAGATTCTCAGACTGTCTCGGTGGATTCTCATGACAGCTTGCCTGGGTATTACGGAAGGAGATGGGGAGGGTATTGTGTTAGGTGTGTTTTGTTAAGGACCAACCCTGGTGAGAACTCATTAAGTCTCTTCCCAAGCTGAGGACTTCAAAGCCAGGGCCCCACAAGAGCAGACAGGGAGGGCGAGGAGGGCTGTTGGACCAGCTAAGTCTCATGGTGGCAGTGTTGACCCCAGAGATGGGGAGAGGGGGGAGGAGAGAGAGAGAGAGAGAGAGAGAGAGAGAGAGAGAGAGAGAGAGAGAGCAAACTCTAGAGGACATCGAGGCCATAGTCAGTCAGGGCAAGGATAGCAACAACAGGTTCACAAGTGGGGAGGGAAAGAAAAATGCAAGAGATATGCATGCAGGAAGAGAAACTGGGCTACAAAGATGGCTGGGTGAGTACACAGTGCATGAGGACCCTGATTCAGATCCCCAGACGCAGGGCAAAAGCTGGGCATGGTGCTGGAAAGGTAGAGCTGGCCAGATCCCTGGGGCTCACGGGTCCTCCAGCTTAGCCAATCAGTAAGCTTGCCTCTCAGAGGAAGAGGCGATTGAGGGAGACACCTGTAATCAGCCTGAGTCCTCTATACCCAAGCGTGAGCGCCACACTCCACACAGCATGCTCGCACACACACAGATTCTTGAGAAAGCAATCTCTTCAGCTCCTTGGAGTATTCTAATCAACCATCGGGGACCTCTGTAGGATGATTGGGCTTGGTTGGGCCAAGTCTTGGTGTTCCCTACCCATACCCCTGCACTAACAAGCGCTTACACACTGACTGTTAGATGACTGTCCACGTGCTCCCTTTTAAAGCCACAGAATTACCAACCTCCTGATGGGCCACAACACATCCAAAACACAGGCTGAAGTCATCAGTGGTCCTCTGAATAGGAGACCAACCGTGGACTGGAAGAAAGTAAAGGAAGCCATCTTTGTTTTTTGACGTAAATTAGTTTCAAGCCAGAGATTAAAAGTGGCTGGGGAAGAAAAAAAAAAAAAACCTACCTGTCCTCCCCCAGCCAGTTGCATTGCTGAAATCCCACCCAACTTCCCCATATGCTAATCTGTAGCTCTCTCAGAAATTCCTCTGGGTGAACTGGGATGGGGGGAGAAAAAAAAGAAATGATCAATTTAATTTCTCAGTCTAATGAACTGGTCTTATACATAAAAATTTAAATGACTTTTTTTCTTTTTTATGAAAGTGGAGACCAACATCAGTGATGCAGCCGCCACTGTCTCCATGACAACGCCTCGGATGTGGCGGTCCATGTGACTTCACAGTCCACAGGCCCTTGAAATGAAGCGAGGGAAAGTTTTAGTTGCCCCTCCTGAAATGGCAGGAGGCTCTGGGGATGTCTGAGACCGGGCTGAGTGGAGAAATAGAAGTCTGTGTCTAGTGTGGACAGACAGTGCACTTTGGACGTATTTCTCTTACTCTGCCTGCATAGAGCGAAGCAGGCCACATAGAACATTTTCCTGCTTTCCTCAGGCCTCCCGCCCTGTGGGGGCGGGGCCTTTGTCCTCCCTTCTGCTCCCGTGCCCTGCCACCCCTGCTGGCCTGCTTAGCCCCCGTCTGACACATCACAGCCTATTAGTGCTGTTGCTGGGTTGTGATGTGCCTCTCCTTGGGGAGCCCACAGCAGAACTGAACAAAGTCCTTGGTAATCTGTGCTTACGGCTTGCCCCCTGGGGAGAGAGGCCCGCCAGCTGGTACTCTCCTGCAGAACACATCACTCCCCCCTGGCAGCAGCAAAGGCAGCCTGGCAGGGGGCCCAGAGGCCAGTGGTTCGCAGGGCCAAACTGCCAGGCGGCTCACCTATAGATCCCACACGTTGCTCCCTGCCCTCACGGCGGGAGACTGGCCAACCTCACAATGCGACTTAAGGCCATCTACTTGATCCTTTTCAGGCAACTGTGGTGACTGTCTTAGAATGGCCTCCACTGTGAGTGGGCATGAGGCCTTTCCCCCTTTCTGTTTGTCCCAGAGTCTCGGTAGATGACACAGAGTACTTCCCTGTCTTGTGGGAAGGAATTAATGTACCCGTGTCTGAGGACAGGATGGCCTACGAAGACTCCAGGGGGGGTGTGTGCATGCCTGTGCATGTGTGTGTGCTCACACACACATTAAATGTCTGAAGGAAGCCTAAGCTTCCGTCCCCAGCATGGTAGCAGTGTCCATTTGTGGAGGCAGAAAGATCAGAACTTCAAGGTCATCCTCAGCCAGCATCAAGTTCGTGGCAAGTTCATTTTCTTCACTAGAGTGTGTGTGGCTATTGGTTCACTCAGACAGAGGTCAGTTAGGCCTTCCACAGCAATATCCAGTGGCCATAATGAAAGCCCGGAGCTGGTAGAAATGGCGGAGTGCTCTGTCTTAGGAAATATCTCTCACCAGAAGGTGTGTAATGTATTTAATGCAGATATTTCTCCATAAAGAGGAGACAAGCTGGTTTCTCTACGCCTTGAGACTCTTCAAGGTTCCATTTGTCTGAGTCTGGGATGTGAAGAATACAGCGTTGTTGTTATTACTCCCTGCTAGTAACAAGCATGTTCTGGGCTCTGAGCTAGGTTTTCAGACTTTGGTTTTGTGGTTTTTGTTTTGTTTGTGGTCCAGAGTAAAAGCTTGTGTCGTAGAGTAAGTAAACACACTTCCCAAGCACAGAAAAGTTCCCTTCGAAATCAGGACACTGCTAAATGAGACTAGAGAATCCTGAGAGTGTCTTCAGGTGGGGGCAGGAATGAATGAGCCGAGAGAGAATGATGGGGTGGTTGATGGAATGGCACAAAGGAAGACCCAAGGTTAAGAGCAGAGAAGAAGCGTTGGAGAGGTGACTTAGTGGTTAAGAGTGCTTACTACCCTCGAAGAGGACCTGAGTTCAGTTCCCAGCGCCCACACGGTAGCTCACGACTACCTGTAACTCTAGTTCCAAAGGAATCCAGCGCCACCTTCTGGCCTCCCCTGCAGAGAGATGATTCACAGAAACTCATACCTGCAGACAAACCTAAGTAAAAGAATTTGTCTCTTAAAAAACAGTAGAGAATGCTTATTCACAGATACAGGTTCTCTATTAGAGAACAGGGACAAAGAGGACAAGCCAGAGGTAGCCCTGAGCAGTCCCTTTGAAAGGGCAGAAGACTTATCTCTAGGGGTCCCCTTGAAATGGTGGCCATGGGTGATGAGGGCTCTGGGTAACATCAGAGTCTTTTCAGCCCCTAGCTGACTTCTTGTGATTCCAGCCCTGAAAGGAAGCAGCCCAGCGCCTCTCTAACCATTTCTCCCTGAAGGCTGGCACTCTGGGGCTTTTCCTCTATTCAAGGCCAAAGCCCTGGCCATCTTTGCAAATGCCAGCCTTCTGTCCCGACCGCTCTGCTGGCTGGAGAAGGCGGCTAGAGCTACATGACCAGTCAGTCATCCCTCCAGGATGTGTGACTTAGGGGTGTGCACTGGTCAGCCTTAACTGCCAACTTGACACAGCCTAGAGTCATCCGAGAGGAATGCCTCGACCTAATACAGACAGCGCCATCCCTAGGCAGACGGTCCTAGGCTGTTTATAAAAAGCTAACTGAGTAGTCTCCTTCTCCTTCCTGTACCTGCTTGAGCTCCTGCCCCGTCTCCCTGCAATTGCTGAACTATGACCTAAGAATAAACCAAATAGCACCCCCACCGTGGCTGAAGGTATGTCCTGTAGTGAGTGGATACATACACATATATATTATATATATATATATTAATTTGAAATAACAGATCTTTGAAATGAATATCTAGAAGAAATGTAGTCCTTGGAAAGAGTGTGTGTGTGTGTGTGTGTGTGTGTGTGTGTGTGTGTGTGTGTGTGTGTGTGTGTGTGTATGCGTGCACATGCGCGTGCCCATGGAAGCCAGAAGAGGGCATTGAATCTCCCTGGATCTAGAATTTCAGCCAGTTGTCATCTGTCTGACAAGAATACTGGGAGCCAAATTCAGGTGTTTTGCAAGAGTAGCGATCCCTCTTCACTGATAAAAATCTCTCCTGTCCCTAGATTAGCCTTTTACCAGTATTCACCAGTGTGTACTTCCTGCCCCTGTTAACCGTATGTCCCTACTAATTGAGAGAGGTAAGAGCTCTGCTTGGGGGAAAAGGAGACCCAAAAGTTGCATCAGGCCCTTGCTACTACTTTGGGCAGATGACCTCACCTTTAGAGGGCACTACAATCCTGAGAACGCTGGACGACATCAGAGGGTCCCATCAGTCCCAGACACCCCCTTCCTGATTTCCTATGATCCCAGACACCCAGAGAGGAATCCAGACAGCCCTGATCCCTCTGCAACAGTGTCTCCGTGAAGCAGTAGCCTCTCGGGCTTTCCTCAGCATCTCTACGCGTGACCCTTTTTAACCAAGAAGACCTCTTTAACCAAAAAGGGCCCCATTTCCAGCCCATCCCCCACCCCGTCATGTGCTTCATACCCACAGAACACTCTGTGCCTTACTAAGAATTCAACTGTGATGACTAAACTCATCTCATTTGTGCCAGGGGCCTTGTTCAAAACTTGCTTCCACAGCAAAGCAGGGCCAGTGAGTAGATTAAGCCCCCCTACACACACACACACACACACACACACACACACACACACACACACACACACACACACAGTAGAGTATCTCATCTGTTTTTAATGCTTTTGGTGAGAGGAGAGAGGGAGGGAGGGAGAGAGAGAAAGAGAGGAGGGAAGAGAGAGGGAGGAAGAAGGAAAGATAGGGAGAGAGGGAGAGCAGAGTGTGAAATGAACACACACACACACACACACACACACGAACGGAGAGCGAGAAGGAAAGAAAGGCTCTGGCCTACAGCCCTGGGTTTTGTTGGAACATACACGGCATTTATCAGGATTACTGGAGGGAGAGCTGGGTTTGATCTCGGTCTCCGCTGGGAGATGGAAAAGCTTTATTGTACCTTTTTTAACATCTCACAGTTAGATCAGAACAATGTACCGTGTGTGTACGTACACACCACAGGTATATATGTGCCTGCACCTCCTAAGGACGGTGGTATTATGCTCTAGACACACCCTGTTTTCAAAGCATCTCGAAAAGGCCAGGCACAGAAAGCCACCAGGCTCTCTCTAGATCTCCTAGCAGACCTTTATTCCCCCCCTCACTCTGGCTTGGACCAGCAGGACTCTCTCCTGTCAAACAAATTATAGCATCTATGAAATGGGGGTATCGACATGTGTGACTTGACCTGTTTTAATAGGGACCCTGTGGGAGTTTCCTGGGTACCCCACTGGGCTTTCTTGTTCTACAGAGAGGCAGGCAGGGCACTGGAGGCTACTCCCGGCTTTAACCCTTTGCTGTCAGCAGGCCGGCAGCCTCCTGCTATGTGGCTGCAGCCTCTTTGTGCCTGGCCGTCGTCTGGGGCGGGCTCAGTCTGCCATCCGATCCGTGCTTATTATCTCGCAGGAGACCGGTTCATCCCAGGAGGAGGCAGCAGGCTCTGCGTTCTGAAACACATCATTTGATTTCCTTTCTTTTCTCTAAAATAATTAGAAGTGCCAAAGCAAAACACAAAAGGATTTCTTCCCGTTGTTTTTAAAGCAGCCAGAAGGTAGGAAATATTTTGTGTTATCCAGGCGTTTTGTTTTTTAAAAAAGACGGCCTGCATCCTGGCTGCCACGTGACCCTTAAATGATTGTTAATTAGCATTTGAGCCAAGGAAGGCAGGAAGTGGGGAGAGGAGGTGGTGCTGAAGAGCCCACCCTTGGGAAGTAGAAATGGAAGACAGGGGGCATGCCTCTATCTTTCAGAGATGTTCTTGTGCTAAATCTTTTTTAAAAAAATGGTTTTTTTAAAAGTGTATATATCTGTGTACCTTCATGAGTTTATGTGCACCATGAGTGTATGTAGGTGCTAGGGGCAGCCAGAGGGTATCGTCCCCCTGGGAATGGGAGATAGAAGCAGCTATGAAGACCTTCAGGTCTTCTGCAAGAGCAGTGAGCCTTCTGAGATGCTGAGATCTCCCCAGCCTTCTCGTGTTGTTCTACTCATTTACTGATGGGGTGGCCACCAGCCACTCCCTATTCCTTGCCTCCTGCCTCACCCTATGGCTGCCTCAGACCATAGACAGGGCCACTGCCAGCTCTAGGTAGGTGGCTTCTAGTTCGGAGCTGGAAGGAAGGACACTGAAGGCCCTGCATAGCTCTCCCACTATGCAGGGTTTAGCACCTGCTCCTTGGGGCGGGGCAAGGTCAGCCTTCACACGTCCCAGGAGCATCTTCCTTATAAGGGAACTGCTCGCAGGAGCAGGGGACTGGAGATCTTTTTTTCTTGCATGAGCCTTCCTTTTGTCCTCTTGAGCACACAGCAGTGTATGTGAAAAATGTCCTCCTGAAATTTTGTGCACGTGCACACACACACACACACACACACACACACACACACACACACACAAATACGAACCAAAATTGAATACAGGTAGGTCTCTGTATATCATAGACTCCCGTGAAGGTTTGTCCACATGCAAGTAAAGTCAGCTATTAATAAGACCCAACTCAAACTCATAAACATACTTAAAACAAGATGGCGTGTGTGTGTGTGTGTGTGTGTGTGTGTGTGTGTGTGTGTGTGTATGTGTGTGTGTCCATGTTTTATGGGAGACTTCAGGACAACCTCTGGTGTTCCTCAAAAGCCTGACCACCCCCCATGTCTTTTAACTTGACAGAGGGGTCCTCCAAGCTTGGTGCTTCCTCGTTTTTTAATTTTTCTTGTGAACTTCGGAGTTCACACCGTAAGTTCACACTATCCTGTGGGGTAGTGTCAAGCCTAGTAGATTCCGTTTGGGGGATTTTTATTGTTCTAGACAGGGACTCAGTACACGTCCCAGGCTGGCCCCGAACTCATTCTCTTCCCACCTCAGTCTCCAATTAGAGGAGGGTACCCACCTCGCCCAGTTTCATCCCATGTGCTTACCAGTGTCGGAACCTAAGCTCACAGGTCCTGGTGGAAAGGGAGTATCTTTTTGCCATTGCACCAGCCACACACCCGAGATGCTTCCCTGCACACTGAGACACACCCAGGTTAAAACTGGGAAAATGGCAGTCTGTAGCTACTCTGGAGTCCACATGAACTTTGCCCCGTGTTCCCTCAGGTGCTGCTGCTGTTGGAATTGGCATTTCATTAGGCTCCCCCCCTTTTCATTTATTCCATTAGGCCCCAGGCAGAACTTCTGGGAGCTCCTTGATGATGCATCTGTTAATTTTCCTTCAGGGAGGGGAGTTTGTGCTGGCTGGCACCGGTTCATGGCCCTTTTGTTATGTTCTCAGATCCTTTATTGTTATTCTTCCCTTCTGGCACCCCACAAAGAGGCAAGGAGGGAAATAGGGACGTGGGGAGGGGACATGCCAGAAGGGTTCTGAGAGGAAAGGAGTAGCAAGAAAGACCTGACTCTGGAACTCTTAAGCTCTGAGCTGGTATGCAGGCAGTGTCAGGAGACCCACTCCTACCCAGGTTCTACCTTTTAAAAGTTCCAAGACACCCACCCCCCCAAACAAAAACAAAACACTACCAGCTAGAGTACAGTAGACACAGAATGTTAGAAGACCAAAGTAATGGAGTGAAAAATGCATGCTCTACAAAGAGAAGCAGTGTAGCCTCTTTACATCGACCTCCTTGGAACTACTGGGCATGGGCAATGGCTGCAACAAAGTGTCATCTCATTACAATAACCTCCTGGAAGGGCTGAGCATGGGCAGTAGTTACTTAGCTGTAACAAAATACCAGACACAAGCAGTTTAAGAATAGAAGAGTATGTTTGGCTCACAGTTTGAGGACACTGTCCATGTTGGTAAGGCAGCAGAACCATGTGGCAGCTGGTTACATTGTACCCTGGACCAAGTTCTTGGCATCCCCTTAGAAAGTCAGCCACTCTAGGGACCCAAATCAAAAAAGCGGAGGAGGAGGAGGAGGAGACGGAGACGGAGACGGAGACGGAGACGGAGGAGACGGAGGAGACGAAGAAGAAGAAGAAGAAGAAGAGGAGGAGGAGGAGGAGGAGGAGGAGGAGGAGGAGGAGGAGGAAGAGGAGAGAGAAGAAGAAGAAGAAGAAGAAGAAGAAGAAGAAGAAGAAGAAGAAGAAGAAGAAGAAGAAGAAGAAGAAGAAGAAGAAGAAGAAGTAGAAGAAGAAGAAGAAGAAGATCATCTCAAGTTGTAGGCTGTTTTTAAAACTAGAGTTTCATGTATCACAAGCTAGATTTCAAGCCCACTATGTAGCTGACGACAACCTCGCATTCCTGATTCTCCTGTGCCCACCTCCCACGTACTGGGATTACAGACATACACCTCCATACCTGGTATATCCAGTACTAAGGATGGGGCAGAGGGCTCCTCACATGGTAGGTAAGCACTCTGCCAGCTAAGATCCAGCCTCAGCCTCAGCCTCTTAGCACAAACGGGCTATTGCCTGAAGAACAGTGCAAGGAAGTCCTCGCAGATGTTGGTAAGCCACACGTTCCTTTCATCTCCTGAGACCGCCTAGGAACTGCAGGCTTGAGCAGCCGTTCCACTTATCTTGTTTGATAGAACTCTGTCTGACAGGTCATACTTCAGCGTATGTGCCTCGGGTTTATCAATAACTTAAAAAATCAATAGGAAGATAACTTGCAGGGGCTGTGAGAATCCTTCATGACTGACAGTGCAGACTTCTCATGTGGACTATGGTGTAACATCCAGGGCAGTGGGACTTCTTATCTGTGTGAGTGCAGATTAGGTAATTCTGTAGGTTCCATTTACCCTGTCCGTCCCAGCAGTCAGTCTTACATTCAGTGTTCTTCCATAGAGCCATGATCAACACTCATGGTTATATTTTCCCTTTTTTAATCAAGAATTTAGTTGTTTGTTTATTTCGTTTGTTTTTTTTTGTTGTTGTTGTTATTGTTGGGGGTTTTTTGTTTTTTGTTTTTTTGGGTTTTTGTTGTTGTTGTTGTTGTTGAGACAGGGTCTCTCTGTGTAGCCCTGGCTGCCCTGGAACTCACTCTGTAGACCAGACTGGCCCTGAGCTCAGAGATCCAGCTGGCTCTGCCTCCCAAGTGCTGGGATTAAAGGCGCGAGTCACCCCCACCAGGCAAGAATTTGGTTTTCTATTTTAGTTGTCTTGTTGTTTGTTCGGGGAGTTTGTCTTTGGTTTCGTTCGTTTGGAGACAGGGTCTTCAAACTCTGTATGTAGCTGAGGATGGCCTTGAACCTCTGATCCTCTTGCTTTCACTTAGGCTGAGATTCTAGGAGTGAACCACCATACCCAGTCCTGGGATGGAACCCTGAGCTATGTGTATGCTAGGCAAGCACTCTGCTAAATGGACTTCATCCCAGCTCTGCTTTTTCTTGTCGTAATCAGTTATTTTGTTTTCTACTTGAGTTTCAATAAATGCATTGCGTGTATATCTCATCTTAGTTCTCCTCGAATTATTTTCTCACCAAGTGCGAACAGTTGAACTCTTGTTTCGTTCGTCTGGTGACAACTGTTTGTACGCTGTCCCTGTGCAGAACCCCCAAACCTACCTAGCATAAATGTCACAAAGACTTTCAGGTATCTGAACAGTCTCATTTGTCCTCCCCACCCTCTCAAGCATCTTAGCACACTGCCTGACACATGGCTGCCAGTTCTCTAAATGTATACTATGACGGAAGACACCGCAGAATAAACTTAGAAAGGCGGGTCACCTCTCCAATTCACTCAGATAACAGAGGCAGCTTTTGCCTCCCAAGGGCACAAGGATGGAGAAGAATTTGAATAATTATCGTCATTACCATCACCACATTCATTAAGCCCCATCTGCACACGGCACTCGGGAAGTCCCCACAGGTTCTTTCCCTGCCAGTGAGTAAGAGTTGAGTCCAGCAGGGAGGAGTGCCCAAGCATGCCCTGGCTCTCCAGTCTCCTCAAAAGAATCTTCCTGATACCCCTTTGCAGCCGGCTGAGCTCGCTGCTGGGTGTGAGCATGGTTCCTTCTGTGTTCCTGGAGAGCTCTCTGGTGCTTGACTTATAATCGTCTTTCTCAGCCCAGGATCCTGCGTTTTCCATAATAGTAGTAACCACCCTGCGGATCGGGGGCACCAGTCGGGTTAGGGAGATGGCCCTAGAACTTGAGTTCAGTCCCCAGAATGCAGATTCGAAACCCCCGGGCCTGTTATCACACACTTGAAACCCCAGTGATGAGAGAGGAGACAGCGCAGCAAAGGGATTGCGGGGGAGCATTTCCTGCTGCTCACTGGCTAGTCAGCCTAGCCTGTTTGCTAAGTTCCAGGCCAGTTAGACCCTGTTTCAGAAACCAAACACACGGTACCTAGCATGTATACACATATATTTATAGATGTGTATACACACACACACACACACACACACACACACACACACACACACACACACACACAATCTATCCAAAGTAGTATCCTGTCACTAAAGAAGCTAGGTGCTTCTTCTCTATCCTGTATAATATACCACATCTTCTAGAACCTTCCATTATGTGGTACATTAACTGAGTGATCATTATATACATATTATAGTAAACAGAAGGGGAATAATGACGGGCTGGTTCGGCTTCACAGTTATCGCCAGACTGAGAGCTGCCGGGGTTCTGTTTCACCCACACACTCAACATTTCTGAGCTGATGGAATGCTTGCCAGACAGCTGTGCCACTGGGGGATGTTACACTCACCCTCATGTGGCTTGGTTCGTTTTCTTAGCGTAAGAAAGTTCTTTGTCACCTTCTGCTATGATGTGACCCAAGGGGGTGAGGTTCCTGAGGATGAAGGACTAGTCCAATTTCTGCTTATCTCCCTCCGATGAGTGCCGTGTGTCAGTCAGTGTTACTCAGCGAGCCACCTAGAAGGCGTAGTGTGCTAAGTTCTTGCAGCCCTCACTATAAATACTAATAATGTGAGGTGTGCTAGACCGTGGATATGTGTGGCTGCAAATAACATTTATTTCTGTGACTGTATCCTGTGTGGACTAAAGCATCTGAAGTGGATGTCTAATCCAGTAATCTATCTGTAGGAAGGGCTAGATTGTCATTTATCCACTCTTCATGGTCTGAAAGGATTTTCAAAATGCTAATCAGTGCTAGCCGGATTTGGTGTTGCAGATCTGAGGCAGGAGAATATTAGGTTCAAGGATTTGCCGGGCTATAAAGTAAGCTCAGTGCCAGCCTGGGTAACTTACCAAGATTCTGTCTCAAAAAGTAGAATGAGGTCTAGGGCTGGGACTCAGTGGGAGAACTCTGGTCTTGAATCCTCACAAGGAGCTGGGGGTGTGGCTCAGTTCTAGAGCCCCTGTCTAGCATTTTTGAGGCCCTTGGTCTAATCCCCAGAACTAGAGACAGATATAGAAAATACTAATAGTGTACCACTAATAAAGGTCTCATCTCTGGGATTGGTAGAATGCAGTGAAGTCTACTATTGGGATTCCTCTGGTGCTTCTAATGCATGCAGCGTTGACAGCTATGGACTCGACCTTCTGGTGTCAGTTGGTGCGGACTCCGCAGCCCATCTGTGCCAATAGCGAGTCACAATTTGTGTAATTTTGTAGCTGTCCTAGCTCACAGAATACAGCACTGGAATTCCGTGAGGCTTTGAGACAGGATTTCTACGTAGTCCAAGCTGGCCTTCAACTCAGTCTCTCAGGTGCTAGGATTTCCCAGGCATGCGCCATTATCTGGCTAGAAATTAGAATTGGGCCACGTAAGATTGGCCGGACTTCATGCATTTCCTTGTCTTATTCTAAGCCAGGTGTCTGGCCTTAACAGGGACCCCTGTGGCGGTGGGGAAGGGGTTTACTTTGATCTCAGTTTGCACATTTATTGTATCGAAGTTTATTTAGCATCTTCTGTGTACCCAGGGAAAGTAAAAACGGATTCTGTTAGGCAATCAAGGCTCCGATAAAAGTTGGCTGAGGAATTTCAAAGAAAGCATACTGACCTCCTTCCTCCTTGTGGGAAAAAGCTTCCCAGCGACGGTATTGGAACTGAGCTCCAACGGGCATGTAACGATTTACCTGGCCACCTTCTCCACTCACCTCTGCCTGACAGAACACCACTTAATGTACCCAGGAGGGGAGGGGTGGAGGAAGGTGGCTCCTGAATAAAATGTGTGGCAGTCAGGACCACGTGGAGACCTGAAGAACAAGGCATAGGCCACCCCTGTATGCACAGCTTGCTTCATGCATGGTGGGAAATTCACTCCAAGCTCTTGGAGCTGAATTTCGGGTGGGGGTGGGGGGCTGTGCCTGCCAAGCCCACACCTCCTACAGGGAATTTTGCAGTATTCTTAGTTTCTAGATCTGTTTACCATCTGTCTGTCATCTATCTATATGATGCTTAGTTTAATGTGTCAAGTTGTCATAATCTAGAACTACCTGGACTTGGCCTATGAGCATGTATTTGGGGCAAGGACTGACTGTTAAATCATGTAGGAAGACCAGCTAGGTAAAAGTAGGTGGCGACATTCGTGGGGTTGTGTCATGGACTATATAAGTATAGAGAGGTGATCATACCCAAGAGTCATGCGTGTTATCATGGGTGGGTGTTTAGGTTCCTCCTGCCTTGAATTCTTGTCTCTGATGCACTGTAACCAGAAATTGTGGGTAAAATAAATCTTTTCTCCTCTAAGTTGTTGGGTTTTTTTTTTTTTCATTTTGTTTTGTTTGTTTTTTTTTATTTTGGGTTTTGGAGGATTAGTTTGTTTTGGTTTCTGTTTTGTGGGTAGAATAAATCCTTTTCTCCTCTAAGTTGTTGGGGTTTTTTTTTTTTTCATTTTTTTTTTTTTTTTTTTTAAAGATTTATTTATTTATTATATATAAGTACACTGTAGCTGTCTTCAGATACACCAGAAGAGGGCATCAGATCTCTTTACAGATGGTTGTGAACCACCATGTGGTTGCTGGGAATTGAACTCATGACCTCTGGAAGAACAGTCGGGTGCTCTTAACCGCTGAGCCATCTCTCCAGCCCCGTTTTGTTTGTTTTTTATTTTTGGGTTTTGGAGGATTAGTTTGTTTTGGTTTCTGTTTTGTTTCAGTTTGTTGTTTTGTTTTGCTTTGTTCTCCTCAAGACAGGGTTCCTCTGTGTAATAGCGCTGGCTATTCGGAAACTCTCTCTGTAGACCAGACTGGCCTTGAACTCACAGAGATCTGCCTGCCTCTGCCTCCCAAGTGCTTGAACTAAAGGTGTGGGCCACCATGCTTAGCTATGTTGTGTAGTTTTTCCTTGTTTGTTTGGCTTTGGATTTTGTTTGTTTGGTTTTGGGTTTTGTTTGTTTGTTTGGTTTTCGGTCAGTTATTTTATCACTGAACAGAAAGGAAATTAGAACACTATCATCTAAATACCCTCTATCATCTGTCTGCCATCTACCTACAATCTTATCAATCATCTCTGTGTCTGTTTATATATTCTCTATACTGTCTTTTACCTACAACTCTCACCTATACATCTCTCATTAATGTACACATCCATCAATCTATTCAATCTATGTATCTCTTCCCAATGGCGTGTGTGTGTGTGTGTGTGTGTGTGTGTGTGTGTGTTTACTTTTGAGGTATATTGTCATTGTGTAGCTCAGGCTAGCCTCCCAACTCCTTGTCTTCCTGCCTCAGCCTCTCACATACTGAAATTATAGGTATGCATCACCACACACGTCAACCTAGGAAATTCCCCATCCAGCTACCTGATGATGGATTTTGTTGACTTTCATTGGGTTTTTGAACTTTCACAAATACGTATTAACAATAAATTTTTATCACAGTATTTTACTTATGTACTCCTTAGCTTAAAGAGTGACCCTGAGTTCTGTAAACTTTAGGCTGTTCAGACTCTGGATCTGAGGCTTAAGGACTTTTAGGGTGTTCTTGAAGGCAAAAGAAGTTGGGTGTTGTTATTGTTGGTTTGTTTTGGGGCAGGGTCTTTCTTTATAATCCAGGCTGGTTCAGAACTCCCAGGCTGGCCTCAGACCCACAGAGATCCATCATCCATCCCTGCTTTCCAGGTGCTAGGATTAGTCATGTGCCATCATACCCACCCTATGTATGTTTTGTTTTAATTGTATTCTATTGGGGGCAGGGCAAGTGCCATAGCATACGTGTGCAGATCAGAGGACAGTGTCTGGGAGTCGGTTCTCTCCATCCACCATGTGGGTCCTGGCAATCAATCTTGAGTCATCAGGCTTGGCAGCAACTGCTTTTATCCATTGAGCCATCTTGTCGACCCTTGGGATAGGAGTCTTTAGTAGTAATAGAGCATGCCTGTCTGCCATGTTGCATTCCTCTTGGAAACTGTCTATCGGAAGTAAAACACTGCAATGGGGAGCAAATCCCTCCTCCTTAGATGAAGAGAGGGGATACTGGCTACAGGGTGCGGGTAGAAGGAAGAACGATGTATACTGTAGCACAATGGGGCATGGTTGTCTCAAATTAGCTGCATATTTCAGAGTAGCTGGTAGGGGGTATTTTGGAGGTTTTCAACCCAAAGAAAAGAGAGACGTTAGCTATGACATAATATGTGTATTGATATGGCACAATGATCCAGTTATGACAGCACACACCTTTAATCCCAGCACCCAGGAGTCAAAGGCAGTAGGATGGAGAGAGAGCTCATGACCAACCTGGATGACGTCATGACACCTTCGCCCAAAAGAATGAAAACAAAAGGCCTAGCGAGGTGGCTCAGTGGCTAAGAGCTTAAGGGCTCTTGTTCAGTTCCCAGCACTTACATCAGAGAGCTCATAAATGCTGTAGCAATTGCACCGGGGTACTGAATGCCCTCAGCTGTCTTCCTTGGGAGCCTACACCCACATGCACATAACTACACATGCGTGTGCGCACAGGCACACGCACGCACATGTATATACATCCGCCATATACATGGATACAATTAAAAAAACTGAAACACGGATGCTGGGTGGCAGCTCAGTTGGTAGGGCACTTGCCCAGCGTGCATGAGGTGCCGGCTTCCATCTTCAGCCTCACGTAAACCGAATATGGTTGTGTACGAGTGTAATTTCAACATCTACAAAATGGAGGCTAAAGGGTCAGGAGTTCAAGGTAGCCCATAGCTACATATGAACTGTAGACTAGGCTGTGTATCATGATACCCTGACCAGTAACAATAATAGTTGTAGTATCATCATCATCATCATCATCATCATCATCATCATCATCATCACATTATTACTACATAGATAGAATACAGTGACATGAAAAGAACATAAAAAGAAAAGACTACTTTGCTGGTAGCTGCTAAAGATTCCCCAGCTGACCATTACCCCAGGCTACCACCTTGGCACTCTGAACACTTCCTCACATTCATTTTTTACCCATCAGCCTTTCTGTCTCACCAGCCCTACCTAATTCCAAATGTTCTCAGCATATTTTTTTTCTCTCTCCAAGCGGTAGCTCTATTATTTCGGATGGAAAACAGTCCTCCAGCTTTTGATCTCATGCTTAAATAAAAATGTCCTCCCGTTCTCCGTGATATATTTGCTTATCGGATTTATTTAATGAAATATGGATTTATGCCATAAATATTGGAGTTGGTGTCGTCCATATTTCAATTAATGGATCATTTATATGTCATGCTAACTTTGTAATTACCGAAATGTAGAAATATAGCGGAGGGAAATGAATCTCTGATCTCCTTCACATTCCGCCCCCATCCAAGGTGTCGACAAGAAGAGGAAGATTTAATGTGAGGTTTCCTAAAGAAAGGGCAGAGGACTGGAGAAGCTGGTTACTCCAGCAGGGCTGGAAGAGATTTGTGAATCCAGCCTCGTAACAGTGGTGTGCTCACTGTCCTCAGAGAGCAGGAAGTGGGGCCCTGGCCAGAGGGCCTGGCCGTCAATCTACCTCCAGGTCCTCATGATCATCATTTTTTTGTCTCAGTCATAAAGCACAAGCTATTTCCCCCCTTTGCCAAATCTCAGGCCTAAATGGCTCTAAATATACATGAATATAGATTTCTCGCTGAGCCCTACTGCCAGGAATTCACTAGTAACCCTCACCTGACCTGGGAGAGAAAAGATGCGTTCTCCGTCCCCTGTGAGCCAGCAGCCTGTCACTTGGCTTTATCTTTGGCAGAAGGTTCTGCCCTCGATGGTACCCTAGTGACGTCGTCTCTCGCTCTCTCCTCGTCTCTCATGCCCGCCGGTCGCTAGCCAGAGAAACCTGGCAAGAGGTGCCCAGACAGTGACTCTAACTCATGTATATAATTCCATCAGAATACGTCCAATGGTGGAGGGGAAAAATCATTGTTCTCTCAACTAGCTGAGCTTGAAGCCCGAGCAGAAAATACTAAAGTCAGCCGTGCCTTTGAGCTGCCTCTAACAGCGCCCTTTGGAGACCCATTTCATACAAAATTTGAAGCCTGTGTTTATTGCCCATTAAAGCAACCTTTATTTTATGGCAAATGTTGCAGTAATTGCCTTTTACGAAGAGCACTTTGTAACACACATGCACAGTTGAAAGAAAACCACTCTGGTATTGTCTATCGGGACGTAATGGCGCAATTAATTTTACTCCATCTGTTCCTGAGACTTTAAAGGAAAATGGATTTTTTTTTTGAGCGCACTTTAATGAAGAAGATAAAGCGGCCCGGCTGGTGTCCCACAGGCTCTGCGCAGTAAGTTCAGATTATTGCTCAGTCTGTCAGAATGGGCCGCTTCCCTCAGCAGCCGACACAGCCAGCAACCCGCTCTGGCCCCTCGCCGCGCCATTCCCGATGACAAACTGCCAGCCAGCTCCCACAAAAGCACGATTAAAATGTCAGCACAGGATGACGAAGGGGCCAAGAGGGTCCTCGGAGACAAACTGTGTTCAGTATGAGTTAATACTTTACAACAGGGCTGGGGCCCAGCTTGCTTGCTGACTGCTTTCAGGCTGTTGGCTTGCCTCAAAGACGATGAAAGGGGCAGGGCCGGCGACTCGGTGGCAGGAAGGATGTGCCCTGCGCATGTCCGCGTGGCGGATACGTGTGTCACGCTTTGGAAGAGGTACCTGTGAGCTGAGACTACTGAATGTGGGTTCCCCTCGGTGGGTTCTTAGCGTGGATGAAGGAGGGGGAGGGTGCCAGGAAGGACCCTGTTGCCATAAGCTTTGTCTTGGATATTGTCGGCATCCCCTCAAAAGATCACAAGGGCTCTGTGAAGATGCCCAAGAGTGAAGCCACCCATCACAAAGAGAGGACTATGCAAAGAATATCATCATTGTCACCCTAGGTTCCACATGCCAGTCTCAGAATGAATAACTGAGGTAACCGAGAATCCAACAGCATGACGTCCGTCTGTCTGTCTTCCTTCCTTCCTTCCTTCCTTCCTTCCTTTCTTCCTTCCTTCCTTCCTTCCTTCCTTTCTTCCTTTCTTCCTTCCTCCTTCCCTCCCTGTCTTCCTCCCTTCCTCCCTTCCTTCTTTGCTTTCTAACACAGGGCCACATGTAGCCTTGACTGTAGCCCAGATTTGCTGTATGGCTAAGGACGACCTTGAACTTCTAATGCCTGCAGCACCGTGCTCAGGTTCTAGGGTCCTGGCGCTCAAATCCAGAATTTCATGCACGCTAGGCAAACACTATGGCAGTCGAGCCGCGCCCACAGCCCAGCACAATGTCTTCTATTGGCCTCTCAGCAACCTCGGGCCACAGTCCAATAACCTGAGCGGGACACATGCCAGGCAAACTGCATATCCCCTCCCCCGCCCCCAGTCTCCCCCACTACAGCTGTGGGACCACAAGGAAGCGATGAAAAGGCCTGGGATTTACATCTCTGGCCTCCTGCAGAGACCTGGTCTGCCATGCTAGCCAGGCAGCAGGTGTGAGCTGTTGCCATTGTCCCTAATGGTTATTACCAGCAATAAGCAGGACAAATGTGAGGTCATCTCTCCCGCTGGCAGGTCAGGGGGGGATGGACGGAAAGCCCCTTAGAGACTGGGAAATGAGATGGTCAGTATCCACATCCACCGTGGAAGCATCTCCAAGGCTAGGCCGCAGCCGGTGCTAGAAAAGGGCAGAGGGGAGGGGAGGTGGGACCGAAGACTTCTCATAGTGTGATTCCAGATGACCACTCCCTACTGAAGAGCAGTCAGGGGCGACCATTGTTAGTGGCCAAGCACACCAGTGCACATGCATGGTCCAACAGGGTAGCCACGGGAAGGCAGGAGGCCCCGGTGCAGGCTTGCTGAGGTGAGGGGGAGTTGGTTTCCTCCTGGCACATCACCACAGGGCCAAAGCGTCACAAAGGGTCGTTGAGGGAAGCCCTGCTGGTTTCTAATTAAACTCCTCATCCTTCAGTCATTCATCCAGGAGGTGGCTAAGGGTGGACCTCAGGCTTCCTGACTTTGCGCTGCTCTGACTTCCTGGCTGCTTTCTCCTACTCTTGTCTTGTGACTGCTTCTCTGATGGCGAGGGAACCTCCCACAGTTCTGCTAATCCCATGTCCTCCTCTCTCCGTCTCCCCATGATTCCCATCTCTTGCTTGATCTGGCCTCTCCTCTTTCCTCCACAGCCTTTATCAGCCCCATCTCCTGGAAGTGTTTCCTGAATCCTTCTGCCTTTTCATGGGTCTCAAAGGTTCTTCTTCCTGCCAGGTTTCCTGTCTTGAACATCACCTGGCTTTTAGGACATGAACAGATTTCATGGGGCTACCAAGTACACAGCGGTGTCATTGATGACCTGAGACACCAACCTCTTAAAGCAACCAGTGTTCCATTAACCTTTCTGCAGGGAGATTACAAGGGACCTTTAAGTTCCCTACACTATAAGGTCACTGAAAGGAAAGACAGACAAGGGAATGAGAGACTTCATAGACCTACACTCACTCCTGTGCCTGCTTAGAAGTTTTTCAAGTACAGATTATATATATATATAGAGAGAGACTATATATATATATATATATATATATATATATATATATATATATATATATATATATGGGTGAGCAAACTATACTATGGAGGAATCTTCTAGCAAGCTCTCTGCAGAGCTAGAGGAGGCAGCTGAAGGGAAGGTCACCCCAATTTTGCTCTACTCCTCTCTCTTCTGCTTGGATTTCCTCTGTAGTTACCTCCTGTCTGCAACCACCATCAAGGTCCCTGGTTTTGTGCTTACCCAAGGCACTGAGGAGGAATGCTGCTCTTATTCATTTTATGGAGATTTGTTTACGTAATTTTATTTTGTGTATGTGTGTGAGTGTGTGTGTGAGTGTGTGTGTGTGTGTGTGTGTGTGTGAGTGTGTGTGTGAGTGTGTGTGAGAGTGTGTGTGTGAGTGTGAGTGTATGTGTGGTGTGTGTGGTGTGTGTGAGAGTGTGGGTGTGAGTGTGTGTGAGTGGGTGTGTGTGTGTGTGTGTGTGTGTGTGTGTGTGTGTGTGTGGTGTGTGTGTGTGTGCAGTGTGTGTGTGTGAGAGTGTAAGTGTGTGTGAGTGTGTGTGTGTGTATGTGTGAGTGTGTGTGAGTGTGAGTGTGTGTGTGTCTGTGTGTGTGTGAGTGTGTGTGTGAGTGTGTGGGGGGAGTGTGTGTGTGAGTGGGGGGGAGTGTGTGTGAGTATGTGTGTGTGTGAGTGTGTGTGTATGAGTGTGTGTGTGTGTGTCAGTGCGCTCATGTATGCAATGCCAACAAAACCCAGAAGAGGGTGTAGCGTCCGATCCCCTGAGCTGCCCGGTGTGAGTACTGGGAACATAACTCCAAGCTTGGATCTTCTGCAAGAACAGCAAGTACTCACAACTGCTGAGCCACTCTAGCCCCCTCAAGAGAAGTATTTTAAACTGATGCTATTTTAATAAGCCCAGTAGTAGGCATGCATCTTGGCCAAGTTAAGGAATGCAAGAAATAGGGGAAATACTGTACTACCCATCATCCAGAGCTAAGACGAAGGCATCATGAAAAGAGTGTGCTTTCCCCACGTAGGGCTTCCCTGGGGTTGGTAACGTAGGTGGTATGCCAAGGGATCATAAATTTTAGGCTTTGAACTTTGACGTAGATAAGCAGGCTCTGAAACCATTGTGTCTTAACTGCCGATATGCAAGGCCCAAATTCAGCGGGGGTTTTTTTTGGGTATTTTTGTTAACTCTCAGGAAAGACACAGTCTCCCCTCCCTCTTCTCTTTGCACATCGCCATGTTCTGAGAAGTGTGCTGGGACGACGGTAGCACACTGACAGTTTTTATTCCTGAGGGGAGACATGGAATGAGGAGATATCACACCTGTAACCTGCATCCTTTCCGGCAAGACTATAGAGTTGAGGAACCAGGCACAGAGGCCTCTCCATACCCCACAGTGTGCCTGAAGAGAGCCAGACGTTCATTATGCAGACTCTTTCTCTCTTTTTAAAGCATGAGCGTGCATGTATGCATGTGTGTGTGCATACGTGCATGCATGTGTATACATGGGTGCCTCTTCCTCTGTGCCTGTGCATGTGCACATGCAAGTGCATAGTGTGCAGACTTGCAGAGACTAGAAAGGGATGTTGGATACTTTAGAGGTGGAGTCATACATAGTGTTATGGAGTATCTGTCAGGTGTGTGGACTGCTAAACTCTATTTCTCATGATTGAACAATAAGAACTTTTAACCACTAAGTCAGTAGTTTTCAACCCTTGGGTCATGATCCCTTTGGGGATCAAACGACCTTTTCCCAGGGGTCAGATAAGGCCCTCAGAAGATACATATATTTACATTATGATCCATAACAGTAGCAAAGTTACAGTTATGAAGTAACAACAGAAAATAATTGTATGCTTGGGGGAATCCCCACAATCTGAAGAACTGTATTAAAGGGTCGCAGCAATAGGAAAGTTGAGAACCACTGCACTCAGCCATCTTTGTAAGCTTCTCATTACAAAGAGTTTCTAGTCTCCTCCTCAAGCCCCAAGAAGCAATAAGCCTTAATGATTGGGTCAAGGGACTGAGTGCAGATCCCTGCCTGGGGAAGAGGGGATCAGGACATATTTATAATGTCAATACTGAGGAGGTAGACAGGATTCTTAGGACTTGCTGGCCAGTCAGGCTAACCAAATTGAAGACTTACAGGTCAGTGGGAAACTTTGTCTAAAAAAATAAACGTAGAAGATGAACCAGGAAGACACCCCCCCCCAGTTGACTTCTGATATCCCCATGCATGGATGTGCACATGCGTGCTTATATGTGCACACACACACACAAACACACAGTCACACTCACTTCAAAATGACCCACAAACCACATAACTCCATGGCTTTTGAATGTACTGCATCATAAAACCAGCTTCCCATGACTTCCCCAAGCAGTAAACCCCCAGCTTGGGCACTGGGGGGGACGCAGCACTCGGTCTTTAATGGACCACAGCTGAGGCAAGTTGAAAAGAGGGAGGGCTGTAAACCTCAGAACAGGCCTCGCCAGTGCCGCCCACCGTGGCAGAATGATTCAAGAGGCTCCAAACTTTGCCTCATCAAGTCGGAGAATTGTGTGCAAATGAACTTTTCAAGAATTATGCCGCCGTTGGCATTACAGTATTACACGCACGCCCGTTCCCGATCACTCACTGGAACTTATTTTGTAGTTAACCTCCATAAAGGACTGCGAGAGCGAGCCCAGGCCTGTCACACACACATTATTTAGAAGCCCTTATTATTATTTTATTGCTAGTCCTTGACAGCTGAGGAAAAGCCAAGCGCTTTAATCTTTTTTTTTCCCCCTCAACCCCTTTAGTTTACAGTGTAAGAGCTCTGCGTAAGATGGATTTGATTAATATGTAACAGAGATGCAATTCTCGGTAAAATGTGCTGTACGTTAGCACCCCGGAAAACAAACTGCAGCACAATGGCTTAAATCTCAGTCCATTGTATTATATAGACATCATAAATAATAGAGAGCAGGCAGATATTGCTGCCGGCTTCATCTGCATAACACATCTGAGCTCTCCGTAATGCGTTCAGCTTGTCACTTTTAGTGCAGAAAAGAAGCCGTAAAGCTAACAGCTGACTAACACACATCGGCTCTACTTCTCCTTCCAGAGGGGGTGAACGCTCATTAAGACATCTTAGCCCTGACTTTTAAAATCCATAACTCTTACAAATGTAAAAAAGTTGCCACGAAAGATTAAGCGCATAATATATGTCAAATGTATAATTTTCTTTCATGCCTCTTCACCACCACCAGCCAGCATTCCCTGCTGCCACCACCACACCAAAACCCTCCCTTCTTTTATAGCCCTCACACTAAAGGAAAGAAAATATAAAATGCCCAGGTTTCAGATAAAACCAGATGAAATATCATGTTCATGACCAGTGTAAGCGATAGTATTTTTTTCTTTTCTTTCTTTCTTTTTTTTTTTTCTTTTTTTGGAAAGAAAGGATCTCTCGTTACCCAGCCTTGAATTCACTAAGCAGTCAAGGATGACCTTGAACTCCTGAGCCTCTGCCTATGCCTCCCAGGTTCTAGAATTAGAAACCTGTACTGGTTTATGTGGTCCTGGGGCTAGAACCCTGGTCTTTGTGCATGCTAGGTAGGCGCTCTGCCAACTGGGCTACATCCACAACATCTTTGTTTTCTTTGTTTGTCCTTCTAAGGAAAATAAAAACAGAAAAGAATAATGTTACATTTTATTGTATTATATCTGTTATGCCTAAAAGATAAGTGGAGGGAGTCAGTTCTCTCCACCGTGTAAGGGGCTAGCCTTACAAGCACAGTATGTAGCCCAGGCTAGCCTTAAACTCCTGGTCTTCATGCCTCCATTTCTGAGTGCTAGGATCACAGGTATTTGATACCATGCTACCACACCCAGCTTGGTTCTTTTGGGTTCTGAGTGACCCCCAGAAGGTTGCCCTCTCTCTCCCCTTTCTGTGTATGTGACCAGCTCTGAAGGAAGTGGAAGTCAGTCCTCTCAAGTCTACCATTCAGACAAGCCTCACAGTCACCCTTGGCTACCTGAAATGCTTTACTTCCTGTCGGAAACTGGGAGGAAGGAAGCCCGAGTCCTGTTATCAGGGTGTGTGGTGTTCTGCTGAGTGCTCCTGCCGCTTGCTGTCTACGTGTCTGTGAGCATGTGTGCTGTTCACCTGTGTGTACATGTACATCATCTACACATGCACGTGCCAGTCAGAGGTCAGAATCAGGTGTCTTCCTCAGTAGCTATCCACATGACTTTTTGAGACAGTTTCTCAGTGAACCTAGAGCTCACCAGTGTGGCTTGTCTCTCCTCACTGAACCTGGAATTCCTCACTGGTTTGGCTAGTCTCTCTAGCCAGCAAGCCCTAGGACTCTTCCATCCCCTCCCCCCACAGCTCTGAGGTTAAAGACATGCACTGCCTTACTCAGCCTTTTACATGGGTGATGGGGATCCAAACTAGGGTCCTCTTCACACTGAAAGCATTTTACCCACTGAGCCATTTCCCCTGACCCCAATTTCATAGGTTTTTAAAAGGAAGAAAAATTGAAAACATCGTAGCACATCATTTTCTATGACAAGGGCGAGGTGTTTTAAGGGATTAAGGCTGTTAGACAAGAAGAGAGTGTATTTGTATCTAATGGTAGGGGCAGAGTGCACTCCCTGGGGTGTGTGGGAGTGTCTTGGGGAGCACTGCACTCTTTCTTGTGGAGACTGTGATGCACGCAGTTTACGGATGTGTTTATCTCATGATATTCATCAACTGAAAAAAAAAAAAAAAAAAGGAGGCTTTACAGGGCTGGGACTCAGTCAATAAAGCACTTGCCTCACAAACATGAGGACCAGAGTTTGGATTCCCAGAGCCCATGTAAAAAAGCTAGGCATGGTGGTACAAGATATGTGACAGTGACTTCTAGTTCCTTACACACACACACACACAGAGAGAGAGAGAGAGAGAGAGAGAGAGAGAGAGAGAGAGAGAGAGAGACTGGCTTTAAAAACAATTTTATACTGCTGCTTGTACAGAAAAAAAATGGCTGCCGGAAGCCTGAATGGTAGCAAGGCAAGCTAAGCATGAGACAGGAAATTTTTTCTAGCACTTATAATTCTCCCACAGGAAGCGCGTTAGCGCTCCCAACACTTGACTCTTTTAGTATGAGTTGAACCAACTTCTGAAAAACAAACTTACAGGAAGGAAAAAAAAAACTTTTTTTTTTTTTTTTGGCCTAACCACCCTGTATAAGGTGGGGGTTCAGCATGCCAAGCCAACAGAACTTGGAAGTCAACACAGAAATCCCCTGATACACTAGGGGAGAACACTGTTTACTTATAAGGAGCGTGTGGTGTACATGTGTGTGAGTGTGCATATTCGTACGTGTGATACCCACCAGCCTTAGACACAGGGGCTTTCATTGTGCTTGTGGGTGAAGACTGAAAGGAGTCTTACTTCCCTCCGAGAGGAGTGTGGGCCTGGAACACTGGGACATTTTTCTACCAGTTACAATGACAGTTTGTTTTTGGAGAAAGTTGCCATTAAACTCCAGTGTGGGCTGCCTCACTGTAAGCTTGACTTTTGGTTGGTGTCCCCCCAGGCTGGCCCCTCCAAAAATCCGGGTTCTGATTCTGGAGCCCAAGTTTTGATGTTAATTCTTAACCATATTCTTTTTTTTTTTTAATTACATTTATTATATTTATTTAGGAAGGAGACAGGAGTTCCTGTGCCTGGATTCATGAGAAGAGGTCAGCAGGCAGGCGGCCTGTATGAGTTGGTTCTCTCACTCCAACATGTGGGTCCCAGGGATCAGACTCTGGCCATAAGGGTTGGCAGCAAATGCCCTTCCCAAAGAGCCATCTCGCTAGTTCATCTGGCCGTGTTCTTGCTGTAGGTTACAGTCTCTTCTTACAGACCCCTGGATTTCCGATCTTATCCCAGCATATTCTATAACCAGCACAGCCATTGTCCTAGCCTCGATATTGCACTAGATATCGTGAGCACACCTACAGATCTTTGATTTCTATGACGTTGTTTCCAGGCATAAGATGCTGTTTGGCTTCAAACCCTGAAGTCTCTCACGCTTGTCTATCAAGATGTGATTTGAACTTCAGCAGTTCTTGAATACTTATCGACCCTATGCTTAAAGCCCCCCCCACCCCCCATGACGATCTTACGCTTGTCTGCCTGACTGTATGCACAACCATGTTACTGCTCCTTGCCACCTGACTATACCAGAGCTTACCATGCAGTCTCCTATCCAAGTGCTAACTAGGCCAGGCCCTGTTTAACCTTTAGGACCAGATTGCTTGGGGCATGGCACCAAGTTGTAGAGCATAATATATATTCCCTTAGATATCTAAGGTGGATTGGTTGCTTTTCTCATGGATAGGACTGAATGCCTCATCGGAAGGGCTTACAGGATGGCAAGGTGGCTCTGTGGGTAAGGGACCGAGGGTAAGGTTCCAAGCCTAAAGACCTGTGTTTGATCCCTTGAACCCACAAGGCAGGAGAGAACTGATTCTCAAACACTGTCCTCTGCCCTCCACATACATGCTTTGCCCATATACATACCCGCCAGAGAGAGAGAGAGAGAGAGAGAGAGAGAGAGAGAGAGAGAGAGAGAGAGAGTGTTTTATTTTGTTTTTAGCCTAACTCTCTCCCAGCCGAGCATTTTTGGCACGGCGCTTTGCAGCTTAATAAAGAAATGGTTTATTTTGGTTAGAGAGGATCATGGGAAGAAATTATGGGCATCAGGAAGAAGAGGCTAGCTGACTGCATTGCATCCCCAGTAAGGAAGCAGAGAGTCAGGAGGAAGTAGGACCAGGCTGTCAAACCTCAGGACCCACCTCCAGGGACCCCTTCTACGAGCAAGGCTCCACCTCCTGAAGGTTTCCCAAGACGGCCCCACCCAGGTGGGAGCCAAGCGTTCACATGCATCCTACATTCAAACCGTAGTGTAAGTTTATACTCGACCCCCCTCCTTCAGGCAAACAGGCCAGCAGCGACAGCGTCTTTACAGCAAGCACTTCTGCACCTCTGGCAGTGTTTCTCAAGTCTGTTTTAGCTGTGGGACTATGGGTCATGGAGTAGGTCCACATTAGTTCCAGTAGATATTGTGGGTGCTTGTAATTGTTAGTAATTGTACAACCACACTGCCGTCGTGCACAACAGAGCTCATCTTTACCCATTCCTGCCCACACTTGCTGGGACCCACTTTTCTGGTTTTAGTGATTTTCTTGAAAGAGTTATCTTAACTGGGTGGTAGCAGTACACGCCTTTAATCCTAGCACTCAGGAGGCAGAGGTGGGCAGATCTCTGAGATCGAGGCCAACCTCTGGTCTACAGAGCGAGTTCCGGGACAGCCAGGGTTACCCAGAAACCCTGTCTCAGTCAATAAAATGTGTGTAATAGGGCGTGAGTGAGCCACGAGGCCATGGTCTTCCTGCCTTCACCTTGAGTGTTAGGATCTCAGGTGTGCACCACGATGCCTGCTTATGAAGCACACAGGATCAAACCCAGCGCTTCCTGTGTGTTAGGTGTAAGCGCTTTACCAACCAAGCCACATGTGTAGCCCTGGGCTTTCATGGTTTTCAATGGATCCATGTGTCTCCTAAGATAGGATAGCAGAGGTTATTCTAACGTGCCTGGGAAAACCCAGGGAAGTCAATGGATTATAAAGAACTGACAAGATGTATCGTCTCTGCTCTCTGTCTTCCCTAGTCATGCCCAAACCCTTCCCTACATTCTTACGCTCAAAGTGGTCCAGGAGTTCGAGGCCATCCTTAGGTACATAAGGAATTTAAGTTTAGCACGGCCTACAAGAGACTCTTGTCTCAAAAGAAATAAAAAGGATTAAAAAGCATCCTCTTCCTCCTCTTTGCAGAAGTACTGCATAACCTTGGAGGCCTGCCTCCTTTGTGCATTCTGTTTCTTAACTCAGCTCTGCGCACCAGCAAATGCTCCACAGAGCTAGGTAGAAAAGCATTTTTCTTGCTTCAACGTCTCCTCTTTGAGACCCTCTGCTGGAGGCTTTAGTAATTACTAACGGAAGCAGTAAGACAGGAACCAAAATGGAACAGGATTTGAGGCCAGCCTATGCTACAAGACATACTATCACAGTCTGGGGATATGGCTCAACTAATAGTACACTCACCTAGCTTGCCTGAGGCTGTCAGTACCATCCCCAGCACCTCATAAACCAGGCGTGGTGGGGTATGCACTCACTTGGGAAGTAGAGACAAAAAAAAAAATCCAAAGTTGAAGGTCATCCTGAGGCTAGCCTGGGCTACATGAAACCTTGACTCAATAAAACAAAAACAGACAGAAAAAGGAATCTCATCCCCTCTGTTTCTCACCCCCACCCCCACCCCCACCCCCCTTACTCCCTGCACTGTGACCGGGATAATTGAGTTGGAAGTAGCATCAGTGTTTCTTCATCTTCCTTCAGGCTCACATGCCCGTTCTTCACCCAAAGGGAGAGAGATTAATTGAGGTCTTTTATCTTCCATTCAAATGAGGCTTTTCTGTGAATTGCTCCCACCCTCCCAGCCCCATCAGCTCTCCTAACCTCCCCACACTCATTAGGAGCTGAACCTGCCATGAAGATAGCCCCCCCCTCCCCCGATCTCTAACAGAGCCACACCATCCCTCCAGGGTCCCTCATCCACCTCCCCTGATATCTCCGACCTGGCATCACCCTCAGTCCAAATGGGAAACATCACTGGGGGGAGCCAAGCAGATCCAACCGGAAGCTGGGCCCACAACCCAACCCTCCCCACTCTGCCAGATGGCCTGGTACAGCAAGCCTTCTTTCAGAATTAATAACTCGCCCTCTGGAGGGCCAGCTCCAGCCAGCCAGCTTTCGCCTTTCTCCAGCTCAGTGTATTCCTCCTCCCTGCCGTGTCTTTGGGCTGCTCTGTTCAGGGCAGGCTTCAGGCACAAGAGCTGCCTCCTCTCCCTCTATTTCCCCTTGCCTTTGGCTTCTGACGGTGCAGCTTTTAATCTAGAAATTATGGTAAGCTGTATGTGCATTTTGAGAGTATATCATTGCGGCATTTAATTAACAGTTATTAGTGTTAGCGTACTGCGCTGTATTCCATGTCACAAGTCATCAATTCTCCCAGAGCAGTTATAGCAATTAAGAACTCCATCATACCTTCTGTATAGTCATTTGGTAGTTTTCCAGATCTTTTCAAAACTGGAAATTACTAATCAAATCATTTCTGCTCTGCGCCTCGATATCGTTTATTCCATTCCTAATGATGTGCGACTTCCCCCCCCTCCCTCTTTCTCTCCTCCTTTGGCCGTTAACGGAGGCATCCGTGCGTGAGTCTAACCCATTTCACACTGCCGTCATGCTTTGGCGAGGCGATAATGAACTTGCAGGAGGAAATGCACACACTGCTTCTCTCGGAGCAGAGCGCCGCCGTCTTGCCTCTCCTGCTGTTGGGCGATCGAATCGTTGGAAACTGGGAAACCCATCCGCAGACCCGCAAACCCAACTCTGCCTGTTGCCGTGGCCACCAAAGTGGCGCTTCAAGTCGGAGAGCTCGGCACCGTTCCTCCCTGCCCAATATGTCATGCTTCTAAATGGTCACTAATTACATTGGTTGTGGTGGGGGCGGGGAATCTTGTCTTGGCCTGGATAAAACCCTTAATAGAGAGGTGAAAATGGAGATGCCAAAGAGACCCCCTCATTGGGTCAAGTTTGTTGAGAGTACCCCTGAGCTGGCTGTCACATGTTCTGAGGTTGGCCTGCAAGGGGGCATCTGACTTCCTAGGTCATCTGGGTAGCTCTGAGTTGAAAACCAGAGGCTGTCCAGTGGCCAGACTTTATGGAAAGGCCCTCGGCTGGCTTGTGATGATGTGTCAAGTATAAATGAGAAAGGGCCAGCTTGCTGCACCCCCAGGGGGTCCTTTTTGCACATCCAGGAACACTGCCCCAGAAGCATCCCCCAATGGCTAAGACACCACCATTTGTGCAGCAGTAAGCAGACTGTACAGCCGACAGCTGGCGGGAAGATTGACTTCACCATAGTGCCAGGAGGGTCTCTGCTGTGCAAGGCTGGAGCCAGGGCCAGGGCCAGGCCAGCCAGCTCAGAGGCCGTTGACTAGTCTGATCAGACGAGGACCTTGCCAGACCCTTCTCTGTGCCCGTTTTGGCTGCCGCCTGCCTTGGCTCCATCAGACCACCAGGCTGCTTGTGTGGTTTGCAAGAATAGATGATCCAGCCCCTTCTGTGTCAGGCTGAACCACAGCTCCTGCGCCAGGTCTAGCCCTACCCAGACTTCCTCATTAGTCAGGCTCAACCTGCAGACAGGCTTATCGGCCCCTCGTTCTTTGACTTTGTGTTATGTAAACACGCGTAGGAAGGAGCCCAAAGTCCAATCGCTGCCCTCCAAGCATCTCCTTGTGCTTAAGGACAGAGAGTGCGGCTCCCTTTCCCACCCAGTGTAACGGTGACACACATAGACGTGTTCGATGACTCCGTGGACCGGAAGAGTCGAGAGAGTTGGGATGGGAAACCGAGACGTTTTCTCAGATACATTTCATGCTGTGACCCTTCAAATGGCCCGGCGACGACGACCCCCAGGAGCCATTCTGGTCTCCCTCTGCTCCAGTGTCAATCTCTGTGGAAGAAAATGGAGCCCAGAAAACATGGTGACCCCTGCCATCAGGGAACTATTTTTGAAAAACAGTAGTTGGGGCTGAAGAGGTGACTTAGTGGTTTAGAGCCTTGTGGCTCTTGCAGGGGACCCAGGTTCAATTTCCGGTGGCTCACAGCCATCTGTAACTCTAGTTCCAGGAGACTGAGCACTCTCTCGCTGACCTCTGTGGGCACCAAGCATGCATGTGGTATGCATACATGTATGCAAGGGAAATGTTCATACACATAAAGTAAATCTAAGATTTAAAAAACAAACAAACAAAAAAGAACCACCTGATGGTCCAGCCAGGTATGATGGCGCTCCCTTGTCATCCCAGCACTGGAGAGGTAGAGACCGGAGAATCCTTTGCAATGTTAACCATTAGGTCTGGTGGCATACTGCAGACACGGCATCAGTCTCTGGAGATTAGAAGGGACCTAAGAAAATCCCCATTGCAGAGAGGGGAGTCATAGCCCTTAGTGATTGAGCCATGAGTAGTTTAATCTTTGCTTAAGTCAGTGACTCCCCACCTGAGGCCAAGGGTAAAGGTCGACAACCTGAATTCAACCCCTGCATCCCACATGGTAGAAGGGGAGAATCGACTATCGCCCAAGTTTCCATCTGTCTTAGTTAGGGTTTTCCTGCTGTGAACAGACACCATGACCAAGGCAATTCTTATAAGGATAGCATTTAATTGGGGCCGGCTTACAGGTTCCGTGGCTCAATCCATTATCATCAAGGTAGGAGCATGGCAGCATGCAGGCAGGCATGGTGCAGGAGGAGCTGAGAGTTCTACATCTTCATCTGAAGGCTACTAACAGAGTACTGATTTCCAGGCAGCTAGGATGAGGGTCTTAAAGCCCAGGCCTGCAGTGACACACCTACTCCAACAAGGCCATGCCTCCTCATAGTGTTATTCCCACGGCTACACATATACAAACCATCATATCTAGGTTGAGAATGATGACCCGGTGAGAGATACTGTTTCAAAAAGAAAATAATGTGGGTAGCTCTCAAGGAATATAATTCAGTGTCTTCTTCTGACCTCCACACATGCACATACATACATGTAAACCCACAAGAACCTGTGCACATACCCCCAAATGATGCTGATCTTGGTAGTAACGCCCTCAGTTTCATCACAAACTTAAAAGCAGGCAACTAGGATCCCACCCGGGTTTTCTTCGACTCTGTGGTATGCTCGCTGGGACTTATATATTGATAGCCAGGGTGGAGAGTCACTTGGAGACAGCATTTTTTTCATCATCATAGTGCCACACCCCTTTCGCCACAATCACTAGCACAGTCTGGTAGCGTGCAAGCTCACGGAAAGTGGGGTTAGGATGGTGTTCACACACATTTACGAGCAAATACTGACCTCTGCTTGGAACTCAGAACACACTAAACTTCTCAGCTGCAGAGTTACGGGGAAACCCTAGGATCTAAGAAATCCAATGTACTCATCCTGGTTCAAGCCTACCAACTCAGCAAGAATAAGCATCAGGGAAGTGCTGTTCATTGCTTGGGGGATGTATTAGGAACAAGAATGACTACCAAGGGCTGGAGAGATGGCTCAGTGGTTAAGAGCACTGACTGCTCTTCCCGAGGTCCTGAGTTCAAATCCCAGCAACCACATGGTGGCTCACAACCATCTGTAATGGGATCTGATGCCCTCTTCTGGTGTGTCTGAAGACAGCTACAGTGTACTCATAAACATAAAATAAATAAATCTTAAGAAAAAAAAAGTAAGGACCAATTCTTGGTCCTTCCTCTCTAAAAAAAAAAAAAAAAAAAAAAGAATGACTACCAAGTGTGTCAGCATTAGCAGCCTTAGGCCAGTACGTAGACTTTCGTCCTGCGTGTGGTGTGTAGACATTTTCACACATATGAGGGGTGCTTGTGCGTGCACACGCACGTGCCTGTACTTACATTAATTGTAGCCAGAGGATGACAGCAGTGCCTTCTTCCATCATTCTCCATCTTGTCTACTGAGGCATGACCTCTCAGCTGAACCCAGAGCTGGGTGATTCACATAACATGGGCGCTGTGAACTTAAAGTCCAGCACTTACACCGTCAGTGCTTTTTATCCCCATCTCCCCCACCCCCGCACACTCTGTTCCCATCGTTTGCCTGTCAGTCTTCCCCCACCCCCTGCACCGGCAGAGAGGGGGCCGGGTCAGATCTGACTATCACATTCCCACTGCTATTACTGGAGTGTGTGTCGTGTCTCTACAGCTCTTCGATGTCTGTAACTACACGGCCAGTGCCTTGGATGGAATTCATAGGTTCATGTCCTAAAACACAATGGCGGGAGGGTGTTGGCACCCTCTGAACAAAGGGAATCTCCAGATTTAAGATCTTGGAGCATCATTTCCCCTAAGGATAAAGCCCATTGGTCAAATGGGGTTGCCCTAAAATTCAAGTATGGTCTTATTGCTGGGATTTCTATTACTAGAAACAAAAGGTAAACGACTCTTAGTTTAATCCAGGATACTCAAACTTCTGTTTGTATATTTGTTTGTGTTCTATCTTTGAGTGTGTGTGTGTCTGCACACTTGCATGTGTGCATTGTCAGTGTGTGTGTGTGCAGGTCAGTCTTTGGTGCACCCATGTGCCCCCCTACATGTGGAGGACAGAGACACCCTTTCCCTTTAAGATGGGATCTCTTATTATTTCCTGCAGGGTGAGTAAACTCTCTTATCTTGATCCCAAGACACGAGACAGCTGCCAGCTCAGCTCTACTTTCATTCCTCTGTATCCTGCAACCAAAGGGTGTGGTAGTTTTGGCAACAGGAACTTAACACCTAGGTCTAGCGGGCAACCAAGTACAACAGCAGGAGCCTGAATCATTTGGGGGCCTCCTGGAGAGTTCCTGACCAATACCTCGTAAGAAAAATGTCTTACACCAGGCGCTAAGGTTTTGTTTTTACATCTACCTCATGTAGTGCACAGGAAAAGGTAGAGGAGGTATCTTTGGGGTAGAGGTAGGCTCTGTGATTAATTTTATTTGGTTGTGTTGTTGGTAACGGTCTTAGTTAGGCTTTCCATTGCTGTGGAGAGACACCATGTCCAAGGCAACTCTTATAAAGGAAAACATTGGGGTTGGGGATTTGGCTCAGTGGTAGAGTGCTTGCCTAGGAAGCGCAAGGTCCTGGGTTCAGTCCCCAGCCCCGGGGGAAAAAAAAAAGAAAAAAAAAAATAAAGGAAAACATTTGATTGGGGCTGGCTTACAGTTTCAGAGGTTCAGTCCATTATCATTATGGCAGGCAGCATGGCAGCAGGCAGGCAGACGTGGTGTTGGACAAGGAGCTTAACATTCTACATCTGGATCCGAAGGCAAGGTAGTCAAGGGGAGACTCTTGGCTGCAGGTCGCTGGGATAAAGCGTTCTTCTGCACTAGGCAGAGTTCAAGCATCGGACCTCAAACCCCACCTACACAGTGACACCCTTCCTCCAACAAGGCCATACCTCCTAATAGCGCCACTTTCCATGGGCCAAGCATATTCAAACTACCACTGTGACACGTTTTTATAATCCCAGCACCAAGAGGTAGAGATTGGAGGATCGGATACTCAAGGTTGTCCTTAGCTACAGTTCTAGGCTGGCCTGGATTACATGAGACCCTGTCTCTAGAAGGAAGAAGGAAAACTTCTGAAGGCATGAAAGCTAGAGCCGTGAGGTTCGCTGTCCTCTCAGACCACTGCCAGAGCCAGGTCTAGAATATTGCTGAGTGTCTTAATTTGATTTTTATCCATCAATAGTGTCACTGTTCTAGAATATTGCCAAGCGTCGTAATTCGATATGACCCATCAATAGTATCATTTCATGAAGAGATCTGAGCGGTAAGCAAACCTATGGATGTCATTAGGCCTTCCCCCCACGGTATGGTAAGGACTTCGAGTGCAGAGTCACCCCGTTGGCGGTGCAGCCTCTAGATGGCCAGTGATGACAGGAGAAGTGGCTTGTTTTTGGGAACTGGTGCAAAGAAGCCTGGGGACCTGGTCTCTTGCAGGCCCTGGAGGGTTGCTCCACCCAGCTCTGGATTCACAAATGACTGCTTTACCAGATCCCTGCCCATCCAAGGCCTCTCTAGGCGTTTTCCTCCCTTCCTCCCTTACACAGATTCCTTGGGATAGTCATACTCTCTCTGCCTGGGAAGAGTAGCAGGACAGATAAAACAAATGAGTAGTGTTTTTCTGAAGCATCAAGGACAGATTAACTGTAACAAGGGTCTACCACAGACCTCAGCAATCCTGCCATTCCATCAGTCCAGAACAGTTGACTCTCAGCTATGTGCTTAATTAACTGAACTCTTTTCAAAAGTGGCCAAAGGCTTGACATGTTGTTTACTTGGTAGAATGCTTGCCTAGCATGTACAGAGCCCCGGGTTTGGTCACTAGGTAGACCAGATGTGGTGGCACACATCTGTAATCTCAGCACTCAGAATGAGGAAGCGAGAGCATCAGAAGAGCAGGCTCATCCTTGAGCACTAAACGCAACCGGGCTATGTAAGCTCTTGTTTCAAATAAGGCCAGTGCGATGGCTCAGTGGGTAGAGGTTTTTCCACCTGGTAACCCGAATTTGATCCCAGAACCCACACAATGACAGAAGCAGAAAACAGGCTACCGAGAGAGGTATTCTCTGCCCTTGACATACATGCTGTGGTACAGGCACCACCCCCATAGCATACACATGCATGATAATAATATAAAATTTAAATTAAAATTGGCCAGGACGCGGCGACCTGTGATTCTAGCCCTTAGAAGATGGAGGCAGGAGGATCAGAAATTCAAACCTATCCTTGGCTTCATACCTAGACCATCCAAGGCTCTAAGACCCCCTGCCTGAGGATGTGGGTATTAATCCTGGGGGCTTATGATGGTGCCCTGGGAACCCCAACACACAGACATTGCCACACACTCCTGCACAGAGATCTGAGGTGCCAGATGTCTTCAAAAGAAGGACCTCAAAGCTCGCTGCCACCGAGGCGCTAGCTGCTGCCACCTCCAAGAACCTTTGATCCATCACTGTCTGAATCCAACCCCTCTCGGGGCAGAATCACTTTGAACCCAGAGCCAGCAACCCATCTCCGACACCCTCCGAGTTATCTCACGCAAGCAAAGGCATAGGCTTCTGGGGGTTGATCTTTTTTATCTTCCCTAAATTGTGAGGGGTGCTTCTTTCTGTGTCGCCCTATGGGGCCCTAAGAACTCTCTGCAAGACCGTTCAGAGCGCGCCAGGCCGAAGAACTGTAGGCAGACGTTCATTGTCTTGGTGACCTTCCTCTATTAGTTGCTGATACGGATAAACCACGGGCAGACAGAAGATGGAAAGGAAAGGAAATTCGTCATAAGGCTGCGTGTTTTGTTATTCGGGGTACGGTGGGGAGGAAGGCGTATGGAGGGACCCTTCATGGAGAAAATCCAGCAGTAATGAGAGTCTGAAGCCCCGGAGCCAGACATACTGCAGAGCTAATGTGATATTTTGGTTTTGTTTATTCTGCAGAAATGGCGGAATTTCATTTTTTAGTAGAATTACAAGTTCTTCTTTTTATTATTCACAAGCCCTAACACGCATGGCTGCCTGAGCCAGGACACTGGTGAGTTAAATACCAGGCTCCTTGCGAATCTAAACTGGTTTTCCAGGCTCTACTCCCCGATGGGCCATGAGACTTGTTGGAATGGTGTTTCCCTAGCTCTGAGCCTCTGCAGGGCTGGCTCATGGCTGCCTTTTGCTGGGGGTGGGGACAAGAAGCCTGACTGTGTGACTCCCCCTTAGGAAGGGTGGCAGAAAGCGCTAAAGGCAGATTGGGACTGGAAAGGGGAAGGAGGGTCGTGTGCACTGGTTTCCAGGACGCCTGCTACACAGTTTGGGTGGGATCTACAACGATGCGTGGTCCTCGGCTTTGGGAAGGTAGCTCTCATGGTAAAGTGCTTGACAGACACCCAGCCATGAAACCTGCACCCACGTAAAAAGCCAGACCTGGCAGCATCTGCTTGTAATCCCAGAGCTAGGCAGGAGGAGACAGGAGGACTCCTGGGGCCTGTTGGCCAGCCAGTCAGTAAGTGCCAGGTTAGGTAAGAGACCCTTGTCTCAGAAAACAAACTGGAAGGGTGGAGAGATGACTCTGCAGTTAAGAGTATTTGCTGCTTTTCCAGAGAACCAGAATTTGGTTTTAGAAATCACGGTGAGCAGCTCATAGCTGCCTGTAATTCCAGCCCAAGGATCCAACACCAACTTCTAGCCTCTTGGGCAACCTCCAGCATGCAAAGGCATCCTACACACACACACACACACACACACACACACACACACACACACACACACACACACCCCACACACACACACACACACACACACACACACCACACACACACACACACACACACACCACACACACACACACCACACACCACACACACACACACACACCACACACACCCACCCCACACACACACACACACACACACACACACACCACACACACACACCACACACACACACACACACACACACACACACACCACACACACACACACACACACACACACCACACACACACACACACACACACAGACACACACCACACACACACACACACACACACCACACACACACACCACACACACACCACACACACACACACACACACACCACACACACACACACACCACACACACACACACACCACACACACACACACCACACCACACCACACACACACACACACACAGACACACACACACACACACACACACACACACACACACACACACACACCACAACATACACACACACACACACACACACACACACACACACACCACACACACACACACACACACACACACACACACACACACACACCACACACACACACACACACACACACACCACACACACACACACACACACACCACACACACACCACACACACACACACAATAACACCACACACACACACACACACACACACACACACACCACACACACACACACCACACACACGCACACACCACACACATGCACACACACACACACACACACACACACACACACACACACCACACACACACCACACACACACACACCACACACACACACACACACACACACACCACACACACACACACACACACACACCACACATACACACATACACACACACACCACACACACACCACATACACACACACACACACAGCACACGCACACACATACACATACATACCACATACATACACACACCACACGTCTTAAAAACAACAGTCATACTTATACACCACCTGCATGCACCCACACACATTCAAACCTAGCTCCTCCCCTAGTCTGATTTTCTTGTCCTGTGTGGTTCCCCAGCACTGCGCCTGTTTGAAGATGGGTGTACAGCCCACAGGACAACTTTGAATGCCTTTTTTAGGGTGCTAGCCACCCTGTTTTTGAGTCAGGGTCTCTGACTATCCTAGGACTTACCAAATAGGTTGCTCAGTGAAACCCATGGATTTCCTGTCCCCACCTCTGTAACAGTGGCATTCTAAGTGCACACTATCATACCAGATATGTATGTATACATGTTTGTTTGTTTGTTTTTAAGATAGGATTTCTTTCTAAAGTCCTGCTATACTGGAACTCGCTCTATAGACCAGGCTGGCCTTGAACTCAGGCCTGCCTCTGCCTCCCAAATGCTGGTGTTAAAGATGTATGCCGCCACTGGCCAGCCACACCCAGATTTTTAGGTATTGATGTTGGGGATCGAATTTCGATCCTCACACTTGCAAAGCAAGCACTGTACCATCTGAGCTATCCCCGGACTCCTCCATTGTGCGTTTTTAATTTCTCACTCCCACCCAACATCCTGTACCGTGGTCATTTCCTGCCCTGAGATATGAATGTAAGCAAGTGGTTCCAGAACTTTCTCCATTGCTGGCTGTGTGAGCTTGGGCATGCTCGCCCAGTTTAGCTTTCTCCATGTAAAGCAGCAGTAGCACTGTCGAGCTAAGAGCTCCCACCCAGGTCTCCTTTGCCTGGTGTGCTGGTTTGCGCGACAGCACATGGCATGTAGGTGGGCACCTGGGCAGGAGAACTGGGCTGCGTGGGGAACCACCAACCCCTCCCACGTGGTCAAGCAGCTCCCTGAACACAGCTCTCCCTTTGAAAGCTGGCCCTGAGTGGGATGGGCCACATTGTAGACGGAGCCTACCGCAGCGTGCCTGACATCCCTTGCACAGTGGTGGTGGGGTTGGCACAGCGGTGTGTTTGGAGATCATGCAGAGCCTCAGTCAGAAAGCTGGTAGTCAGCCACAACGCATGGAGGCACACGTCTGTAACCCCAACATTTGATAGGTAGAGGAAGATCTCCAGTCCAAGGCCATTAAGGGGAAGATAGTGCATTCGAATGTAGCTCGAGCAGCGTAGTAAAACTCCATCTCCAAAAAATGGGGAGCCAAGGGGCGGGGGCTATAACTCAGTTAGTTGATGGGTTGCTTGCCTTGCATAGCCCTGGGTTTGATTCCTGGACACCATGATGCACATCTGCAATCCCAGCATTTAGGAGGTAGAGATGGGAGAATCTCAAATTCCAGACTAACCCGAACTACATAGGTCATTCAAGGTGACTTAGAGTGAGGTTTCCTTGTGTGGATGGAGCTGGGACGGTGACTCACTAGAGTACCTGCCATATATGCATGATGGCCTAAGGTCAGAGCCCCACTCTCCCCCGACCCCCAGAACCCACATAAAAAACAGAAGCATTGGCGCTCGAAAACAAAGATGTAGATGGGTCCTTGAAGTTCAGTGGCTAGTTGGCCTAGACTAATCACACAGTTTCAGGTTTAGTGAGACCCTGTCTCCAAAACTAAGGTGGCCAGGAATGGTGGTACATGCCTTTAATTCCAGCACTCAGGAGACAGGCAGGTAGATCACTGAGTTGGAGGCCAGCCTGGTCTACGTAGTGAGTTCAAAGCCAGCCAGGGATAAATAGTGAATTCCTGCCACTAATAGTAATAATTTGAAGGGTCAAGGAAGATACGCAGCCTCAACCTCTAGTCTCCATGCATGCATACATGCACACGCTTGGGTGCATGTTTACACACACACACACACACACACACACACACACACACACACACACACACACGGGTATATGGTAAGTGTTCAGGGCTTTATATTGGATCAGGTGCCTCTGCCCAGCTTTCCCGGAGCTAATGAGAAAAGGATTCTAGAGAAGCTGAAAAGTCTTAAAGACAGGAAGGGGAAAAATCCTAATTACTACCTAGAAAACAACCACCCGCTCTAAACCCAGCAGGTTACTGGAAGATAACGTGTGGGCAGTGAGTCATTAGGACGCTGTAATCCTTGCTGTGAAAGGGAGAGTTATAACCGTAGCATGGGGCCGGGAGAGGAACAAGGCTTCATAAATCACTCCGCTGGCACCGTTGCCTACATGCCCGGGCCTGTAGCAATCCATCCCAAATGAGGAAATAATAATGTCACGTTCTCCCAGCCCTTTCCTAGGAAAAGAAAATGTCATCCTAGAGAGTAGGGAGGTGTGTAGAAGAGCCCTTTCCGGTCCATGCCTCACAGCAAGGTCAATGGACCTGAGCTCTTTTTCCAACTCATACCCCTGGCCAAGCTGGGTAGGACCAGAAAGAACCTCAGACAGAGCACTCAGTTTCTCCGGTTTGTTTTCTATGAGGTAAATAGATGCTCTGGACTTTTACATTAATGTTGAGTATTGATGCTAGTTGGAAAAGACTTGCTGGGTCTTGCTGTTACTCTTCCATGTTATCTATTTTTTCATTGCATGTATCTAGGTTTTTTTTTTTTTTTTTTCTCGGAGCTGAGGACCGAACCCAGGACTTTGCACCTGCTAGGCAAGCGCTCTACCACTGAGCTAAATCCCCAACCCCTAGGTCTTTTTTTTAAAAAAGCATTTATCTCCATTTTATAGATGGAAGAAAGTTTTATGGAATATCTGAAGGGTTTTTTGTTTTTGTTGTTTTTTTGTTTTTGTCTGCTAATTGAAGGTCCCAAGAAATAGTTTCCACACCAAATGAAACACCAAAATGAATAAAAGCTTAAAATTAATAGCTAGCCCTTTCGCTGTTGATGGAGGAGTCTTGATGATGATACCTCCTGGATGGCAAATGACTCTGCTCTGTGCAGTGTCTCTGAAACCCCACCGTCTCCGTCTGGATGGTAGCTTTGCCTCCTAATCCTCTATGCCCATCGAACCTGAAGAAAGGAGTCTGAAAATTGGTCCACATCATCTCCGCCGTGCTCACAGCCAAGAACCAGCCACGTGGCCCTATTGGGTTGCAAAGGGCCAAGAACTGGAATCGTTTACAGAGAAGTTAAAGAATCATGAGTTTGTCAGCTCTTAAGTGTATAGGAACTGCACGTCTGTGTCACATTAGTGGCTTACCAAAGGCCATGATTTTGCCTTAGATCATACCAAACCAAACAGATACGCAGGCTAAATTGTATTCATTCGTTTATTCATTGAATTTCTCGTAGCTTTGTGTCAGAGACATGATCTTCCTTAAGTTATTTTTAATCAAAACTGGATACTGAGACTATATAGTGTTTTCATTCATTCATTCATTCGTTTGTTCATCATTCATTCATTCATTCCATTTTCAGAAGTTTTCCAATAGAAACATGGTTTCTCCTTAAGACTTACCGAATCAAATCAGGATACCTAGACGATACTGCGTTCATTTGTTTGACTTGCTGGCCAGTAGAGGCTTGATATTTCTTCTAAGCATACTGGATGGAACCTAGGCACCTAGGCTATTCTGTATGTATGTATGTATGTATGTATGTATGTATGTATGTATGTATGTATATTTATATGTATTTGCTCATTAAGACAGTGCCCTGCTAAATAGCCTAGCCTGGCCTAGACCCCTGAACCTAGCTTTGGCCTCTCTACTGCAGTTACTCTGTGAAAGCACTAATATATAAATGAATGGGTTGGGAGTATGACTGGGTAGATGGGTCTAGCTAAGGTAGGGTACACAGACTGATGCTCTATTCCTCCTGATGTTCTGGAGGAGGGTTATGTGATGGATGAGTTTCTTAAAATCTGTGGAGAAATAGCTCTGTGCTTAATATCAAGTACTGCTTCTACAGAAGACTCAAGTTCAGTTCCCAGCACCAGTCACTTGTAATTCCAGATCCGGGGACTCTCAATGGCTCTTCTGGCTTCCATGGGTACCTGCAGTCTCACATACACACACACACACACACACACACGAGAGAGAGAGAGAGAGAGAGAGAGAGAGAGAGAGAGAGAGAGAGAGAGAGAGAGAGAGAGAGAGAGGTTGAGATTAAAACAATAAAATAAATATTTTTAAAAATCTGTATAATATGTCAGAGGACAAAGACCCCCTTCACGGTTGTGGTCTAATTCCAGCCCCGTTGTCCCTTGTACTTATACCTCTAAGGCTAATGCAGGGTTTTGAATCAAATTATAACACAGCCAACCACATAATAAGCAGATTCAGAAAAGCCCATATTTAGAGTGGCCACTTGCCCCGGCTGTAAGTGGCAGCTGTTGGACTCCACGCTGTTGTCATGTCCTTGTCAAAACTATGGAGTGGGGGAACCTCGTAATTTCTCCACACTCGGCCAATCCCTCTGCTCTGACTGGCTCTGACTGGCTGTACCGAAGTTCATCAGCAGGCAGTCGGCTCTCCGGTGGGACCGCAGCCCTTTGATATTCAAATGTTGGGAGTGTGCTATTTAATCATTAGGCAGTTTACCAAACACAAAGGTAGGCCATTGTTCCCTCGGAATGCCTGCTCACTGAAGGGAAACATTGGAAACAAATGCTTTCTTCTAGAAGCATGACTTTCCGGTAGACTGTGTTCAGGTCTCCTTCTATGCTTTCTTCTCCTGGCCCAGTAAGGGTGGACAGCAGGAGTGTCCCGGAGCCAAGGCTAGAGGATCATGGGTGTACCACTGCTGACCCTGCCCTCAGCCCAGACACACCAAACTCCATACACTGTATATACCCAACTGATCGTGCCCTTCTAAAGAACCGGTTCACCAAATTCGAGGTACTACGAGCTAGGCTTCAGGCCGACAAGATAACTCAAGTAAGTTACGGGTATGCACTACCAAGCATGACATCTCGGGTTTGTCCCCTGGGACCCACAGGGTAGGAGAGAACTGGTTTCCTCAAGTTTGTCCTCGGAGCACCATAGACATCCGTGCCCATCCCTTCCCCAAATATAAAGAAACAGACAAGTGTGATAAAATAGTTCAAAGGAACTGGGTTCCGTTTTTTACTTTTTTGTTTGTTTGTTTGGTTTTGAGACAGAGTTTCTAGTAGTAGCCAGGCTGGCCTGAGACTCACTAGGGTGATCTTGACATTCTTTGTTTTTAACTGTATTTATGATTTATTTACTTGTTCTGTGGGGACTGGGCCCATGCCACATGCTCTGTGCGGAGGTCAGAGGGCAACTTGAAACAGTCGGTTCCTTCCTTCCACCACAGGGGTCTCCTCAGGTTTGGAAGACTCTTACCTGCTATCTCACCAACCTTACAGATTCCTTTCTAAGAGCGGAGAATCGGTGAGCAGAGGTGTAATCTTGAAAAAGGACTTAATTAACGTAGCTGGCTACAAGAGACAGGAGAGTGTCTACGGGCGAGCCTTCGAATGGTTCCCCCTCCATTCCCAGAGAGCTGGGGTCGTGGCATGGTCATCAGGTCTGTTTACGCAGGGCTAGCAACGGAGATTGGAGCTTCTTGCGTCCAAGATACGCACTCTACCACGTGAGCTGCACCCACAGACCTGAAGCATTCATTTTATGGTCTGGTGTTTGGAATCGAACCCAGTACCACAGAGTTGCAGTCACAGTCTGAATGAAGGACTCCGTGTGTGTGTGTGTGTGTGTGTGCGTGTGTGCATGTGTGTGTGTGTGTGTGCATGTGTGTGTGTGTGCATGCATGCATGTGTGTGTGTGTGGGCATGTGTGTGTGTGTGTGTGTGGGCGTGTGCGTGTGTGTGTTGTGTGTGTATGCGTATTTGCTTGTGTGTGTGCAGGGGCATGTGTGTGTGCATGTATGTGTGTGTGTGCATGCATGTGTGTGTGTGTGTGTGTGTGTGTGTGTGTGTGTGTGTGTGTGTGTGTGTTATATAGAATTCAAACTAAGTACATAAGGGGAAATTGATGTGGCCTGCTAAGAATTCAGAAGAACATTCTGGAATGGAGCTAAAGATCAGAGTGAACTTTGGGTGGCACAGGTCTAAGCAACAGGTTGCTGACTCCCTGCCTATGCAGTTCTGCCCAGAAAAAAGAAAACCCAACATTGTCCTGAAGAGCTTCTCATCACCCCATTCTGTCTTGCCCACCAATGAGCTTGCTCTGCTCTTTGAGACAGGGTCTCATGTAGCTCAGGCTGGCCTTGAACTCTCTGTAGCCGAGGATAGCCTTAAATTCCTGATCATCCCCTCCTCTGCCTCTTAATTGTTGGGAATCACAGACATTTACCAACCACACTCAATTTAGGCAGTGTTGGGGATTGAACCCAGGGCTCCATGTATTTTAGGCAAGCGCTCTACAAACTGAGCCACATCCCCTGCCTCCCCGGTTCGGTTCTGTCGTTAGAGAGGATGTACAAGTTCTCCCTCTGTGTGGCAGCAGGAAATGCTCAGACACCCCTGAGCATGCCCTGAGCGCCTTTTTCCCTTCCAGCTTGGTGCACACCAGGAGGGTGGTCAGAATCTCCCTTCTCATCTGTTTCTGCAGGCGGTCCTTTGATGGGGCAAGGTGCACCCTGGGGCTGATCATTCCTGGGAACTGAGAGCTGTCATTGCAGGGTTAAATCTGCAACAGGAGAGAAGCCCTCACAGCAACCTCACAAAGAATGGGAAATGAGGGAGAGGAGACTGGGAGCCTGTTGATTTTTGTTCTCACAGCCCATCTTCTTCAGAGAGAGAGGGGGGAAAAGTTATCTTCCCTCCCCCATCTTCTCTCTGCCTTCCCACAACATACCTTGTACTAAATACATTTTTCAGACCTGACTCTGTACAAACACAATGTTGTTCTGCAAGCATTAAAAGGCAATTTAGTACTCAAAGGATTAAAAGCTCATGTTAAATTGAAGACTACACTTGGCATAAACATTAAAAATTGACAGAACACCCCGCACATTAACAGTACCAGGGCTTCGTAATTAGCATTTAAAAGTAAAACATCATTTCCTTACTGTCTCCTGCTTGCTCATTTATAATGCATTTATTATAATACAGATGTGAGCGGAGGCTTCCCACCATCCTTGGCAACTGAAGAGTATACCTGTACCAAGAAAGACCTGGGTTCATGAATCCAGGCTGCAAATCAAAAGCCAGAAGCAAACCCCTCCCTGGGCCATAGGAGGTCGTCAAGTGGCCCTTTTAGAAGAATGACACCAGGTCCCCCAAAGAAGTCCCCTTCACACCGTCCCCCAACCCCATTTCCCTAACGAATACTTGGAGGAAAATCCACATAAGCTTAGGCTAGGCGTGACTTGATTTTCAAATCAAGTAATAAGTTACCGCGAGGATGTGGGAAATAACTTGTTGGCTGTCTGTCAGATCTCCCCTCTCAACTTTGGTTCGGGGCTGCCGCTCAGCTGGCAGGCCCTGGCACCCCCAAGCGCTGCATACATTGGGTGTGGTCCATGCACACCTGTAATGCCAGCACTCCGGAGGCAGAGAGGCAGGAGGATCCGTAATTCTGGTTCGTCCTCAGGTACAGACGGAGTTTCAGCCAGCCTGGGCTCAAATTTCTTTTTTTTTTCTTTTAATTAATTTATTTTATTGCTAAAACTGGAATCAAGTTTTCCAATTCCAAGTGAAATTCCACTGAACTAACACAGATGGCTGAATCTGCTAATGAGGACACCTGTTTATGACACCTCTGGGCTCCCGCTTAAATGTGGGGTTCTGTCTGAATCACAGGCACAGTTGTAAGCCTAGAATACAGTGCGGATCTGCTCCTGCTTTCTTCCTGCACAGTTGCCTCTGAACCTGCCACCCTGGCTAGGAATGGGGACATACTCAGCTTTTCCACTCCCCCTTGGCCTGCTGGGCTGTAGCTCCCAATTATCTGTGTGCACTCCAGTTCCTGCGGTAGTCCTTCTGATATGAAGAGTCTCACTGAAAAGGGTCACAGTGGAGCTTGAGACCGTGTATGTGTGTATATGCATAGCATGTGAATTTGTGTGCATGTGTTTATATATACATATACACACATATATACATATACATCAGATATACATATATACATAAAATACAATATATACACATATAACATACATGTATATACATAAAATGCAATATACACACATATATATCACACATGTCTATGTATGTATGTATATATGTGTGAGTATATATATATATGTACACACACACACACACACACACACGTGTGCACGCGCGAGCGCACACATGCATGTTAGAAGACAGCCTTGGCCTCTATGTTCTTCAGATGTTATCCACCTTGTTTTTCCTTAATTTTTACTCTGTTCATATGGCTAGTGTGCGGGTGCACATGCCTGTCCCTGCAGTCCTGTGGAAGTCCAAGGACAACTTTAGGGAGCTGGTTCTGTCCGTCTATCCAGGATTCTACCGTTAGAACTCAGCAAAATGTGGCATGAGTGTGTGTGTGTGTGTGTGTGTGTGTGTGTGTGTGTGTGTGTGTGTGTGTGTGTGTGTGTGTGTGGTGTGTGTGTGTGTGTGTGTGTGTGTGTGTGTGTGTGTGTGTGTGTATGTGTGTGTGTGTGTGTGTGTGTCTACTGGGGACCAAACTCAGGTCCTCATACTTGCAGGCAAAGATTGTACTTGTTTAAGACATTTTTCTAAACATTCATTTATTTGGGGGGAAGGGAGAAGCACACACATCACCGTGTACGAGTGGAGGTCAAAGGACAACTTGTGGTGGGCTGGATGGATGGCTCAGTAGTTAAGAGTACCTGGCTGCTTTTTCAGAGAGCCTGGGTTCAATTCCCAGCACCTACATGGCAAATTATAAGCATTGCCTAGCAGCCGTCCCAGGGAATCCCATGTCCTCGTATGGGCATTGTGTTCCCATGGTACACAGACATACATATACACAGTCAAAACACACGTGGAATAAAATATTCTTTTTAAAAGAACAGCCATCTCGTGGAAGTCATTCCTCTCCTTGCATCCTGTTGGTCCCAGGGATCAAACTCAGGTCATCAGACTTGGCAGCCAGCGCCTGTGTGTGCTGAGCCGTCTCACCTGCCTGCACTGGGAACACACTTCTAGCAAGATGGCAGCTGGCGGTCTGCCGACTGGCCAGATTCTGTAGAGCTGCTCATCAGCTCTCAGCTGTGATGCACGGCGCCTTCAGAATGCCGGGTCCCTGGGGGTGAAGCCATAGAGATTAGAAAGATAGCCAAGATGCCTGCCCAGTGAATGGACTCCAGAAATGCCTGAGAACACATTATCTTTCTCAGGCAGGTCCTCCCAGACCTCATTTGTAATGTGTGATGGAGGACGCCTCTCCCTGATGTTATCTAGGGACTGAGAGCAGACCTCCTCAGCTGTCCCTGGCTGGCCCTGTGCACCCCAGCTGGGGCACTAGAAGTTTATCAGGTTAGCCAGATGACAGGACAAATATAATTTCTGGGCCACAAGGCCAGTCTGGGTGAACGCATGACATAAGGTTGTTAAAAAAAGTAGGAGGTTGAAAATAGACTCCACTCTGGTCAGATGGTGCCAGGGACTGGCCCAACTAGTGGAATGCCCCAGCCCTGGAGGACTGAGGCAGTGAGGCCCACATACCTGGAGAGGGTCCTGCCAAAGACAGCTTCCTTGAGAAACCAATTTGGCTGCAACTCTGGTAAACCTCTTGCAGCCAAAGGGAGGAGAAAAGAGGGCGTTAGTGCAGATACAAGGATATTCAGATGCAAGCTGGCTCTTCGTCGTTCCTTCTCGTCAGTGTAATGATTCTGAAAATTCCAGAAATGTATTCATGCCCCTGCATGACTTTCGAAAATGCTCTCGTCTCACCAAAGCCACGGGCAAAACACGCTTGAATGCTATCAGGAGCCAGGCTTGCTGACTGGGAGGTGAGGACAACTTGGATGAGGTGAGTCAGGCTGCTAGCTAAGCCCAGCAGGGCCTGGAGGGTGGCAACATGTGGTTTGCAGGTAGGTTAATTACCGTGGTGTTTGTATGGGAAGATCCTTGGGTGTGTTTGTGGGAACAGAACCCCGACTTTAATTACATCCCTTCTGGTTATTCAGATTACGTGCTTCCCAGGGATCTCGTTTCCCTGGCTTTCACCTGCGGCTGTGATGGGCAGAGGGTTCAACAGCAAAACAAAACAAAACAAAAAAACACCAGACCTGGGATGTGTTTACACTAAGGATCAGGAATTTAGACCTGGAAGGGATCTAGATAGAGCTAGTCCAGCCCTTTCTACTTGTAGAGCAGGAACTGAGGTTTGGAGAGATTAAAGTGACCCATCCAAGGTCATACAGGTTAGAGTTGAAACTCAAGTATCTGGGGCTGTGTCTCAGATGGTGAAGTGCTTGCCTCGCACGCAGGAAGCTCTGGATTCCACCCACAGCACTGCATAGACCAACCGTGGCATGCCGTCATGGCACGAGAAAGATGAGAACAGGAGGATCATGAGTTCAAGGTCATCTTGGGCAATGTGGTAAATTCAGGAATAACTTGGCTTATGGGAAATCATGTCTCAAAAAAGGAAAAAAAAAAAGGTTGGGATGGGCATGGAAGTGCGTGCTGTTAACACCAATACTTAGGAAGCAGAGGCAGGCTGATCTCCGTGAGTTCAAGGCAAGCCTGGTCTATATAGAGAGTTTCAGGCCAGCTAGAGATGCACATCGAGACCCTTGCAAAAAGGGCAGTGTGTTAGAGAGATGGTTTAGTTAGCAGTGAGCTTGCTTTGCAAATGTGAAGACCCATGTTCAACCCACAGAACCTATATTTTAAAGTTTCAGTGAGTTGAGTGTGTGATAAAACTTTTAGTGGGAGATACAACACATGTACCTACTTAACCTCAGATAGGGAATCCTGCACAGCGCACAGTCTGCAGGCAGCTCAACAGGTTGGATAGTGTCCTTTCCAAATGCTTCATTTGCTCTAAACCTCTGCCTGGCAGCATGGCCGCTTTCTGGTTTCCCCATGCACGTGCTGTGAACTTACTCTTCTTTACAGCTTTTCTCTGCTCAAAGTCTTCTTTGCAGCTCAGCTTCCCTTTTTTTCTGAGGACTCTCTACTTTCATTGCTTACTCTGGCAGGGAGGGGCCTAATGAATCTGGTCAACTTCAGGGACTTCCTGAAGCTGTTTTGAGCTGTGCACATTTTTGCTTAAAGAAAGTCTGAAGGAAACTGTTGACAACAGGAAGCGTGTCTGTGTTGGGAGACAGAAATAGGTTAACTAACAGTCCTTGCTCTCACTGCCTAGTCCTTGTAGCTCAATGGGTGAGCTCCAGGTTCAATGAGACATTCTGCCACAAACAAAGGTGGTCAGCACCCAAGGAATTGTATATGATATTATCCTCTGTGCACTATTCAGACAAACACTAAGGTGCACACACACTCTCACACATGCACCCATGCACAGAAGCATGTATATGTATGTTTATACACCCCCAAACAAACAAAACCACCTCTCAGGTCTTCAAAATCTGTCTCATATGTGAGTCTGTCAACAGAGAACACCTTTTTTTTTAAATGTTAGATTATTTTAATGAAACAGTTTCTCCTTGCACGTCCTCTGAGTGCGGAAGCTGTTATATGAGTAGCCATAATGTCAGTCCTTTCTGCGTGTTATTCCACGGGTTTTCTTTGGTGCAAGAGCACTACAGATGTTTCAGGCTAGTCCAAAGCAAGAGCAGATACAATTCACAAATCCAAATTCCTATACAATGCAGCTTGTCCAGGCTAACGAGGGATGGGATTTGCTCTAGGAAAGCAGCCAGAAGCACAGGGCACTGGGATATGTAGGGGCTGGGAATATGGCTCAGTTGATAAAGTGCTTGCCTCACATGCACGAACCTGATGTGGTATGCACCTGTAACCCCAACACTGGGAAGGTAGAGGCAAGAGGAAGGAGAGTCCAGGGTCATCCTTGGCTACAGAGTGAGTTTAAGCCTGACCTACATGAGACCCTGTCTCCAAACACAATTGAAAATGAAACATTGATTCCAAATTTTATACTTGTTTTTCACCTTCAACAAAACAGAGGCACATGCTAAAACAACCAAATAGTTTTAGCCACAGATGTCAGGCAAGGTAATGTCCTACCCAACTCTGTTCAGGGCTTCCTGGACTCTGTGGACTCTGATAGTGTCTGAGGACCTTCTCAAGCAAACACTTACTTAATAATGACACTTGGGCATTTTAATATTTGATTTGATTTCTGTTTTGCGGCGTTCTAAGCTGAACCCCGTTTTAATTGCCTTCTCTGCACACAGATTGCCTTGGGTGGAGAAGAAAGGCTTTATAAATGAAATGACCATTGGTATTGCTTCCTTTCTTTCTCCTCTGTCTTCATCAAATTAAAGTTGCTTCTTTCCACTTATAAGCCCTGACCCTCATTGACCTGTGCCCAGAAAACAACACGTGACAAGCAAAAAGCTTTGAATAAAAGCTAACTAGTAGGTGCCTCTATGATTACAGATTGAGGCGAACAGACATGGGGTCTGAGTTCTTGATGTCAAATTGATCTCTAGAAGTAGAGGGAAGCACTTGAGAGACTTTGATTTTGGGCTCTACTGCCCCAAGTAGAAAAGGGTGTCCTGTAAGACAGAGGTAGAAATGATCCAGTAGAGGCCATGAGTCCTTCCCTTGTGGCCAGTCACAGCTCAGGAAAGTTTGGAAAGAAGGGGGCTGCTTTCATAGCATTCCAGATTCCCAAGGGCACTCACTCAAGGATAAGCAAATAAACCCAAATGTTTGCCCCTCTCTGTCTCTTTACTCCTACCACCTGTTAGAAATTAAGTTATTAAGTTATTAAGCCGACTGTTGCTTAGGTGACTGCCTTACCACTAAGCCACGCCCCCAGCCCCTCACGGGGGGGGGGGATTCTAGGCAGGGGCTCCACCACTGAGCCACGCCCCCAGCCCCTCACTGGGGGATTCTAGGCAGGGGTTCTACCACTGAGCCACACCCCCAGCCCCTCACTGGGGGATTCTAGGCAGGGGCTCTGTTGTTCATCAGCTAGGGAGAGATTTGAACACTAGTCCATTTACCCGTACCCTCTTTTCTCACTTTCCAAGGGGTACTACAGAGTGAGGAGATAAACATCACAAACTTTTTTGGTTTTTGCTTGCACATCTACCTCTCTGTGGCATGCATGTGGGTATATGAATGTTGTCTTTGGGTTTTACTGCTGTGAACAGACGCCATGACCGAGGCAACTCTTAAAAAGACAACATTCAATTGGAACTGGCTTACAGGTTCAGAGGTTCAGTCCATCATCATCATCAAGGCAGGTACATGGCAGCGTCCAGGCAGGCATGGTTCAGGAGGAGCTGAGAATTCTACATCTTCATCTGAAGGCCTCTAGACAAGACTGATCTCCAGGCAGCTTGGGTCAAGTTCTTAAAGCCCCTGCCCACAGTGGCACACCTACTCCAACAAGGCCACACCTATTTCAACAAGGCCACACCTACTCCAACAAGGCCCCACCCACTCCAACAAGGCCACACCTACCCCAACAAGGCCACACCTACTACTCCAACAAGGCCACACCTACTCCAACAAGGCCACACCCACTCCAACAAGGCCACACCTATTTCAACAAGGCCATACCTCTTAATAGTGCTACTCCCTGGACCAAGCATATACAGCCGTCACGTTCCCTCATGTGGTTGTATTTGCGTGTATGGATGGGGTGCTGATGCCTCATGCATGTGTTTCTGAATGCACTTGGAGGTTCAACGTCGACAGCAGGTGTCTTCCTTGATCACTCCCTACTTTATTTAGTGAAGAAGAGTCTCCCGATGAATCTACAGTTCACCAAGCCTCAGTCTATCTAGGCAGCTCACTCAGGGGAGTCCCCAGGTTATGCCCATTGAATGCCAGGGTTGTAGATGACTGCTACCATGCCTGCCTGGCATTACATGGGTGCTGGGGATCAGAACTCCTGTACGTAACGGTGCTTTACTAATAAACCAATTCCCCGGCCCCAAGTGTCAGGGACTCGACAGAAAAAAGTAGGATATGGTTTTTCTTTTTGTTTGATTCATGTATTTATGTGTGTGCATCCTGTATGTATATTCATGTGAGGGGATGCATACATGTGTGCAGGTGCATATGCATGTGTGTGCACATGAAAATGGAGGCTAGACGTCAACCTCAGGAACCATTTTCGAGATTGGGTCTTTCACTCACCAAGGAGTAGGCTAGGCTGGCTGGCCAGTGAACCCCAGGCCCATGTTCCTCACTGCACCTGACTCATTTTGTCAGCCAGTGATTCAGGGGATAGAACTCAGGTTCTCATCCTCACAAGCACAGAGCACAGTTTTTAAAATCAGGATGGCGACCCTCCCATGCTAACATATAGCACCTTGCTGGAACATATGTGAATGGCTATGTAATCAAGATAGCATTACAAGGGCAGATTGAAGATCTGAAACTGGGGTGCACCACTCCAGAGCACGTGCTCTCTCCACTGGACCCCATAATTGGGCACCCCAGATACCCATCCCACAGGCCCTGGACTGGGCATTTTGCCCACCGCTCTGAACAAGCGGAGGAGGGGCATCCTCAAGAAGAAATGTTCAGACATCAGTTAGAATAGGTATCCTAGCCTCTTGTCTCGCCTCCATATTCACAAGCGATCATTTCTTTCTCTCCCTCTCTTTCATTCTTGCTAGGGATGGTGACTGACAGATTAATATATGTCTAACTACATGTCTCAGAAATCAAAAGGAAGGTGCTGTCAGAATCACTTGTCAGAACATGAGATTAGGCACTTGTCGTTTGCAGAGGATTGCGGGTCTTTCAGAGATAAGGTTTCATTTAATGAGGGTAAAAAGCCTCCTTTCAAAAAAAAAAAAGAAGTAGGAAAAAAGGAAGAAGAAGAAGAAGAGGGAGTGAGGGCAGGGAAGGGAAAGGGATGAGGATTCTCTCTGGCAGTATCAGCCAAGTGTTTTCTCACCAGGCTTAAATCCCAGAGTACCTGGCAGCCACCAATAATGGCCGCCTGTTCTCCCCTACCTTCTCCATATAGAGTGACTTCAAAAACAGCTCTCTTTGGAAGCCATAGAGTGTTCTCCTGAGGGAAGAGGGAGCTAGGCTTGTACTCTGGGTTTCAAAGCAGGCTCAAGGAAGCTCAAGTAAACCATGTAGTAGCACTTCTTGGTGCCCAGGAAGGGACACCCCTCTGCAGGTTTCGGTGAGGTCTGGGGACTTGCGTGACCTTTGAGAGGGTGACTAATGAGAGGCAGTGTCTGATCCTGCTGCAGCCCTTTGTGTTTTGTTGTGGGAAGTATTTAAGTTTGTTGGCATGTGGGGGTTGGGGATTTAGCTCAGTGGTAGAGCGCTTGCCTAGGAAGCGCAAGGCCCTGGGTTCGGTCCCCAGCTCCGAAAAAAAGAACCAAAAAAAAAAAAAAAAAGTTTGTTGGCATGTGTCGATTTTTCTTAACTGTGACACGCTAAAGTACTCCTGAGACTTACAGTGTGTCGTACGCACCAACCAAGATTCTAATGGAGGTTTTGACCAAGGAGTCAGGTGTCTCCTTCCACTATGTGGGATCCAGGATCCAGGGATAAAAATCAGGTTTAGCACAATTTCTGGGAGTCAGTTGGTTCTCTCCTTCCGTGGTAGGTATTCCAGGGACCAAACTCAGGTAGGCAGGAGGGATGGCAAGTACCTTAACCTTCTAGGCCATTCCTCTTATCCCGCCCCATCCCCCCTACACATACACACCTTGTCTGAGACTAGATTGCTTGCTGACCCGGAGCACACTTACTTGGCTGGACTGACTGTCCAGCAAACACAGGCATCCTCTTGTCTCCACCTCCCTGGTACCAGAATTACAGATCTGCATCTCCACATCCAGCTTTTTATGTGGGTTCTGAACTCAGGTCCTCATGCCTGCATGGCAAAGCACTTTACTGATCCATGCAATAGAAATACCTCAGATTCACCTGATGCCACCTCTACAGAGACCAGCGTTATTGTGGAGAATGCTCAGGGCAGAACAGAAGGGCCTGTTGTGTAGCAAATGTCTACTCCAGCTTTCTATTCCAGGCTTGGTACTATAGATAGGACAGATCCCTTCAGGATGGGCATGTAGCTCAATTGGCAGGGTGCTTGCCCCGTGCAGGCATAGGTTCAATTCCCAGCACTGTGTAAACCAGGTGTCCTGTCTTAATGCCAGTCACCCCAGTACTTCGTAGGTGGTGGCAGGAAGAGCAGGAATCCAAAGTCATCCTCAGCTACATAGTGAGTTATGGTCCAGCCTGGGCTATGTGAGACCCTGTGTCAACAAAACATTTCAACTCTACCGTAATGAAGAAAGTTAACAGGATATATAGAGGAAAGGGACCGGAAGCTAAGAACTTTCCAGGCTGACAAATGGGAGCTGACAAGTCAAGAGAGAAGAGAAGAGGTAGAATTTGAGACATGTGGTACTTCTTAATGTGTGCTTACTTCGTAGAGCAGGCCCATGAGGCTAGTTTAAAGCCGTGGCTTTCCCCTGGATCCCAGTCTTGCTCCTGTGACCCAGACTTTCCATTACCAAAGTCTAAGGATTTCAGCGCCGATACCGTAGGCTAGCATCTGGAAGCCGCTTCACCGGTTGGTCATCTGTGCTACTGAGGCCAAGCAGGGCTGTATAATCAGGCCTTTGCAAGCCACATTTTCAAATCGTAATAATAGATCCTAGGAAGCAAGACTCTTCTTCCCTTGAAGTCCAGTTCAGGCTCTTTGTCATTTGATTTTTATCGTTAAGGAGTCCAATGAGGCCCAATCGCTTCTGATTATCGCCTGCCCTTTTCCTTAGGTAGCGATGTTTTCATTAAGGGATTGGTGGCGGCAGAGGCTGGAGAGATGACTCTGCAGTTAAGAGCAGTTGTTGGCCTCTTAGAGACTGTGGTTCCTACATAGGGACACAAGTCCTGAACTCTAGTTCCAGAGGACCCAGCACCTCTTCCAGCCTCGGGAACTACACACACACACACACACACACACACACACACACACACACACACACACACACCCGTGGTGCATGCCTTTAATCCCAGCACTTAGGAGGCAGAAGCAGACGGATCCCTGTGAGTTTAGTGCTAGCCTGGTCTGCAGAGGGAGTTCCGGGACAACCAAGGCTACACTGAGAAACCCTATCTTGAAAATCACCTCCCCAAGCCCCGCCCCCGAGATCTAACGGTAGCATGTGCGCTTTCTATCTGAAGTGCGTACGTCTCTGTTGGTTTCCAGCTTAAAGAGAGTGTGGTGACACATGCCACCCTTTTGGTTTTTGTTTGTAAAACATGAAGCTGACAAATGTGTGTAACGGGGCCCCTGGTCCTGTCCAACAGCTGCAGGGGCTCCCTGATCCCTTGAGTGTTTTGATGAAGAAGTGCGGTTGTACTCGCCATTTGGAAGGCTTAGACATAAGTCACCAAACTTTGAACGCCTCCTTGGTTTACCAGGAAGTTCTGGTAGAGTGGCACAGAGGGGAGGGGTAGGAAAGGTTAACCCAGTAGGATGCCTGTGTGGATACCATGAAAATGCAAAGAGGGAAATGTGATTTCCTTCCTCTTCTTGTATATGTGATGTTTGGTTTGTTCGGTTCGGTTCGGTTCGGTTCGGTTCGGTTCGGTTTGGTTTGGTTTCGTTCATTTACGTTGTTTTGATGAGGAATCACTCACTCTGAAGCCCTGGCTGACCTGGAACTCACTAGATAGACCAGGCTGGTCTCAAACTCACAGAGATTCACTTCTCTCTGCCTCCCGAGTGCTGGGATTAGGACTATGTGCCACCATCCCAGCCAGATTCCATCTATAAAGCGAGCATTAGATTGGAGGGAGTCACAAGAAAGCCAGAAGCGGTGGTACCTTTCTTTCACCCCAACAGTTAAGAGGCTGAGGCAGGATGATCAGGGATTGAAGACCAGCATGGGTTAGTCAGTCTCAGCTACACCGTGAGATCCTGTATCAAAAAGAGATAGAAAAAGAAAAGTCAGAGAAATGTCCAGCGAGCATTGCTTGGTAAGTCTGAGCTGAGCTTGATTCCCTGGGACCTGCGTAGTGAAAGGAGAGAGAGCTGTGCTCTCACCTCCATGTAAATGCTGTGGTACGTCCAGCTACACACACACACACACACACACACACACACACACACACACACACACGCACGCACCCTCATTTTATCTTATAGAGTCTCAAGTTGCATAGCCTAGCCAGGAACTGACTAAGTAGCCAGGCTACCTTGATCTCCTGAGCCTCCTGCCTCTACTTCCCAGGTGCTGGAATGACAGCAGTCCCCAGTCGTGTCATTCCTGAAACACACTAGAGTCGCCCACTAATGAGACGAAGCCAGGGTAGGCCTGATCCCTGCGTAGGCAAGTTATGTGCAGGCATTTTGCTGGCCTTGTACTGGACCCTCACACTCAGCCAGTCATCTCGCAAATGCGTGTTGTCAGCTGTAAGTGAGCTCTGGTAACCCAGAAGAAATCCATCACCACTGGTCCTAATGAAAAACAACGGCAGAGCACACAGCCTCGCAGAGCGTGCTGCCTGCTACTTGATCTTCGTATAAGACAGACAACATCGTAAATTAAAACAAAAGCTACCAGCCGACAACGGCTTTGTTTTCAAACCAACCCCTTCTTCTCCGAGAACACTCGTTGCCAAATAATAAATAGCATTCTTTACCAGCCGCCCCAAGTAAAACCGCATTCGTTATAGGCAAGTGGCTATTTGAAAGCCTGGCTACAAGTTCCCTGTTTGACTAACACTTGTAATTAAATCCATCAACTCGAAGATTCTTGTGTAAATACCAGATGCTCACTGGGTTGGCTTTTTTTCTTTTTTTTTTTTTTAAATTCTAAAGAATGTGAAAAGTTGTATAGTAACAGTAGAAGCTAAGCATGGCAAGGCACTGCATGCCTTTAATCCCAGTACTCAGGAAGCCACAACACACTGGGTTCGAGGCTAGCCTGGACTAGAGGAGGTGCTTTGGAAAGGGAGATGGGAGAGGGAAGCTGAGAAAGAGTATGAAAGGGGGAGGGGGGAGGGAGGGACACACGGGGACACACACACACATACACACACGCGCGCGCGCGCACAGAGGGATGGATGAACAGACAGACAGACTGACAGAGATAGAGCAAAACGGGGAAGGGAAGGAGAGGAGACGTAGGGAGAGAGGGAGGAAGAATACTGAGGCTGGAATGGAGCTCAGTCACCTGAGAACCTGACTAGCACGTACCAATCCCCGAGTTCCGTCTCCAGCGTTACATAAATCGGACACAGTGGTGCACACGTGTGATCCCAACTCCGGAAGATGGATGCAGGAGGATTAGAAATTCAAGACCATCCTCAGCTCTATAGGGTGCTTGAGGCACCCTGACCTACAGGGGGAGCCTACTCTTCAAAAAATGACAACAATGAGAATGATATTTTTTTCCTCTTTAATTTTTTTTTTTTTTAACGGAGCCCTGATTCTCCACACTGGCTTCCTTGTGAATTTTTGATAATCTTCCCGTTGGGTCAGCCCTCCCCAGTCACACAGCCTAGGTCTCTCCCTCTCTGGCCCGAGTGGTTGATGTTAACTTAACATCAGTGCCTACTTCAGCAGCAGATGGCCAGGACTGCAGCACAGTGGTTGGGAGAATCCAGCAAGCCTCAGGGAAGCTCGAGACTAGGAGAAGAGAGGGCTGGCCCCTCGCTCCCTGAGGGGCTGCAGCCTGCTTTTCATGTGCTGTTGAGGCGGCCCCTGCCAGCTGTCACTTGGATTTATTCAGTAGATCATATGGGGAGGCAGAGGAGGAGGTTTGGGAAGGTGCTGGGTAAATCCATCTTCCCTCCTGGGGGTGAGAAAAATCTTCCAGCTTTTACTCCTCAAGGGGCTCGGGGAAGGGTGCCATCTCTGTTCTGGAGTTTGTTCCTGACCTGTGGGGCGGGAGGTGGGGTGACTTTTTACAGTCTTACCTTATGTGTGTGGGTGTAGTAGCTCTATGTCAGGTGACAACTTGCAGGAGTGTGTTCTCTCCTCTCACCATGCACATGTCTGGGAAGCCAACTGGGGCCCTCAGCCTTAGCCATAAGTGCCTTACCAGCTGAGCCATCTATGCCTGGAAGGTTAACTGATCCCCAAAGTGATGGCTTCAGCCACGGTCCAAACAACCCTTCCTCCTTATTGCCTACAGAAGGTCAGTGTAGTTGTTAGATCTGGGCTGACCTAAGCGAAAGACTGGGACCGTGACTTGGTAGCATATTCTAGGCATCTATAATGCAAAGCCTCCGCTCCCCAGCACCGTGCTGTCAGATTCAACTTGTGTATCTGGATTTACCTTAAAACATACAACACCCCTGAAACCAGTCACCAAGAATTCTCTCTGAATGGGGTAACCTCCAACCCTCTTGGCTGTTAAGCTGTTCCTGACTCTAGTGGTCGTTCCCCAATTAATCTTGTAGAGGGGGCTGCCATGTGGATAGCCCCTCTGCTCTTTTGGAAAGTCTGATGTAGCACAGGCTAGCCTAGAGTTTACTGCAAGGGTATCCCTGAGCATCTGATCTCCCTACCTCTCCTTCTCCAGAGTTGGGATTACAGATTTTTGTCAACTGTGCCTGGTGACAAGATTAAGGCAATTATGGTGGAACTGGAAGAGGGTAGTTTACATAGCACACACACACACACACACACACACACACACACACACACACACGTAAGAAGGCCAGAAGAGAGTGAGAGAGTGTGTTAGGTCTCTGGAGCTGGACTTACAGGCAATTGTAGCCACCCATCATGAGTGCTAGAAATTGAATGTGTGTAAGAGTAGTAAGTGCTCTTAGCCGCTGAGCCATTTCTTCAACCCTGTGGGATATATATATATATATATATATATATATATATATATATATATATATAAATTTTTTTGAGACAGAGTCACATGGGAGCCTAGATTTGCTAGGAATTCACTATGTAGGGGAGCATGACCTTGAACATGTGACCTTCCTTGCCTCTACCTACTGAAGACTACCATTACAGGCCTGCGCCAACACTCCTGGTTTATGCTGTGCTGGCGTGGAACGAGCACTTTGTGCATGCAAGGCAGGTGTCCTACCAAGTGAGCCGCACCCCCAGACTCTCAAGGTTCGTTAGACCCTGCAGTAAAGCATGAAAGGCTGGAGACATGGCCTGTGTCACCTCAGCTACTTTCAGTTTCTATTTGGGAAAAAAAAAATCACAGCAGAGCTGTCAGATGGCAGCTGTACATTTGGTGGCAATGAGAATTCCAGATTTTATGCTAATTTGGTTTCAGGTTCCTTTGAACCCACAGTTTTATGGGGCTGTGCTTAAAACTGCAATCTGTTTCGGATAAAAGAAGGGATTACTGAAGACTTTTTAGTTTTTGCAAACACCCCTAGTCTCCAAAAGAAAGGGAGGGGGCAGATTTATTCTTTCATTAATATTGACATGTTACATTTCCTTGACTTTATTACCAGGAAAACTGTCTTATTAGAGTGAGGGTTTTTTTTTCCTTCTTTCTCTTAACTCTGACTTCTGTTGCATCTTTCATAAGACCAGAAGGTCCTCTCCCTTGCAGGAAGGATTCATAGTCCATGCCCAGGTATGGGTCTCTTCCCTGTATATTCATCTTTTATCCTCTCTCTCCATGTTAGGACCGAGAATCTTGTTCAGTGCTACAACATCTACCTAGAATCACACAGTGAGGGGCTGGGGGTGTGGCTCAGTGGTAGAGCACGTGCCTAGAATCCTCCAGTGAGGGGCTGGGGGCGTGGCTCAGTGGAAGAGCCCCTGCCTAGAATCCTCCAGTGAGGGGCTGGGGGCGTGGCTCAGTGGTAGAGCCCCTGCCTAAAATCCCCCAGGGAGGGGCTGGGGGCATGGCTCAGTGGTAGAGGCCCTGCCTAGAATCCCCCAGAGGGGCTGGGGGAGTGGCTCAGTGGTAGAGCCCCTGCCTAGAATCCCCCAGTGAGGGGCTGGGGACAAGGATCTCAATACCTTTCCCTTCTCTGCATTGGCATATACCCAGGTTGCTACTTCAGTTGCTGATTGCTTTGGAACAAGACACAAATGTAATAGCTTAAAACACAATAGGTGTTTATTTGCATACAATGTTGCAGTTTAGAGCAGGCTGTGAAAACAAAGCTCTTCTGTGCCTTTCCTAACTTTGGGGGAGGCAAATTGGGTCAGAGATGGAGAAACCATGCCCAGCTTCTAAGATAACTAGCAAGGGTCTGTGGATGCAGCCCTGTTCTTAAAGTACTTGCCATATAAGCATGAGAAACACACACACACACACACACACACACACACGCACGCACAGGAGAAGGAAGGGAGAGAGATAGAGATAGAGAGAGAGAGAGAGAGAGAGAGAGAGAGAGAAAGAGAGAGAGAGAGGAAGAGAGAAAGAAAATGTGTCCTTGAGAGCAGCAGCAGAAATTTGTACCACCAACATCTGCAAATGGTAGTTACGCAGGGTCAAAGAGGAAATGGCAGGTCCCCAGAGCCACACCCAGGCTTGCCTGACCTCTCATCAATACTAATATTTTCATACCACTTGACTGTTTGCAAAGGATACATTTCTGGGGCAGGAGAGATAGCTCAGTGGATAAAGACTCTTGCTGCCAAACCTGCTTACCAGAGTTCAATTCCCAGGACTCATTGTAGGAGAGAATGAACTCTTTCAAGTTGTCCCTACTCCCTCCCCGCATCTCTCACCCCCCTCTACTAAATATAATTTAACCTTGTTTTTAAAGAATATGTGTCTGACCCATAATGCCAGAGATGGGAGATACATAGAAGAATGTTCAAGAGTCCCCCGCTACATCCTGATACCACAGAAGGGGATAAAAGCTAAAGTCGGACGTGAGAAGCCAGAAACAGGAGTGCTTTTAGGAAATCTACATTAAGGAAAATTTGTAACCTTTTACCTCCCCTCCCCACCCCTTCCCATCCCCCTCCTGTTTCTCCAGAAACTGTTATGATTCACGAAAACAGTGGAAGCCAATACACTGTCCTTTCCTGACTAGGACTTCTGTAAGTGTTCAGTCGTGAAACCTCAGACAAAAGCGTCATTGATTCCCACTGCTAGAGGAGATGAATTCCGAGGACCCTAGGGATTATTAATACTCCTAGGTAACTCGTCTCTAAGGGCAGCTACTCAGGCTTTTGAGTGGAGGTGGTAGGGAGGATGGACCCATGTTCAGTCAGCCACCATTTCTCAGGATGCCAATCATCCTCTGAGCTGTAAAACCCAAGCAGGCGAATGTTCTCTTTTGTTTTCCGTGGCTGTGATAAAATACTGTGACCAGAAGCAACTTCCAGGAGGACAGGGTTTGTTTTAGCTTACCCTTCCAGGTCATAATCAATCATGGCGGGGAAGTCGGGGTTGTAACTCCAGGCGGGAACCACGCAGGACTGCTGCTTTCTGGCTGGTTTTTTTTTTTTTTTTTTTTGGTTCTTTTTTCGGAGCTGGGGACCGAACCCAGGGCCTTGCGCCTTCCTAGGCAAGCGCTCTACCACTGAGCTAAATCCCCAACCCCTGGCTGGCTTGCTTTTAAGGTGACTCAGAGGAGATTAATCCAATCCCAGGGCCAGCTGCCTCAAGACAGCGCATCCCTCAGGGCTGTACCCATGGACATCAGTTAATAATCAAGACAGTTCCCTATAGACACGCCCATAGTTCATCAGGGCAACCCCTCTCTCAGATGACTGTAGACTATTGTGTCAAGCTGACAATGAAAACTTAACAAGGTAAATAAGCCTCAGATATCCTCACAGTGCTCCTCGGGCTGAGACATGTTTACCATGATCTCTCAGATCGGGAAGCTTCTGACATTATAGGCATCCGAGTGAATTTTGAGGTAGGTCGTGTGCATACCTATAATCCCAGCACTCAGGAGAGAGAAGCAGGGGGCTCTTGAGGGAAGGCCAGCCTGGGCTATGTAGAGAGACGGTGTCTTAAATAGAACCTTGTAATCCTAGCACTCAGAAGCCAGGGCAGGAGGATGAGGAGCTGAAGGACATTCTGACTCTTATGGACAGATGAAGTCCACCTTGGGTAAATACAAGGTATTTCTCTTGGCATTTGTGTATATGCGTGTGGACCTGTGCATGTAAGTGCAGGTACCCGTAGAGATCAGAAGAGGGCGTACCATCCCGTGGAGCTGAGACCGCTCCTGTCCTCTCTTAACTGCTGAGCTCTCTCGTATCTGCACCTTCATCTCCGCTACGATCCCCCGGGTTTATTTTGGTACTTCTGAGTTTGGGATTAAGAAACTGAGATCATCTCCCGGATGTATGATAGAACAGAAATGCACACAGAAGGTACTGGTCACACTTTGAAAGCCACACTGTCATCTCTGCTCCTCGCCAAGGCCTTCTTCGTACCTTCCCGTTGTCATTTTCCTTGTCTGGAATTAGGAGAACATCCCAGTTTGTATATGTCCCCCCCGCAACAGTGATTGAAGTGTTAACATCATGGTAAACACTTTTGAGAAGCACACTACTACATACATGTGTGAATGTCAATGTCTTTAATAGAGGCTCAGTCTTGGGACCAGTAGAGGACAGCATCTCGTGTAGTGTGTTGCTTGTCCTACCTTCTTTTCTTGCCCACAATCCCCCTGTGAGAGGCTGGGGATGGCTCCCTGGTAGAAAACCTGCCGGTTTGAGAGGCTGGGCATGTGGCTTTGTGGTAGAGCTCTGGCTTGACATGTATATGCAAGACCGAGGGTTTCATTCCTAGCGACACATAAAACGAAAAGGAATCAGATGAGGTACCTGTCGACAGCTGGGTGACATGAGTTTCGATGAAATTTATTTTCAGTTTCACTGCCTTTCTTCTGTGGTGTCAGCCTCTGAATGTTAATATTTTAATGTAGATTTGGTGGTTAAGTAAGATATATTTTACATCCTTTCTTATACCACCCCCCCACCTTCAGTAGTTTATAGTCAGCTCCAAAGTTTGAAAGTAAAATTCTTTTCCTTGACTTCCACACTTGGAAAATATTTATTCCACCCCTGCATCTCAATAGGACGCGCCATAAACTAACACCGTTCCGTTTATTTACCTCCCTCTTGTTACAGCCGTGATCGATGGTAGGGACAGAGGCGTACAGTGGTGGAGGGGCTTTGCTTTACAGCAACAAGGATCAGAGCCACGCAGCCTCCTTTCTGCCTGACAAGTAGTGATGCTTCCATTTCAAAAATTCACTCCTTCAGAAGGGATAGAGGCCGCGGAGGCGGAAGGACTTGGGGGGGGTCAGCCGAAGCTGACACAAGGAAGGCGTTCTGATCTGGGGTTTTAAAGTTACTCACCTACGCAGCAATGTCCCCAGGACCCAGGAAGAGTAGCCGTCTCCTGGGCTGAAGAAAGTGAAGGGAAGAAACCAGCAGGCACAAAGGGTAGCCTGTGGCAAGAGAGGGGTTTGCAACTCCTTTCTGGCAGCCGGCCCCCTCTTTGCTGCCTTTCTATACACAGGGGGCTCTTGTTTGACCACCATAAAAAGCAGGTCCTAGCTGGGCAGTGGTGGCACACGCCTTTCATCCCAGCACTGGGGAGGCAGAGGCAGGTGGATCTCTGAGTTCGAGGCCAGCCTCATCTACTGAGTGAGTTTCAGGACAATCAGGGCTACACAGAGAAACCCTGTCTCAAAGAAAGAGTGGGGGGGGGAGAGGGAAGAAAGAAAAAAGGAAGGAAGGAAGGAAGGAAGGAAGGAAGGAAGGAAGGAAGGAAGAAAAAAGCTGGTCTTGAACTGGGGTTTTGGCTTAATTGGTACAGCGCTTGCCACCACACATGGATCCCCCAGTGCCACATAAACTAGGTTTAGGAGCAAGCCTGTAATCCCAGCCCTTGAGAGGTAGTGGGTGATCGACTTCAGTTTACGGGTATCTTCAGCTACATAGTGAGTTCGAGGCCAACCTGGGATACATGAGCCCCTGCCTCCCCAACATATAAAAAAGGTTAAGAAAAGCCAGACTAAGTGGCATCTACCCAAGGCTAGCTGGAGAAGGAACTTCTACATGTTATTACTTCAGTGTTCTTTTCAAACTGCTTAAGTGATTTAAAATTAAAGACTTGAATAGATTTTTGTAAAGGCTTCCTCTTCCTTTAACGGAATCAGGAACCTCCCAGTATTCCTCGGTTGGGGCCGTGCTTCAAGCTCATTATCTTCCCAAGGCTAAATACAAGTAGATGAATGGAACCTTCTCAATGCAAAGCATTCACCCCAAGGCAGGAATTTTAAAGAAATATTTTCTATAAATATGGCCAAGTTAAGTCTGGTAGCTTGTGATACCCACTGAATACCATCTTGAATTTCAAATTGTCGGTCATTAAGCCTTTAGAGCAGCGGTTCTCGCCCTTCCTCATGCTGTGACCTTTAATACTGTTCCTTACGTTGTGGTGACCCCCAGCCATAACATTATTTTCATTGCTACTTCATGACTGTAATTTTGCTACTGTTATGAATCGTAATGTAAATATCGGTGTTTTCCCATGGTCTTTGGCGAGCCCTGTGAGAGGGTCCTTCCACCCACAAGGGTGTCAACAACCCACAGATTGAGAATAGCTGCTCTAGATGGATTCAGAATTACTGTTTCTTCCGGTTTGCTTTTGTTGTTTTGACAAAGGGTCTCATTGTATAGTCCAGGCTGGCCTCAAAATCATAATCCTTCTGCCTCAGCTCTCTGAGTTAAAAAAGAAAAAAGACTTTAATACATAGTAAAGAAGATAGCTTTCCCTTTTGCTTGGAAATTTTGACTAAAAAAAGACTGAAATCTTTGACTTTTTAAAAAACTTTTTGACACACACACATACACACACACACACACACACACACACACACACACACACACACACTTGTCATGTTAGTCTCCATTACCCTCTCAGATCTCCCTTGCCATCACACTGAACCCCTTCTTCATAGCAAGTCCCCTTCCTGCTTTGTATGTCAAGTAGCTAGCCTGTGCTACTTTAGACTCTTAAAAAAATAAAAGGCGTGTGCTCCTCTGAGTTTAAATATGGCTACCTGCAAGGTCATAGATACAATTATTTCACTAGAACATTGTAACTAACCAGAGACCATCCCACTGCCAGCCCACTGAAAAGAATGACCGCCACCCCCGACCCTGGTTATATTTCATAAACTTTCCTGAAATAATTAATTTAACGGTAGAAAGACATCGGAGTCCATGCCTGATCGCGTTTGTTTAGTTGATTCAGTCTTATGTAGCCCAGGCTGGCCCAGAACTCCTCCTGTCTCAGCTTGAGTCCGGGGCTTGTTCATTGATGATTAGTAGGACTGCCTCTCTAAAGACTTGCTGTCTTTAGTTAGAACTAGCTGAGAGTCTGAAAGGGATGTTAAGAAGCCAGAAATATTTCTTGTATTAAGCCACCGGAATACAAAAGACATGACTTCCGGCCTTGGACCGGAAATCTTCCAAAATCGGGCCTCAGGTCTGTGGCCGCGATCCCACCATTGGGAAGAAAGGAGACAGGGGATGGCCAGCTGGAGCAGAGACCTGTCTGGTCTATGTAGTGAGATACTGTCTCAATAAAACAAAACAAATGAAATGTCCAATTAGGAAGACTGGGGAGGGGCTGAATTTGAAAGCTGTACGAGGTCTGGAGATCGAGGTCACTCACGGCTACATAGAGACTCCTGGCCTGCTGGAGCCACGGGCCAGCTTTCCTCAAAGTGGATGGTTAAACCAGTCCATCATTTTGCTGTATTTTTGAAAGAGACCTCCGATTTTTAAAATTAACTGTATTAAAGGGATTGTAATATGTTACTATACACCAAGCATCCACCCCCCATTTCTTTGAAAAGTTGAAAAACATTTTATTATGGTTATTCATTAATTGTGTGTATGTATTCTCGTGGAGGTCAGAGGACAACTTAAAAGAGTCAGTTTTCTTACACGGTGTGGGTCCCAGGTATGAAATTCTAGTTGTCAGGCTTGGTGGCAAATGCCTTTACAATACTGAGCCATCTTGCTGGCCCCTCAGAAAAGGTTTTTATTTATTTATTTTTATTTTTATTAAGAGTTCCATGGCATCAGTGGTGGTGAAGTAACTTCAAAGAGATGAGACGTGTACTTATAATTATTAATGTACTGATTCATCTCACTAAGACAGGTTTCCACCATGTGCCCTAGACCATTCTGGAATTCAGTATCTTTTGTCCAAGTATTGAGATTACAGAATTTCAGGGTTGGGGGTGGAGAGATAGTTCAGTAGGAAAGAGTGCTTGTTGTTTCTGTTAAGGCTGGGCTTTGGTTCCCAGCACCCAAATCAGGTCACTCACAGCTCCAGGGGATCTGTCACTAGAACACACACACACACACACACACACACACACACACACACACACACAGAGGGGTTGGTGGGGAGGGAGAGAGAGAATCTTACACTTAATTAAAAAGGAAAAAGGGGGCTATGTGTTTTGGTAGAAGGTCAGTGACTCAAATGACTGGGGGCTGCATTCATGGTTATCCATCCATACATACATCCATCCACCCACCCATCCATCCATCCACCCATCCATCCACCCACCCACCCACCCACCCACCCATCCATCCATCCACCCACCCACCCACCCACCCATCCATCCATCCATTCATCTCTCCCCCAGGGCGCTTAGCTGAGCTGGCTCTAGGGGACATCCTGGTGATAGGCGATACAGTTTCCATCCATGCGATGAAGCTTTGACTTTGCTTTCCCAGTCTTTCCATTTGCTGCATGGAAGGGGAAGCCTCAGTCACCACTTGGCGGGTATGAACGTGTACACAACTCGGATAGTTTGAGGAATTGTGCAGAGAGAGCGAGCTGTCGACCTGGCCAGTTTGTGAAACCTACCGGGATTCGTGGGATGGGGGTTAGATCAAGACCTTTTTTTGTCCTAGATTTGGATTCTATCCCCCTCTGTGTCAGACAATGCAAAGATTATGTTGTATATGTTGTATCGTGCACCTACTGTGTGCACAAGATCTATACCCCTGGACCTCCATACCTCTCTCAGAACCAGCGCTTTGCACACGAGGCTGGCCTAGAGGCAATTCAACCCTAGGCTGCGGGCCTAGTAGCCTCTCCTTGGTTTAGTGCAAATCTCCCAAGCTGTAGCTGCAAAGGGGACAGGAGCGTCGCGGTTCCTGCAGGCAGGGAGAAAGGCGCCATGGGGACCAGGGGCCCGTCCGCTACCGGAGGCGGGAGTAGTGGGAGCCACAGCTGTCAGTGTTGCACCCAGGGACTGCGCCCCCGCGGGGCCGACCGGGCGCCAGGGCGGAGAGGAGGGGCGGCGAGGGGCGGGGCGCGTGGGGCGGGACGGAGGAGGGGCGGTGGCACCGGCTGGCGGCTCCGGCTGGGCGCGCCGAGAAGTCCCGCTCCGAGAGCCGGGAGTAAGGCGCGCTCGGTACAGTCCGGAGAGCGAAGTCCAGAGCGCGAGAGCAAGGGTGGGAGAAAGGGGTGTCCCCGCGTCACCACCAGGGACCTCTTTCCCTGCCACGATCCAGCCCCGGGTAGCCGGTGGCGCTGGCGGCGGGCCGCCGATGGAGTTCACTTGAGCCAGGAACAGGCGTGAGAGGCAGGCCGGAGCGGAGCTAGTCCCGCGCGCCCCGTAGCAGCTTCAACCTCAGCTTTCCGCACGGCAGGCGGGCGACACCCGCGGCAGATCGCGACTCCCGGAGCGTGTCGGTGCCACGCCGCGGCGGGCCCAGGACCCATCAGATCAGCCCGCGGCGGTGCCGTACAGGCGGCACCCGCTGTTGGGGAGCCCGAGGCGGCCGCCGGGGAGCTGCTTTCGCCTCTGCCGCCGTACGCCCTCCTCCTCCTCCTCCCTCTCCCTCCTCCCTCCCTCCGCACATGGTCTCCTTTGTCCTGTCGCCGCCGCAGCCGCCTCGTTCTTAGCTCCGCGCGCCGCGGCAGCGGCTCCCGGGCCGCTGCTCTTCAGCCCTGCCAGGTCCCCAGGGCGCACGAAGTTGAGCCCCTGGTTTATGCCAGCCGGTTCCCCGCGCGCCCCGCAGGAGCAACCAGGAGAGCGCGCGGGCCGGGCCCCCTCCCCATCTCCCCGCCACCCGCCCCGGACTTGGCTGCGTTGGATGTGCGCGTGCGGCGCTGACTCCCGGCTGCCGTGGAGGAGCCGGGTGCTGCTTCTGCTGCTGCTGGCTCTGCTGCCGTTGCGGCTCCGGTTCGGATTTGGTTCGCGTGCCTCGCCTTTGAGACTTTGGAGAGGAATTAGCAAAACACACAGACTTGCGGACCTAGCCGGGCCGGCTGGAGTTGGGCGTTTTCTCTGCCTTGGGTTTTGGTTGCTCTCTCCCGGTGGTGTGTGGTGATCTACCCGGAGGGAACCCAGCGGAGGACTCAAACCATGAACTTGGGGTTGACAAGACCACCGAACCCCTTGCGACCAGGTAACGTTGTCCCCCCCACCGTTGGGGGTGGGGTGGGGGGGCGACTCGATTGCCCGCCGTCCGCGGTTGCGGGGGAGGAGGCAGGGGTCGAGGGGTCTTTTGTTGCGGCCGCAGCCGGGCCAGGGTGGTAATGTAGGCGGGCTGCTGGCGTCTGGCGGGCCCGGCCTTCCTCCCCCACCCCTCCCCCGCTCCCCTTTGTACTTTCCTAGCTCCCTGAGCCGGCTGGGCTCGGCTCACCGGCTGTGAGCACCTACCCAGGGCGGCCCTAGCCAACAGAGGCGATCCCACCTCTGGGAGTGGACCCAAAGCCCCCAGGGGAGATCCAATAGGGCTCCTAGGCTGGGAATGCTCGCACCCGCTTGGGCTAGGATGGGCTCCCTGGAGCGGCGCTGCCTGCTGACGGGTCACTGTCCTTGGGTTGAGCTCCGGTCCCCGCCCTCCCGCTTGTGCGCACGCGGAGCCCGGGGAAGCAAAGGAGAGCTAGCTGGTGCAAGAACTCACCCGGGCTTAAGTTTCCAAGAGGATTGTCTTTGCACCCTCTTCCTGCGGGTGCCGCTTTGGAGAGCTACCTCGGCGAATTGAGTTTTAAGGGGATACGGGTACAGCCCCAGACGTCTGGGACCCACACGTGTGCACGGGGATTTTTTTATTTCTTTATTCTTGTTCGTTTTCTTCATTAGCCTGTCTGCTTAACTTTTCTTTCCACGCCAGCTACGGCTTCTAGACCATAAAAAGTATTGATATAAAAAGCAAATAGTACCCACCCTGCCGTAAAATGTCTCAAAGAGCATGTTTGTCTGGGAATTCTAGACTGTGCCTCTAAGTGTATAAAACTCATCAAAGGCAATCCAGGTGAGGAAACGAAATGGCAACTGATAGGAAATTCTGCGCGGCTAAAGGGACAGGGTGCTGGATAGACGAGGGAAGGCACCAATGTGCCTTAGATCCACCGTACCTGCAGCCGTCGTTGCTAATTTAAAAAGAAAAAAAAAATTAGGGAAATGATCCAAGTTATAGAGAGAAATGCAATTTTATTTTCTTCTAAAAGTAACGAAATGAAAATGTCCTCACGATTAAGGAGCCCAGCGATATGGACTAACGATTTAAAAAAAATACGTGTGTATGTGGAGGGTATATGAGGTGAGAGGACAGCTTGCAGGAATCCGTTATCTCCCTCCACCTTTAAGTGAGTACAGGGCGGGGTGGGGGGTGGGGGGAATCGAACTGAGGTCGTCGTGCTGGGCAACAAACCCATTTACCTGCCAAGCCATCACGCCCACCCTGTACGAATGATTTTTCAAAGTGTTGAGCGAAGGAAAGTTACTTGAGGACCGTCGAAGCAGCTACGTGGAATTTGCACCTATCAGGACTTTGCCTGGGAGACTCACTCGAAAAATTTGGATGAAAGTGGCCTACGAGGCCAGATGGAAGAATGAGGGACCTTCTCCCCCCCACCCATCCCCCCTTAAAACCAGGACACCGAGACACATGTACCTTCGGTGGTTTTGCCTTTTCAAAGGAGGCCTTTTTGAGACACCCCCTTACTGTAACCAAGGCACGGGAGGCAGTTAAAACACTAGGATTCGAAAAGCTTCCATTAGAAGGCATTGCTCCAAGCGTCTTGAATCTCCCCGTCAGACATATTTCCTTGACAACCGTTGGTCACAGGATCATCAGGTTCTCAGGGTCACTTCATTATCTACTTGAGAGCATACTCAGAGCCTAGTGGTCCTCACAAAGGTGCTAGAATCACAGGGGCTGCCACCTACAGCCTAATCCTGTTCTGGCTCCCATACTTAGGACAAAAAAAAAAAACCAAAAAACAAAACAAAACACCACAACCCTAACCAGTTGCTTCCCCCTCTGTTTTTGCTGTTTTGGAAGAGCAATAATTTTTTTTTTTTTTAAACCTATTTCCTTTGGCCATTAGATTCATCATAATAGAAAATCCCAGATTTTTCAACAGTTATTTTAGTTGAGTAAAATAATAGAAGATACAGAATATTACTCTCCTGTGCATGTGTATAGGGTTTTTTTGTTGTTGTTGTTGTTGTTTGTTTGTTTCTCCAAAAATATTAACTCTGTTTTAGTTTTGAAATCGTGGCTCGCTAATGACGATCCTAAGAGCATTTCACATCATTTTAAGAATGATAAAAACTCTTCGGATGGCCAAGTTTTAGACTCGCAAGACTTACAAGCATAGAAATCTCATTAATATTTGGGAATAGTAACACCCGCCCACCTCCGGGGCCACTGAAACATTGTGTGCTTTTCCAGATTCGCAGTCTCTGCGTGTGTAGTGCAGACCAGAGAGGCTTTGTAACTTAATATTCTTGAACTGTTTAAGGCTGAACACCCTTCACAGGACCTTCTTTGTGACTTTTTTTTTTTATGAAAGGCTACTATAATAATATAATTTCGTTTAGCGTTACTTATGATGTCAGGGAAAGCTCTGTGTGTGTTTTATTATCCCTACAGAAGCAAAGGGTTTTCACAAGTGAATGCAATCGAATACTTATTTTGTATATTTTTGCCCTTGATCCTATTAATCCTCTGAACCACCCTATCAACAGAAGATTAGAATAAAATAAATGAGAACCAGCCATAATAAAAATAGGGCTAGGTCTTTTTATATACCTGGCCTTGTGAACTGGAACATTTCGCTCGGCTATACGCAGAGATATTTCATCCCCGTCAGTGTAGCCTTGAAAGACTACAGAGAATATCTTCTTTGTCCCCTAAAGCCAGCCCAAGTTCTTTTACCCCACTCTCCACATTTCTTTCTCCCGTTATTTATTGGACATTCTGTGCCTTGCTTTGTCAAAGGTATGTCTAGGTGTTAAAGCATGAAAGATAAGAGTTTTCTCAGAAGGGCCACGGGTCAGGTATAGCATGAGTGTTGGTTGACCATTGACATGTCCGAGAGGGGTCTTCAGACGGGAAGAGTGACCTTTCTTAATTTTACCTGTTTTCTAAGTCCTAGAAAGAAGCAGTAAATCTTCAGTGTTCCCGAAAGCCGCTCACCATTCATTCCCTAGAACATTTGTATATAATTTAAGCTGACTTTATAGACTTGCTGTTTAAAGAGGCGTATTGCCTTCCTTCCCTCACACCAGTTTAGTAATAACTAGCTGGCATGATCCTGAAAAGCACGAAAGGAGGTTAGCTCTCATCTTAAAACACCGAATTGGGCCCTGGTTACCTCCCGTGACAAACACTGAACCTCAAGATCGTCAAATAACATCTTTAAAAACAAATTGGTCTCTGGATATCCTGGTTGACACTTTGGTGAGGAAAAGCCTAATGTCAAAAAACACACACATTTCTGATTCGTGGGAGGAAATGGGAAAACAAAATCCGGTGGCAAAAAATAAAAAAAATAAAAAATAATTAAAAACTAAAAATAACGATCTGTCTACAGAACCGGAAAATCGTTTTGTGAATGAGCTAAATTGCCTCGCGGACCGTTTCGTAGGAATATGTTTTGCACAGATAATACGTCTAATAAGGACACGTTTTGAAAATCAGATTTTTTCCCCTTCCTTTCCCCAGCATGTAGCTGCAGTGCAGCAGGCCTGTCTCCAACAGTCAACCAGCACCACCTGATGGAGGATTTGGGGAAATTACTGACTCTTCCATTTTTTCCCCCCTAAAATATAGTCAATTGATTTAAAATTATAGCAGCCGACGAGGCTATGGTTGATGGTCTTTACTGACAGTCTTAACACTTTCCCTTCCCTTCCTGTTTTTCAGGCTTCGGATGCTAGCTCTGAGAAACTCTTCAACACTGTTCTTGTAAACAAAGGTAAGACGCCTTCGTTACTCTAAAGGATGGCCTTTAAAAAAATATATATGCATCTCATTGTCCTTGTCCAAGAAGGAAGAGAAAAGGAGAATCCGTATGTGCTTTTTGTCTTAGCCTTTTCGTGCTTTTTGCTCCACTGCGGGATCTGGATGTTTTTTTGAGGTGCAGGAGGAAAAACGTTCTTTTTTTTTTTTTTTTTTTGAAAGAATTTTCTGATTCCTCGTCTGAATTGACCGGTGGTGGTGTTAATTTCTCGTAGGATGCTGCAATGGAGAAGAATGGTTTTACAATGTCTTGATTGTTAAGTTATCAACTTCCCGGCAGTCGGAGCACTATAAATAGTGTGTGTGTGTGTGTGTGTGTGTGTGTGTGTGTGTGTGTGTGTGCGCGCGCGCGCGCGCGCCTCAGACAGTAATGACCAATGGACTATTTAATATTCACAGCCTTACAGCCATAAAGCAAGCCTTCTTCTGCCCTGGGCTCTCTGTAAAGTTAATAAATGAGCAAGAGGGCGGAATTTAAAAATGCATTTCTCCATTTGGTTCTTCCAAACCTCAGCCCATAGAGTAAGAGAGGCTAATGATACCCAGGTACCTTCAGGGAAGGCTCACACTAAGTCACCGTTGGTAGGTTTCTCAGGAGGCTTCCTTTGCAGATGTGTCCTTGGACATAGTGACATTTAGGGGAGTGCTCATGCACTGGCTTCCAAAGGTGTGTGGTCTGAAAGGTCAACCCACCTTTTCCCTTCCCACTCTAGAAGCCAACCTAGGGGTTCGCAGGATGATTGCTAAATATAGCTGTGCTAGCCTGTGCTAACCTCTGTTCCACAGAGGGCATGTGGGAGCACTGGACCAGCATTGGACCAGGAGTTAAGTACCCATGGGGTGAACTGGGAGGTCAGCCGACAGCGTATTTCATTGTTAACATTTTTAATCAGTATCCTTTTTGCTTACTGGTTAGTGAGCCATTTCCGTGTGCAGTTATTTCACGCCCTCCAATTATTTTGAACTTGAGCCTGCCTTGGTTTTAAATAGTGCGTTATCTTTCAAGTTATCCCCCAAGGTCCGGCTGCTTCTAAGTTTGCTGGGACTCCTAGAGTTAGTGTCATATTGAAGACGATCTTGCGTTTTAATTGCGTGATATGATTCCAGCTTTATATCTCATCATATTTTGCTAATGGCCTGAGAAGTTTGTATAGATTCGTAATGCATACTTCGCAGCCCAACTCCCTCAAGGGTAGGAACCTATGATTGTTTTCTGCACCTCTTATTGAGAGGAGAGAATCGGTGGGCCTTGGAGGTGTCCTTAATAAAAAAGAAAGGTAATAGGAGAGATCCCTACCCAAAGCAGTTTCCTCCTACTGCCTGGTACCGCACCTTTCTTGTGTTAAGTTGCTGTGGCCCTTTCTAAGCTGGCTCTGGGTTGGCACTAATCGTGATCCGAGGAGCAGAACAGGCTGAAGAGCTCCTTCTCTCTCTCCTTCCTGCCTCTTCTCTCTTTCTCCCATCCCACCCCCACCCTCCCAGTCGCCCGTCCAACACTTCCCACATTCTTGTTTTTGTTTACTTACACTGAGTGATGTGTGGCATTTATTTGGCTGTGAACAGCCATGCCCCTGACCGGGTGCCTTTCTTCTCCGCTGCTTTTCTTGAGAGTAGTGAGGGGTGATTTCAGTTGCCTTGAAAGGATTAAGGTTTCTTTGTGTATACTAAAAATCAACACAGGCTTTTCTCCTAAGCTTTGCTTGGGAAACATACACAAATAAGCATTTTAGTTGATGACGGATTATTCCTTCGCCCCTGATTTCCATCAGAATGGCCTTTCTTTCCTCCCCTGGAGTTTCCCCTTAATGCCTTATGCTAATTCCTGTTGGTAACATGAATGACAAGGGCCTGAAGTAGTGGGCAAGTACAGGTGTTGCAGAAGTAGACTGCCGGGCACTCACAGCCCCTCTTCCCTGGAGAGAGATTGAGGGGCACTGGGGAGCTGAAACAGTATCAGGACAGTTTTGTTAAGGGTTATTAGTATTCAGAGGGCTAGATATCCGAAAAAAACGACTACCAAAAAACTGTGCAACATTGTTGTCATTTATTCCTGGGCCGCACTGCCTTTTAATGTCTCTTTACTCCTGATAGTAGCTGTAGTGCTTTCTGAATATATGGTTGATGGGTCCTTCAGCTGTCATCATCTGTCACATCAGGTTCAAGTTACACTGAAGAGTAACCGTGCTTGCCTAAAAGTCAGTCAATTCTATGCAAGCATATGTGTGTATCCATACATATATATCCATATATATTTATATATACATATATAAATACAATATGTATATGTATATGTGTATATATGTATATATGCATTTAACAAATATAAGTACATATATAATATGCAAACATGCATACATACATGTCTATGCATATATGTATGCATGCATGTATACACACATATGCATATAATGAATATAAGTACACACAAATATGCAAATATGCATGCATACACACATGTCTATGCATATATGTATGCACGCATGTATACACATATATGCATATAATGAATATAAGTACATACAAATATGCAAATATGCATGCATACATGTCTATACATTTATAGATATATATAGACATGTATAGACATGTATGTATACATGCATGTATACACACACACATATATATGCACATACACAGTGTTTTAAAACATTTGCAAGAAAGGACAAGTTTACATCAGGTAACAGACACAGCTGGGAAATTATTCAAGGCTATCTCTTACTGAACGGTTTTCACAAGAGTTTCAGTAGTCCCGCCTTGGCACAGTTCAGAGCCAGATGTTCAAGACCACCTATCATCCCCTCTCCTTTGCAGGAGCCTTGCAATCTTCTGGTCTCAGAGTTAGCAGGCTTAGCGGAGAAGGTTATGCCTCCGAGCCTGGTGGTCTGGTGGGGGTGCAGATTTGGTCCATAAAATCTCACTGTTGGAGAGCAGTGCTAAACTCACAAGCTGATTGGGGAATGGGCTCGGGACTTGGCAGCTTTGATGTTGGCCAGCTCAGCTTGGAGACAGAGCCCCGGGCTGTAACAGCAAGGGGTCGTGGCTCAAGTCCATCACTCTGCTTGTGAGCTTGAACAAGCCATTTAGCCTCTGCAGGTCAAAATTTTCAATCCTAAGTAAACCTCATTCTGGGCCAGCATCTCCAGTTGGGATAAAACAGTTAATTGGCAAGAGGCATGGGTTGGAACAGACAGGGGTATGATGAATATGTTTTCTGAACTTTCCAATTGATTTTTATTTAAATGTTCCTGTGTTGTAGACTCAATCCAATTGAGTGGAGTAAGACCCAAATAGGTGTTCCAAAATGTTGCTTCTTTTGATGCCTTTTATTTCCGGTTTTTCAACGAGTTAATCAGGTGGCGTGTGCTTGCTTTTATACACAGCATACCCAATGAGAGGAGAGCCTTTCAAGAGAAGCATGGAGTTTGAGCCTGCAAATTGGAGGGATTATCGCTGTAGACTTTAAAAAAAAAAGGCTCAACTTTAATCAAGGTCACGGTTGCCTTATCTAATCTCGATGTGTTTAAATGTTTACAGGATGTTCATGTGAATTTTATGAATCCTTCTGTCTTTGTGATTCTACCATCTGCCAAAGGAAAAATTAGTTTTCCCACTGAGACAGAAGCAGAGAGAGAGTGACTGACTTATTGTCCCCGTGTTGTGAGCTATACAGCTATGGGAACAATAGGGCCTGTAATTCCCCAGTTTCTGGAGCACATTACGCTTAGAAAGGAGCTTCTAAGAGCTGGGCAGATGCCTCAGGAGGTAAAGCTCTTGCCTTGCCTGAATTTGGAGCCCTAGAACCTTTGTTAAAAGCCAGATAGGGTGACCAACTCCTACAGTCTCAGGAGTGGGGAGGCAGAGGCAGGGAGATCCCTGGGGATCCCAGCCCAGCAAGCTTCAGGCAAGTGGGAGACCTATCTCAAAAAACAAAATAAATAGCCTGGGAGATGGCTCTGTGGGTAAAGCACTACCCACTCAGGTCTAGCAACCTGAACTCAATGCTTCAAACCCAGGTAACAGTGGAAGTGGAGAACCAGCCTATGTAGGGTTACTCTGACCTCTGTGTGTTTGCCATGGCACACCCACACGTGCTCAGAAGCACACACACACACACACACACACACACACACACACACACACACACACACACAGTATCCACACAGTAACAACATGAAGTGGAGAGACATTGAGGAAGACACCTGATACCATTTTAAGTCTCTATACACATGCAAGTATGTCCTCACAAACACCGGACACACACACACACACACACACACACACACACACACACACACACACACACACACACACATACACACAGAGGAATTTTCTAGTTGATTCAGTCTAGCCAATATTTATTACTTTTTTAAAAGGATTTACTTTTTAATTATCTGTGTATGGTTTATGCACGTGGGTGCAGTGCCCAAAGAGGCCATAAGAGGGCATCAGATCACCTGTAGGTAAAGTTAGTTACGGGTGATTTTGACCTGCCTCAGGTGCATGCTGGGACTCAAACTCAGGCCCTCTAAAGGGCTGTATGCACTGCTGAGTCATCTCTCCGTTCCTTATGATCCTTTCTCACTTCCCATAGATCTTGGCAGTTTAGCCCCTCAGATGTGTAGGCACTCGCACACACATGTATCCTGTCAAGACATCTACTCTGTAAAGCCTTTAGGTGGCTGTAGAGCAGAGCTACCGAAGGGAAGGAAGTCATGGAGGCAAGGAAGGAGAATTCTGCTCTGCTTCCTGCTAGCCTGGCCCTGACAGAGCTGGGAGAGGAGAACAGCCACCCCTTTTAGTCTCAGAGTCCCCTTTCCCAGGATTCCTCTCGAAGCCAAGGCAGACTGTAGGGAAAAGATGGGCGATGTGTGTTTGACCTGGTGACTTTCTCACCCTCCTTTCCGCCTTTGTCCCTGCTTTATTAACTTCTCCTGGGGGTGACAGGACTAAAAGGTCTGTCTATACTAGATAGGGCACCCACCACTGACCAAAGTGATGGATGATTTTACCAGAGTCCCACTTGGTGAACTAATGAGTGTATTGGCCTTACCGACAAAGCACAGATGAGGGGTTATTTACAGATGAGGAGTATGTGTAACCCACAAAGCAGCTACGTCCCTACAGAGTCTCACCCCATCATGAATGGTGGCCCTGTGGAAGCTGCATTGTAGAGCCCACTTCTATATACTCTAGAATCTTCCATGATGCCTTGCCTCTGAGGGAAGGGGATGAAGGAGTAATGGCTAAACTCCTGGATGAGGTTCTTTGACCCTGCTGTCCTCCTTCTGCTAAGGGCATTAACAGCTCTTTTACAATTACCACAAGGCCTAGCTAGCACTGTATATTGTTCTGCTCAGTACGTTGCCATGACTACCAGGCCAAAGGTAATCTCTACTCCAAACTGGATGTGGGACGATCCTGTTATACCTGTAGGATTTTTTTGCTTTGTTTTGTTTCTGGTTTTGGTTTGGTTTGCCATCATACAACAGTCCCACAATGTAGGCTTAGATCCTGCTGCGGAATTTCCCCTAAGCTAGTTTAAAGAGAAGGGGAGGTTCGCTAAGGGTATCTGTGAGGGTGGTGATGGGGAATAATCTAGGGAGCATAGAAGGCTTCAAATCCCATGGTGAGCATAGCTTGTCTTCAGGAAAGTGAAGGAGTGAGGACCATCATCCATGGGCGAGACAGACTCCCAGTGCATCTCCGAGACCAACCATGGAGAATTCTCGTGGACATCGCGTACCAAGTAGAATGCATGCCCACCCTGAGCTCCTGGTGACCTCATCAACGCTTTCCCCTACTGATTATAGGGACATACTTGGGCTTGGGATGGGGGACAGGGGAGAGAAGTACCCCCATTTTACTACTTGGTCTCCAGTTGGTGGCACTCTTTAGGGAGGCATAAGAGGTGTGGCCTTATTACAGAAAATAATCACTGGGAGCCTTTGAGATTAAAAACCTTGTACCACTTCTAGTTAGGGCTGTCTTGTCTGAAGTTTGTGGCAAAGGATGAGCCGTCTCCTTGCAGCCTCTCCACCCAGGATGACTCTCACCCTTCTAGAACTTGAAACCCAAACTCTTCTACAAATGGCCTCGGTCAGGCGTTTTATCATAGCAACAGAAAAATAACCAACACAGGTTTGTTGAGTGTTCGGGCAGTATGCTTTTATCAGCATGGCTGCCTGAGATCTGAGGAGATGATGAGATGAGAAACTGGTTGCCCAAATATATTGCTTGGGTGTGGAGGGGGCGTGGCTTAGTGGGAGCAGTGCTTACGGGAAGCCCTGGTTTCTCTGGGTGGCTCTGCATCAACCAGATGTGGTGGTGCACACCTGGAATCCCAGGGTTCTAGAGATGGTAGGGGCAGAAGGCTCAGAAGTCCAAGAAATCTAGTCAACTAGAAAATTCCTCTGTCTCTCTGTGTGTGTTTGTGTGGACATACTTGCATGTGTATAGAGACTTAAAATGGTATCAGGTGTCTTCCTCGATGTCTCTCCACTTCATGTTGTTACTGTGTGGATGCTGTGTGGATGTGCTTCTGAGCACGGGTGGGTGTGCTGTGGCAAACACACAGAGATCAGAGTAACCCTACATAGGCTGGTTCTCTACTTCACCGTTACCTGGGTTCGAGGCATTGAGTTCAGGTTGCTAGACCCGAGTGGGAAGTGCTTTACCCACAGAGCCATCTCCCAGGCTCTTTATTTTGTTCTTTGAGATAGGTCTCTCAGAAGTCTGCAGTATGAGTTACATAGTGAGATCAAAGTCAGCAGCCCGAGGTCCCGTCTCAAAAAAAAACAGAAAAATAAAGGTATTGCAAGCAACTGAGTGTCTAGTAACTTGTTTAATAGCAACAATGTCAACTGTATTTGTTAGCTTTGAAGGGAAAGGATTTCTTGGTTTGAATACAAAGAAGGTAACATTGAATACAGAAAAGGCAACATTGCTTCTTGAGAAAACTCCCTCTCCTAAAGTTGCTCCACACCTAAAAATAATGCAGTTTTGACTGTGGGATCGCTTAAGGAGGGGAAATGAGGTTTAGATTTAATATCCCTTTATGTGAACACAAGGAGCCCATTTTACACCTCTTGTGGTGTCTTGGGCTGTGAGGAAGGAAGACGGTTGTGTCAAGCCCAGACCTGATCTGTCACAGGAAACGGAGCCAGTTTTAGCCTCTGCAAATTAGTTCTGTTTTTATCGACTCTTAAATCCCAGATAAGGAGAAGGTAGAATATTGTTCATTTTTTATTTTTCTCCCTCCGGGAGTGTGTGTGTGTGTGTGTGTGTGTGTGTGTGTGTGTGTGTACGCATGCGCATGTGCGCACTACTTCAGAGCTGGGTTTCTTGGGGTTTTAAGAGATAGAAATGTCTTACATGTGGAGAATTAAATAGTGTTGAAGGGTAATTGGTGCTTGATGTGAGACAAAGGAGTTAGAAGTAGGTTCCCCCTTCTCCCACCCCATACCACAAATAGCACGCAATCAGGCCCCTTTGTCATGGAAATTGGCCTTCCTATGGAAATCTGACTCTCACTTACAGAAGCCGTTGTATAGAATTATTCCTGGAGAATTCTGGGAAACAGATGCCTTGTCCTGTGAGTATAAAATTACCCGGCAGAGGCCAGAAATATTCCACATGGCAAGAAAGTGCTCCTCTCTGGATACACCAGTGTGTGTACACATGTGGAAGCCAGATGTCCTTGCTGGGTAGTCTTCGTTTGACCACATTTTACCTTACTGTGTGAGGTCAGCTTTCTCCCTGACCCTGGAGCTCACAGATTAGGCTCTCTCCTCTGGCTCGGGCCCCTCTCCTGTCTTCATTTTCCTGGTGCTGGGATTAAAGCTGTGCATGTGGCTGCCAGGAATAGTGTTTTTGTGGATCCTAGGCATCAATCTCAGGTCCTCCTATCTGTGTGGTAAGCTCTTTGGCCACAGCCATACCCCTAGTCTCCTTGCTGGATAGTTTACCCAGCAGCTGTCACCTGGCCTTCTGAGGGACCTGTGGGGGACACATGTTGGGGAACTAGAGGCAAGAGTTGGATCCCACCGCAAGCATTTAGTTTTAGGATGTGGAGAGCATCCGAAATGCTCTTAGCTGTATTTGAGGGTTCAGCATTGGCCATCTTGCAACTTTCCAGAAGAAAGGAGGAAGAGGCCAGCCCGCCTAGAGCCTGAATGTCCCTGTGACCACTTGAGAGATGGTTGCTGTGTAATATGTTGTGTCTGAGAGTGCATATATAACACACGTACACCTGAGTGTAGAGGCCAGAAGCTGATGTCTAGCATTTTTCTCAGTCGCTCCCTACCATAGCTTTTGAGGCATGGTGTCTCACCGACTCTGTCTGCAGTGACTGCTCAGTGATTCCCAAGGGTCCACCAGTCTCTGCCTCCCCAGTGCCAGGATTGAAGATCGCTTCAGCATACCCACCTTTTTAATTGTAGGTGCTGGGGCTCTGACCCCTGGGTTGGGTTTACTTCTGTGGCAAACACTACTGACATCATTTCTACAGGCTCAAACATTCGTTCATGGATGTTGAGGTAATCTGGCTTTATTCTTGGACCCACTAGAAAGCCCTTCCCTTCCTTTGTTGGGTGATCTCTGTATCCTCTGTCTGAAATATTTCTCTCATATACCCAGTTGTTTTGAGAGAAAAGCTTGAACGTTCCATAAGCCCCTTTCAGCCCATTGATGGGTAAGGGTATGTAGTGTTTCCTTTAGACACTGATCTGGTGTCTGGGAGAGGAATACACTCATATAGGCCACTGTGGTAGTAATTATTACAGCTAACACATCAAGTCTGTGTTGCAGACCTGCAGTGAACAGGGTTAGCCACTGAAGCCTCCTTCCTCTTCAGTGAGGCTTTCTAACGTGTTGTTCAGCCCCAGGCATGGTCCCCTTCATGCGGGAAGCCCTTGGGCTATCCCATGCTTCTGGGTTATTTCTAGTTTCTGACAACTGCAAGGGAAAAAAAAAAAACCCACAAAAACAAAAAACTAAACCAAAAACGTTGTTTTCTCCCCCCCACCAAAAATGTATGTTTATTTTAACTAGGTTCCTTTTCTGTTTCACAATCTGGATTCCATTCAGTCAGTTACCACTCCAATTAACTAACAATTATTTAACATTAACAGTAATTACAGACGCCAGTTAAGCGCCTACAGATGTCAACTGTTAGCTTTGTACCTAATCACTCAATGAAACGGAGAAAGTTCAACAAACATCAATTAGCCCAGCAATTAGTATGAGTTAGCAAAGAGCGCGTTATCGCGTGTGCGCTGACTCCATTTATTTTATTTTGGCAGTAAAATACACACTCACACACACACACACACACACACACACACACACACACACACACACACACACACACACACACACACACACACACACACACACGAACACAGGGGAGTTCCCGGATAAGATAAAACTATTGTCTTACAGCTTACAGTAGACCCTTGCCTTGCCTGGGCAGGAGTCTAATGTTGCTCTGTCTAACAGTCACTCTTGCCTGGAATGTATTTAGCAAACAGAATTGGTCTCAATGACTCCAGAAAAGAAGAAGGAAAAACAAAACAAAACAAAACAAAACAAAAAAAAAAAACCAAAAACCAAAAAAACCAAACCCCAAACCCAGGGCTGCTCAGCCTTAGGAAGCAACTTTGGTGAACTAGGAATCCAGTAAATACAGTGTGAAAGAAAGTGCTAGCAGACGTCAGTGGAGAAAATGATTGATTCACACTCGAGTAGGCTGCTCTGTGCTCCACAGACTTCTCCCGATTTATTCCTGAACTTGCAATAGAGAGGGTGCGATGGTGATTTTATTAATTTCATGGTGCCTGAACCTTCGCTCAGCTGTCTTTTTATTTAGCCCGCAGTGAACATCAAACTATTTTTACCCACTTGTCCCAGTCTATGCTTTAGAAAGTAGGAACAGTTCTCGGTTTGAAGAGAATTCAATTCTTGAATCCACCAGGGCCTGAATTGGCACTCATATTCTCTCTCTCTCTCTCTCTCTCTCTCTCTCTCTCTCTCTCTCTCTCTCTCTGTGTGTGTGTGTGTGTGTGCATGCGTGCGCGTGCGTGAATATCATATCTTTGAGAGCGTCATACATGTGGCAGTAGAGGAAGACCTCAGGTGTTGTCGGTGTGACACTTTGAGATAGCGTCTCTTGTTTGTCCCTTCAGGTATCAGGCTAGTTGTCTAGGAGCTTTCAGGGATTCCCCTGTCTCTGCCTCTCATCTCACCACAAGAGCCCTGGATTATAGACACACGATACCCCATATTGCTTTATATAAGTTTTGGGGATCAAAAATCAGAGCCTCATCCTTGCTGGACAAGCACTTTACCTTTTTGGTTTGTTTGTTTGTTTGTTTGGTGGTTTGATTTTGCTTTTGAGGTTTTTGGAGTCAGGGTCTGCCACCTGGGGCTTATCCAAGATTAGGCTGGTCTGCCTTTGTCTCCACCTCCCCAGTACTGTGATCATAAGCCTGTGCCACCAGGCCCAGTGTTTATTTATTTATATGTGCGTGTGTGCGTGCACGTGTGAGTGTGTGTGTGTTCAGGAAATCAAGCTCAGTTCGCCACACTTCGAGGCAAGCACTCACCAACTGAACCATCTCCTTAGCCCAGCTCTCCCTTTTTCTATGACTCCTCCCAGAGCCCTCTGTCTCCATTTACACTCAGATGATTCCCAAAGGTTGACCCAGTTTTGCTGGACTTACCAGGAGATGACACTCGAAGGCCCAACCCCCAACTTGGCACTTGGAGATCCTAAGAGGCTGTGTGCCTGCGGCTCCTCCTGGAAATGATTTCCCACAAACCCACAGAGCCTGCAGACAGGAGTGGAAGAAGCTGGTCCCTTGCGGGGAACTACCTTGGGTCTCTGGGGGCCTAATGTAGCAAAACTTTCCGCTTGGGCAAACCTCCCAGTGCCACCCAGGTCTTAACGTGAACTCCCCTTGGCTCCCCAGTCTTTGTGATCCCCATGGGAAGACTCTAAAGGAGTCTCTTAGAGCCATAGTATAGAAGACACACAGAGTTCATTGTAGAGTAATGGAAGACACCCTCTTAAGGGGTGAGAGCCTCCTGTAACCAGTGAGACCCTTGTCCAGATATACACCACAGGTAGGATTCCTACTGTTTCTAAAGTTTCTGGATAGGCAGTTTTCCTGAGGGTTGTATTCTTGTACAGGTAATTAACGAGTCCTATGTGGCTTGGCACTTACAGAAGTGGGTTATGGGGAAACTCTTGGTTTTGCTTTGTTTTTAACATTACATGCTATAAAACTAGTAATCATAAATGTTTAGGCCTTCTGAAACTAGGTTTAAATACTCAACAGTTAATGGCCTTCCAGGCACTTCGGGATGCCACTTCTTCCAAGGACAGAAATGATACAACTCAGAACCCATTGGTCTAATTAGCAGATGGTTAATTAGGTTAACAAGGGCTGTAGTTCTAGCCCTTGTTTTTACAGGCTGTTTGTTATCAGGGAGGAGTCCAGCCCTCTGCTCCTCCAATCCTGCTGTTATCCATGTAGCAATTCTGTATTAGTGACTGTCTTGTCGCTACAACAAAAGGCATTGTCTTAGGGTAATCATTGCTGTGATGAGACATCATGACCAAAAGTAACTTTGGGGGAGGAAAGGGTTTATTTCATTTTTACTTTTAGACGAGAGAATCCATCACAGAGGGAAGTCAGGGCAGGAACTCAAACAGGGCAGGAACCTGTAGGCAGGAGCGGATACAGAGGCCACGGAGGAGTGCCGCTTACTGGCTTGCTCAACCTGCCTTCCTATAGAACTCAGGACCTCCTCTTATAGAACCCAGGACCACCAGCCCAGGGATGGCACCACCCACAGTCACTGCTTAAGAAAATGCCTTGCAGCCACATCTTGGGGAGGTGTCTTCTCAGCTGAGGTACCCTACTTTCAGATGACTCCAGCTTGTGTCGAGTTGACAGGAAACTAGACGGAACAGATCAAATAAAAGCAGCTGATTTCGGGTGGTTTACTCTGGCTCGCAATTCAAGAGTACAGTCCACTGGTGGTTCCATGGTGGCGTGGGACAGGAGCGTAAGGCAGCTGAGCACACTGCGCTTGCCGTCAGGAAACAGAAAGAGAAGAATCCTGGTGCTCAGCTCACTTTCTCTCTTTAAAAACATATTAATTAATTAATTAATTAGTTAATTAATTCATATTTTGTGCGCTTGTGTGTGTGGATGTGGGCTTATGAGTGCCTCAGCCTCAGCCTGTGTGTGAAGGTCACCAGACAGGAGGATTCTGGGATTGTACTCAGGCTGTTGAGGTTAACAGCCAGCTCGTGCTTGCCTTCCCACTGCCCGTCCCCCTCGTTATTCAGTCTTGAACCCCAGTCTATGGGATGGTTCCATTCACATGGAGGTCATTCTACCTCAGTACCTAATCTGGAAACTCCATCAGTGCCATGCCCAGAAGTTTGTTTCCCAGGTGATCGTAGATCCCGTCAGGTTGACAACCAGTATTGATCGTCACAATACTGAACCTGGGAGTTGGAGAGTATCCTTGTTATTGGTAAGACTTAAGGTCGGCAGCGTCCGTGATGGACAGGCTTCTGTGTTGAACCCATTGACCGGGGCAAAGCAGCTGCATAGTATCAGCCTCGGCCCTTCATATCCATTCTAGGAGGTTCATCAGCCTGCTTAGCTCTGTCTTCCTTTAGTAGCAAAACCAGTCAGAGGCTTACAGGCTCATGCCCTCCTGTCTTAATTCTGAGACTGGGCTTAGGGGTTAGCCCCTTTGTGACCCTTGCCTTTGGAGACAGGAACAGAGACATACCCTAGAACAGTTCCTGACACATCCTCAAGTGTCTGTGAGGGTGTTTTGCTCTTTCACGGGTTTCATTGGCCAAAGCAAGTGACTACCTGGCCAGCTCTATAGGGAGTAAGGTCTTCCCATAGGGAGGGGTAAGTGGGAGGGAGCACGGGGCAGAAGCACTCGTGCACGTGTGTGTGTGTGTGTGTGTGTGTGTGTGTGTGTGTGTGTGTGTGTGTGTGTGTGTGTGTGTGTGTAAATTGTCCTGCCCCTTGGCCATCTCCTGGCTGGCTTTTTTGGGAGGCTGCAAATAGGCATAGTTTGCATAGCCCTGGGGATAAAGCCAGTAGCCTCTTAGCAGGGTTGGGGGTGGGGCTGTGGGGGTGGTGGGGTGTGTGTGGGTGTGGTGATATCTGTGGTGATATCTGTTTCCTTATAACCACTTGCTTAATACTTATTAAGCTTAAGTCTGTTTGGTTCTCAAGATTAATTGCTTCCCTTATAACCCTGTTTCATTTACTATCCGTTTTTTTTACTCCCATTATTATTATTATTATTATTATTATTTTCAGTTAATAGAGAAAAGATTTCCTTAGATTTGCTTGTCTACCTTTCATTTTCGAAGTCACATTTATTTGTGTGTGTGCGTGCCCTTGCATCAGGGCACTGGTGTGCATGCCGGAGGACAGCTTGCAGGAGTTGGTTCTTTGCTGCTGTGTGGATCAGGGGATCGATCTTGGGTCGTCAGGCTTGGCAGCAAGCACCCACTACCTACTGAGCCATCTTACTGGCCCATTTGCTTGTTTTTTGAGATACAGTCTCACACAGTCCCGGCAGCGTTTAAACTCAATCCAGACATAGCAAGGGTGACTGTGAACTCCTGATTCTCTCGCCTCTGCTTCTCAGTTGCTGGGATTACGTCCTAGTGTCCAGTTGATGCAGAACTTGGGGTTTTGTACATGTTTGGTGAGCAGTCTATCCACTGAGCCCCTACAGTGGGGGATTTTCATGCACACATAACGTTTTACTTGGTGCTTACCCAGCTGCCTCTCCAGTTGCCAGTCTTTTTCCTGCCCCCCTCAATAATCTCCTATTCTGCTTTTGTGTCACATGTACTTCATGTGACTTAACTGTTCCCTGTCCCTTCAAAATCCATTTTCTTCTTTATCCCCACATTCCCAGTCTGACTCTGAGAGACTAACAGAAGAGGTGTTTAGGATGCAGAAATGAACTCTGGGATTTTTAGAGACTTGTTGCTGGCCTGGCCAGGGCGTACAGAATGAATCTGAGGATGCTTGGCCCGGCAAGTCTGAATGCACAGCTGCTGGGTTTCAAGATAGCTGGGATAGCAGGCACCAGTGCCCCTGGCAAGGTTAGAATGTGGGGTTGTATTGGAGACTCATGGGTACATGAATTGATCTATTCCCAGCTCCAACAATTACCAGAAGACGGACCTAGGGCGTCATCATTTTTATTTTCTTTCTATAAAAATGGGAGTAATGAAACCTGTCTCATAGAGCTTTTATAGTACTTCAGTGAGGTAATTATATATAAAATGACCAGCCCACCATGTACCTGGATCTAATTACTTACTGACTTGAGTATCTTATATGCATGACGCCATTGAGACTTCCTGTCCAGAAAATAATGGTGACGTATGCACTTGGGAGGCAAAGACAGGAGGATTGCTGTGGGTTTAGGGTCAGGCTAAGCTATATATAGTACCAGTTCTACATAGTAAGGTTCTGTCTCAGTAAACCAAAAACAGGTAGGTAGAGTGGCACATGCCTGTAATCCCAGCACTTGGGAGGCTGGGGCAGAAGGATTGACACGAGTTCTAGGCCAGCCTGTCTCAAAAGAACAGAAACAAAAAGGGAAAACATGGAAAGAAAGATGGACAAGGAGAGCAGGAAGGGAGAGAGGGAGGGGGAAGGAGGGGGTAAGGGAGGTGCTCCCACTTAGGGATGAAGGAAGCTAAGAACGATAGGCATAGATAGACTTCATTAACTTCCTTTTTTGTTATTGCTATTAAATTCTGTTTGTTTTGTATGCTCCTGTGCCGTAGTGTTTTTGTAAAGAGTAGGGACAACTTGAGGGAGTTAGTCCTTCCAACTCAGGTAGTCAGGCTCGGTGCTAGTGCCTTTGCCCACGGAGCCACCTTGCCAGCCCTGACAAGTTGCTTTCATCAACAAACGATGCCTTATGCAAGTCATTCATTTGTCAACCAAGGACACAGAGATCCAGGAAAGCAAAGAGGCTGAAAGTGACAGAGGTGTTAAGAAATGGGTCTTCCTGGCTACAAGGCATATGTGGCCTAAATTCTTTAAAGCCCTGGCATTGTGGCAGAAAGTAAAATATGAAAGGTGGGTGCCTCCCCTTAAGGAAGTGCAGAACAGAATGGTCAGTGTTGGAAACTCTGAGAAAACTGGGTCATCTGGAAGGAAGGACATTGGTCAGGACCCTACCCAGGAGAGGTTATCCATTTTAATTTCCTCCCACGCCTTCCCAAGGTGTTTGCTGTTCCCTGAGGTTGGTAGGCACTTGAACCTGATGGAGATCCACTTGGGATTTCCCCACAGCCCTAAGTAAAGGATCGTGATCTGATCAAGGCTGGCCCCGATTGTCATCTCCAAGGCATTTCAGGACTCACACTTAGGAAGAGGTTGAACAGGGTCTCTTGTAGCCCAGCCTGCACTTGAACACACTGTTTAGCCAAGGCTAGCTTGAACCACTGAACCTCTTGCCTCGACCTCCCAAGTGCTGGGAGCCTCACTACACCTGGTCTCACTTTCTAAACTAGTGTCCTAGTTTTGTTTCTATGCCTTTGATAAAATATCCTGAAAAAAATATGCAATTGAGGGGAAGAAGGGCTTATTTGGCTCATAATTCCAGGTTATAGTCCATCATTGCGAGAAAACCATATAGGCAACCGGTCATACCATTTCCACAACCAAGAGTAGAGAGAAATGAATGCATCCAATGCTGCCTGCTTGCGTTCTGCTAGCCTCCTCCACTATTGCACAGCCCAGGGCCCTCCTGCCTAGGGAATGGTGCCGCCCACAGTGGGCCGAGTCAAATGTGCAAGCAAGACAGTCCCTCTAGACCTACCCACGGGCAAGCTGATCGAGAGTCTAGGTTGTGGCAAGTTGACAGGTAAAGCTCAGCACAGTGACCCAGCATCCTCCTATGTCTTCTACTCATGAGCTTTCCTTTGCTACTTGTACCCTGCTCTACTTTCCAGCCAGATTTTATTAGTAATGAGCTAGTATTTTCCAGCGGGGGCATTTCCATAGCAACCAATGATATAAGCACTAAGCTAGACGCCCGGTTCTTTGCCAAGCAGGAGGAGGTGGTGGTGTTCTGTCCGTGCACGTGCCGCAGACCTGCCTGCCTGCCTGACCCTCATAAGACTACTCTTGGAAAGGAGGAGGTTGGGAGTACACCATTGCTTTTTTTCTGAGAGTCCTTTTGAAGAGGGAGATGTCTCAAGTGCTCCCCTTAATAGACTGAGGTGGGAAGCGGTTATATTTGGCCGCCTTTAAAAGCCACTTGGAAAACATTTTCGCCCTTCTTATCTGTCACCTTTCACATCTCTCAACAGAGTAACACTAAAACCTAATTTTAGCCCTGATGACATCATTTTCTCATTATCTGCCTGGAGCAGGGAAAGGGTTTCCCAGAGGAAATCTCCTGGCCCTGAGAGCCTTACTCCTGTGGGGAAGCTCAGGCTGCTGTCTTAGGCTTCTTGATCCAGAAAGTTCATCCGGAAACATGTCTGACATGGAGTCCTCTGAAATCAGATTTGTCAGCTATTAAACAAATGATGTCAGTGGTTGAAGGGCTGTGGAGAGAGATCCTGGTTATACAGTGCTTGCCATGCAAGCATGAGGACCTGAGTTTGATCTTCAGAACCTGCATTTAAAAAAAAAAAAACATTAAAAAAAAAAAGGAATGCACTTCCTCTAAAACAAGAACCAAAGAATTATTCAAAACCAACAATAAAAAACAAGGCGGGATTGTGTGCACTAGTAATCCCAGGGCTGGGAGGTGGAAGAACGAAAATCCGTGGGCTTGGTTGAATCAAGCAGTAAGTTCCAGGTTCAGTGAGAAGTCCTGCCTCAGAAAAATTAAGATGGAGTGGCTGGTGAGATGGTTCAGTGGTTAAGAGCACTTGCTGTGTGGTCCTGATCACGCAGGATTTGAATTCGGCAGCCTCTCTAACAAGTCAGGTATCCAGCACATGCCTGTAAATGCAGCACCAAATAACCCAGTAGTTGTGTGGCCTCAGTGTGCTCTGAGACACAAGTACTAGCACCCACATATGCACACGTGTGTGTGTGTGTGTGTGTGTGTGTGTGTGTGTGTGTGCGCGCACACACTTGTAAACACAAATGAGTATTAAATAAGATGGGGAGTAATCGAGTATGATGCCCTGTTTTGACCTCTGGCCATCTGCATATGCACGTGTACATGTAATCAGTGGCATTGTTAAAGTGTTCATTAAATTGCTGCAGTATTTCAGGGAGCAGCGCGTGGATCTACAGTGTCACACTGCAGAGCAGCAGTGACATGAGGAGCTCAGGCTTGGGTTGCCAAGGCACCCCACTTGCTAGAATGCTTGCCTGTCATGCCAACGCCCTGGTTTGGGTCCCCAGAATCCTAAGTGGGGTAAAGTGGCACACTTTTGACCCCAGCACTAGGCAGTTGGAAGGAGGAAGATGAGAAGTTCAAGGCCGTCCTTAACTGTATATAGAGTTGGAGGACATCGTGAGCTACGTGAGGACCATTCTTCAACCCCGCTCCAAAGGGAACAAACTACGATTCCTCTGGATCTGAACACCAGAGTTTGTGATGGGGGCTTCTAGGTTCTCTGAGTCGAAGGCTTCTGCAGAGAGTAAACATTTTACCTGAGGTGTCTGAATGACATCATCAGTAACCTGAACTCCTGAACTGGTAACACCCCTCTGATTTCAGTCTTGAATTTGTAAGAACTTACACAGAAAAATGAGACCTATGCTTTCAGGAGAAGTTGCATCTTGGGAGTTTTTTTTTTAAGATTTTTTTTAAAATTTATTATATATAAGTACACTGTAGCTGTTGTCAGACACACCAGAAGAGGGCATCAGATCCCATTACAGATGGTTATAAGCCACCATGTGGTTGCTGGGAATTGAACTCAGGACCTCTGGAAGAGCAGTCGGTGCTCTTAACCACTGAGCCATCTCTCTAGCCCATCTTGGGAGTTTTTGAAGCAGGGTTTTATTATGTAGCCTTGGCTGGTCTGAAACTCAATCATTATGGAGACCAGGCTTGCCCAGATCTTGTGACAATTCTGATTTAGACTCCCTGGTACTGGGATTATTGGTGTGGACGCCATTTTGGTAAGAAAGATCTTATAGGTGAGGTGAGAGTGGATAAACCTTAGTGGGGAGGAAGAGGGGACTGGGGTGATGGCTAAGTAGAGTGTTTGGTGAACCTGAGTTTGATTCCCCCAGAACCCACTTAAAAAGACTTTTTTAGACAGATGGATCCATGGGGTTCCTGGCCAGTCAGTCTAGCTTTCTTGGCAAGTGAGATCTCGTCTCATTAAAGAGAAAAGCTGGGATCGTGAAATGGTTCAGCATTCGCTGTCAAGCCTGCAAACTTGGTCCCCTCAGACTCAAAAGCTTCCATGGTAGAAGAACCAGCTTTTATGAGATTCCTCCTCTGACCTTCACCTTGTACCGTGGCCTACTTACCATCCCCAAATAAACCCAATTTCTAAACATGAAAAAGGTGGACAGTGCCAGAGAATGGTATCTGAGATTGTTCTCTGGCTTCCACACCCATGCACACACGTGTACGTGATGCACGAACACACAGACTGATGGAAGGATGTGGGGAGAAGAGGATAGAGTTCTCCTTAAGGATCCCTGCTGTCAGTTTGTGGTCTTTCGAATATGAGAAAAACAGCAGTGTCCTGCCTGTCTCTGTTGGATGGTGTTAAAGGAAGCATTTTATTGGCTTATAAATATTTACAGAACCCCTCTGCATGTAAAAGTACTTAGGTGCAGACTTCCTTTTGTACTTGTGTTCTCAAGTGGGAGGACTGTCCTCCTGCCTAAGACTCTTTTCCTGGGCTGGGCTCGCTCCCTTCTGGACTAGGAAGGGGTGGGGGAGCGACAGAGGATTAGATTGGCAGAGAAAGTCCTGCCTGAGAGCACCCCAGGGGCAGCTTCTGTTTCCAAGAGGTGACTCATGATGCCACTGAGAATTGAAATGAGGCCAGCAGGGGCTGTTCAGGATCAGGGAAAGAATGTCACCACCTCCATCCATCAGGAGCCTGCAGCACACCTCAGGCAGCAGGCCAACCATCAGAGCCCTGCCTGATTCTTCAGAGTTAATCCAGGTCTGAGGGCTGAGTAATCCTACTTTTCTGTTGCTCAGTGGGGACCATAATACTGACTTCAGCCTTCCCATGCTGCGTCCGTGGTGTGTTAGATCTCTCGCTCTGTTCACAGTTTTCTCATAGCTCCTCTATTAGGGAAAAGTAAGAAAAATACTGGGCTGGAGAGTGGACAGTGCGCGTTCATCTAGCTTGCTCAAGATCACAGGTTCACATCCCAGCACTAGAAGAATAAATGTATCGATTAAAGGATATATAAAAAGGAAATTCTACTTCGAGGGCCTTTTGTTTCGTTTCGTTTAACAGTTGTGGTTCTTGTTGAGACAAGATCTCACTGTGTAGCCCTGACTGGCCTGGAACTTGATATGTAGACCAGGCTGGCCTCAAACTCTGAGTTCCATCTCCCTCTGTCTCCTGAATGTGGGGATTGAAGGTCTGCACTGCTATACCCAGCTGTGTGTGTGTGTGTGTGTGTGTGTGTGTGTGCGCGTGCGTGCGTGCGTGGTGTGTGTATTCATGTGTGTGTGTGTGTGTGGTGTGTGTGGTGTGTATTCGTGTGTGTGTGGTGTGTGTATGCGTGTGTGTGGTGTGTGTGTGTGTGTTGTGTGTGTGTTGTGTGTGCTGTGTGTGTGGTGTGTGTGCGTGTTCGTGTGTGCGTGTGCGTGTGTGTGTACACATGGGTCCTGGAGGTGGAGTTATAGGTGTCTTTGAGCTGCCTGCCGTGAACGCTGGGGCGACAACTTGGGTTCTCTGGAAGCACAGCGAGTGCACTTAGCTGCGAGCATCTTTTCAGCCCCCTTTCTCGTTCCCTTCTGTTCTTTTTTTCTTTTCTTTTCTTTTTTTTTTTTAATGATAGGGCCTCCTTATGTAACCCAGGCTACCCTTGAACTTCATCTTCCTGTTTCAGTTTCACAGGTGCTGGAATTGCAGGCGTGCGTGCGTCACTACCCTGGGCTACTCTGAATCTTTGTTGTTTGGTGGTGGTGAGCGTTTGCTTTGGGTTGTTTTGAAATAGTTCCCATGTAGCCTGGGTTGGCCTCTAGTACAGTAGGTAGCCAAGGGTTGACTCGTGCCAGCCGTCCGACCTCCACATGCACACTGAACTCTGTTGTCCTGTCCCCACCTCCCAGGTGTTGGAATTACAGGCAGATGCCGCCGTACCTGACTGCTTTGAATTTCTTGATCATTCTCAGGGAGGGTGATAGACTAAAACCACAAGTGAATCTAAGAAGAGGCTGGGCTATCCCTGTGCCCTGGGTCCGATGGCTGTGTGAGAACAGCATCTTCTCCGAACCGCACACCTTATTTCCCTGTGTCTTGTGTGTGCAGATGTGTGCGTGCGTGCGTGGGTATGCACGTCTTCGTGCATGAGGTCACGCGTGCATGGATGCTCACACACACGGGTATAGGCTTTTGTGTGCCAGCCCGAGGGTACCGCTAGGAATCATTCTCGGTCGTTCTTCCACTTCATACCTCATGGCAGCTTCCTGGTTAAGCCTAGAGCTCCCCTAATGTGACTAGTACTATTAACTCGCTTGCCTTTCTGTGCCCTCCGGGGCTGGACTTGCATGCCAGCCGCCACACCCTCCTGTCATTTATGTGGTGTTAGGGGCTTCACACTTCATCCTCATGGTTGCCTGGCAATCACATAACCATTGAGCCCACCCCCTGACCCTCTTTATTGTATTTTCTTTTAATTTTCTTACAACCGAGAACCATGGGAAGGAAGAATGTCATAGATAAGACAGAACCCTGGGAGACAAATTTCTCTGCTAGGAGCCAGGCCACTGCGGCCTGTGGACTTTGGTGGTGCATTACCTTATAGACAAAGTGGGTTTGTTTTTTTTTAAGTGCTTTATTACATTCATTTATTTGTGTGTGCATATGTGTCCGTACATACGTGCCATAGCGTGTATCTTGAGGTCAGAGGACAAAGTCCAATCTCTGCCTTTGCTGTGTTGGTCCCACAGATTGAACTCAGGTCCTTGGGCTTGGGGAGGCTTTTCCCTCTGAGCCCCATCTCACCAGCCCATACTAAGTCTCTCGAGTTTGGTTCATATAATCAGCTACGTGGGAAAATCTAAATTCCCCTGTACCGTGGCCTCCTCCCAGAATACCTGAACTACGGTCTTGTTCGTCGTCCCCCAGGAAGAGGCGACTCTGAACACAGGCAGGTGGGGGCTAGACAGGAGGATGGCTCTGAGCAGTCACTGACCTCTTGCCTCATTCAGCAAGGCCCTCATCCTCAAAGCAACACCCTTGGGTCCTGCTGGCACCTGCTTCCAGCGTCCCCTCCTTCTCAAGACCCTTAGTGGCAAGACAGCCCATCGTCTCCGCCTGTGTCAGCTGCCACACACACCGCCTTGAAAACTGCCTACGCTTAGGGTTTCGAGGCACGTGAGAAGTTAAGGGGGACTTCTGGAGCCTTCTCAGCACCCTGCCTGGTTCCCTTCTCTTATTCAAATCTTCTAATTGATACTCAAGCTTCTCCCCCCCCCCCAGCACCTCACCCTGGCACCTCACTGACAGAACAGACCTTTACCTGAGGGCCTCATTATACTCGATGCCTGTGCATTGGGCCAAAAATACCTCCCCGATACCCGCTCAACATCCCGGGCTTCCGAATGACAAACAAATAATTGGGTGGAACAAACCCGGGGATGCTGAGCGGCTGCCATCGGTGTCGCGGCGTGGAAGAGTCCGTGGCAGTAACAGTCACGGGCGCTGCCTGGCTTGTGTCAGAGCAGATCTTTGAACAGTTGCTTGCACTGACACCAGAGAATGACAGCTTTAGAAATGGCTTGCTAGTTACCTCGGCGAGGGAACCCCTCTCATGTATGGTATGACAAGCGGCTGTCATTTCCACGCAGGTGAACAATTGACATTCCAAGATGAGGAACGAGGGGGGCGGCTGTGGGCGGCTGTGTCTGACGGCAGGTGAGGTGGGATTGTGGAGAGGGGTCCCAAATACTAGACATTATTGTATCTGTGACAGAAGCATGCTTATGTACACACGCACGCACACACACACACACACACACACACACACACACACACACACATTATTCTCTTTCTCCATTTGCATCACCCCTCCCGCAGCTCTGAACAATTACCCAGCAAAAGCAACTTAAAGGAGGAAGGGCTACTCTTGGCTCACAGTTCGAGGGTACACTCCATCATGGTGGGAAGTCATGGAGGTAGTGGTGTAAGGTCACGTGACATCGACAGTCAGGAGGCAGAGAGAGACGGAGGCTGGTGCTCAGCTCGCTGTCTCCTGTGTATTCAGTCCGTGGACCCATGGGATGGAGCAGCCAAAATTCAGGTTGGATATCCTTACCTCAGTTAGTCCAGTCTAGAAACTCTCACAGAGGCGCTCAGAGGTTTGTCCCGTAAGTCGTGCCATCTCCGTTTCGTTTTAGTTTATAATTTAGGCTAGGGAAGGATGACTGAAATCCTGCCGGCTTGCGTATAGAACGTAGTTTGTCCTTCAAGCCCGTGTCTCTCATTCACAGTCTGTTCGTGGTCAGGAGCCTTTGTAGTTAGGGTAAGGTACCAGACGTGGACTCTCGAAAGCCTGGGATTTCCATGAGAGAGAAGACAAGCTCTAGGGCCAGGGAGGTGTCTCAGTGGGTAAGGTGCTTGCCTCACGTTTGCAAAGACTTGAGTTTGCAAACTCAAGAACCACGTACAGTCGGGAGCAGTTACACACAAGAGCCTCTGTCTCAAATAGGGTGGAAGGTGAGGAGACACACCCGAAATTATCCTCCGACTGCTGCACGTCATGGGTGTTATGCACCTGTACTCACAGACGAACATATACATACATAGATCTCTCACACACAAACCCAAGGACACCAGACGTGTCTAATCTTCTAGGCGTGACACTGCACCTAGGATTAGACACAGTCTGCCCTTCCATTATGGCTTCCCATCCTAATTTCTTCCAGCCTCATGGAGAAGCCTGTCTGTGACAGGATAGTTGGCGTGCTGATCCCGTAGTGAGAGCTGCCTTAACCTGAGTGGGGCTCGGACATGAGGCCTTGGGACAGTGTTATGCTTTGCCTGTTCTCTGGGTAGCTTCTTAAGACAGTGTGTTCTGCTCATTTCCCCGTTGGCAGGTGCTGTATTACATGAAAGGTTAACACAACACAGCACACGTACCCTGATCCAAAGAGACGTGATGGCCAGTAACTGTTTTGTAAACAAAACACTGCCCGGTCCTAATTCTTTATGAACTCCCACCAGGCACAACCACGAGCGAGTGGACAACAGTGGCTTTACATAATAGTTCCATCCAAGCAAAAGTTAAGCAAGTTTAAAGCTGTAAAAATACAGGTTGAGTTTTTCTCCCAATATATAATAAAGACACAGAGACGTTTCAACAAGCCATCTAGAGTTTTAATACAGAGCCTCACGTTGTAGTCCAAGCTGGCCTGGAAGCCACAAGCCTCCTGCCTCAGCGTCCTGTGTGCTGGGATTACAGGTGTACACCACTGCACACCTCTAATAGGCAAACGCTTTTAGGTACTCTTCAAGAGCAGACATCGTCCAAGGCTCGTTGTGTTCTCGCAGTGGTTCTTGAGCTGAGCGTGTTTCCTCAGTTGACAGAGTGCTTAGCCAGCATGCGGAAGCCCTGGGTTCCATCTGAAGCACTCAACAAGGCCAGAATTACTGGTACATACAGCACTTGGGAGGTAGACGCAGGAAGATCAGAAACTCGGGTGGATGAAAGAGTTTGCCAGACAAGTCTAGAGATCTTCGTTGATCTCCGTGAGCCAAGGCAGAAGAAGAACCAACCTCTCAAAGTTGCCCTCTGCCCTCCACTCGGGTACTCACACCCACATACCTGCCTCCCTGCTTCCCTCTCTTGGTCTCTTTCTTTCTCTCTCATACACGCACGACACACACACACACACACACACACACACACACACACACACACACAGAGTAACGAAGGGAGAAAGGTGAGGAGAGAGAGGAAAGGAAGAAAGAAAGAGAAGAAGGAAGAAGGAAAAAATTCATTGGTGGATGCCTACCATTTTCTAGGGCATATCTTGGGCATCCAGACATGTTACTACGTTTTCAATGCATAACTGTTTAAAGATCCTTTTCTCATGCGATAACATGTTGTTACTGCGTTAGCAAATACGTACAGTTATTTATAGTACATCTGTCCTTCCTCAAGATCCCTGACCCCTGGCTTTCTCACGAGGTCATTTGATGTGATCTGTTCTCATCCAGATATGAATAAGGACACACGTCATTGGTCTTAATCCAGAATGCTGCACCTTCTCCCTAGCCTCTCAGCCTTTGAGATTGGGTCTCACGTAGCCCAGGCTAGCATTGAATTCCTTATCCTCCTGCCTCCTCCTCTCTAGTGCTGGGATTTTGTTTCTCAAGTTCAGTCTCAAGTGAGTCTCTGTCCATTTGTCCATCCAGCTGTCCAGGTGTCTGTGTCTGTCTGTCTTTGTGTAGAGCAGTGGTTCTCAGCCTGTAGGTTGCAACCCCTTTTGGGCAGTCAACACATGTATTTACATTACAGTCCAGGACAATAGCAAAATTACAGATATGAAGGAACAATGAAAATAACTCTATGGTCGGGCGTCACCACAGCATGAGGAGCTGTATTAAAGGGTTGCAGCATTAGGAAGGCTGAGAACCCGTGATGTAGTCATTTCAGTCTCCTGGTTGTGAATGCTTGGTTGGTTGGTTTGTTCATTTGAAGAGGCAGCACTGTTAAGACAGTTTAATCTTCAAAGAAATGCTACCTAGGGTTTTCAAATCCCAAATGACAGCTGTTTTAGAGGTCGCCTTCCCAAGTATTCTAGTCAGTCTACCTGCCAAGTACCAAGCATCCACCCAGTGAAGGGTGCATTCGTCAGATTGCTTCCGTTCTGCCCTCGGGTTGTTGAATGTTCCAGGAGAAAGGGATTACTCAGTGGAGGATTCAGCAACCTTAGCTGAACTCTCCCCTACTCATCCCTCTGTGTGTGTGTGTGTGTGTGTGTGTGTGTGTGTGTGTGTGCGCGCGCGCACTTGATATACAGAAAATGAATCCCAGCACCTCAGGCATGCTAGACCAATGTTCTACCACTGAGCCATGTCCCCAGCCTTTCACTGAGAGATGGGGCTAGGCAGGGCTCTACCACTATTTCCCCAGCCCTTCACTGGGGGATTCTAGTCAGTGGCTCTGCCACTGAGCCATGCCCCTAGCGCCTTACTAAGGGATTCTGGGCAGGCTTGCATAGCTATAAAGGCCTCATGCATGGGTGAAATACTTTAACCTTTCCTCAGATAGTGAAGAGGGCCTGGATGATAACCCTATCAGGAAACGTCCTCTAAAACACAAAGTTCCAAACACAGAAAAACTAAGAGTCTGTTCTTTTTCTTCTTTCCCCTCTCCCCACTTCTTTTCTCCCTCCTCCCACTCTCCCTCTTTCTCCTTCTCCTCCTTTACCTTTTTAGTTTTGTTGACATTGTTTGTTTGCTTGCTTTTTTGGTTTGCAAAGGGTTTCACTATATAGCCCCGTCTGGCCTGGATCTCACTGTGTTAGCCAGCCTTGGCCTAAGACCTGTGAAGATCCTCCTGCCTCTGTCTGCAGGTGCTGGGATTACAGGGTGGGTCCCTCCATGCCTGCTTTCTGGGATCCTGGGGAGTTAAGCCCTGGACGTCATGCATGCTGGGCAGGCACTGAGCACTCCACCACCAAGCCACCAACCCAAGTCCCTGGCTTCTCCTTGCCTTTTCCTTCTCCTCAGTATTCTACTGATTTTTAACATTCACACTGTTTTCTCATCCCAGAAATAATTTAATGTGGTGTTTCCTGAGACTTCAAGTTATTTTAATACCCAACTATTCTATCACAAAATGCTTTTTAAAACTCTGGCCTTTTGTATAGCTTTTTTTTTAAGTTACCATTGAAAATAATGGACTTCATTTAATAGTGTATTTTGCTTTTATGTAGTTTCAATTACCCATCACCTGTATGTGTAATATATACATCTATACATGCATACATACAAACACAAACACATAGATATGGATAAATATAATCAGATATTTTAAATCTTATGTTCTGCATAGGAAAGAAACATGTCTTGTTTATCTCTCTTGGTCTGGCATATTTCTCTCAATACTACCATCTCCTCTTCTGTCCCTTTTTCTGCACATGCTAAGCCTTAAAGTTCTTGTCTTCCTAGTAAATGGAATGGGTATCTTAGAAGCACACTTGCATTCCGTAAGAGTTCGACTCTCTCCCAGGTCCTTGTATACTGTCTTGTTTCCCCTCAGCCTTTGCTGGACTCGTCTTTTTCTCTTCACGTAAAATATACCTGAAAGGCTGGATAAGTGATTCAGAGTTAAGCACTTACTCCTCTGAGCTCGGTTCCCAGCATCAGGTGACTCACGACTGCCTATAACTGGCTCCAGGTGTCTATTACACTCCTCTCTGGGGGGCGCTGCATCTGTAGACGCATTCCCACATACAGACCAAGCTCCCTCAACTTCCAACCCCAAATCAGTCTAAGCAGAGGACTGAGCGATTGATTCAGAGCTAAATTGACTTCCTTTTCCCCTGGAGTTGGTGGAAGTGGTGGGCACTCCTGTTGTAGAGGCAACAGTGTTGAGGTTCAGCCTTGAGCCACTCACTGTGTTTCTGAGGCCACAGACCAGGGAAGCCCAGGTCCATCTGTGGAGGATCACACAGGGAAGGGAACAGTGGCTCTCCACGGAGACCTGCTTTTCACGCACACACACACCCCTCCAGGCACAGAGCTCTGCCTTCGCCTCCGCATCAAAGGGATCCTCTTAGCACCTTTGTTGGTTAGTTGGCTGGCCATTTTAGACTGGGCCTCACATCACCCCAGCTAACCTCAAACTTGCTGCATAGTGAAGATGACATCGAACACCCCTTATCTTTGTTGGTTGGTTGCTTTTGGGGCTGTTAGTTTGGTTTTTAAAATTATTATTATCATCATCATCATTATTATTATTTTTACTGTGGGTGTTTGCACATGCACATACTCATGCACATCAGTGCAGATTCCCTCAATGGTGCTTAAGAAGAGGGCATTGGGTCTCCCTGGAGCTGGGAGTTTGAGGCATTTGCCAGCTGCCCAGTGTCAGTCCTAGGAACTGAACTCAGGACCTCTGGAAGAGCGGTATGCTCTCCTAACCGCTGAGCCATCTCTCCGGCCCCTTCCAAGGTGTTTTGAGAGAGAGAGAGAGACTCAAACTTGCAGTGTGGTGGAGGATGGCCTGGAACCCCCGTCCTTCCTGCCACCACCCCACCTAGTTACACTGATACACCTAGATAAACTGCTGCTTACCAGCTCCTACGGCTATCAGAGTCATTAGGCCCAGAGCCCTGGCAGCCCTAAGAAGCCAGGCTCAGCCACTCAGTCCTCAACAGACCAATTAAAGAGATAAGTGATAGTGAAAAGCAGAGGAAGAAATACAACATTCAGTGTGGCCACGCTAGGGAGAGGAACAGCACTGCCCAGGGACCCCCTCCCCAACCCCAAGTTGCTCTTAAGTGCCTAGATACTGAGGTTTAGGTCTAAATAGTGGGCGAGAGTTTACACAGCCAAGTAGTCCTCGTCAAGGTGTGGACCCACCCACTAGTGAACTGTCTGGGCTCTTGTCTCTTTGCCAGGGCGATGGGCTGATAAGTGGTTAGGACTGTGTGAAATCCCTTCCCAGGAGATAAGCTTCCCTTTGGCTGACAGCAGGCTTCAGCCCTTTCCTTCTCCCACTTTGTTACTCCTGGGGGACTTCCAATCCCTTTAGGGCCCATTGTTGCAATAGCGTGATAGTCAAAGGGAGGGCAGGCACAGTGTCCCTTTAGTATTTTGGAGGCCAAAGAGCAGTGAGGGTGTTTATGGCATTTCACTTTATTCTCAAGGAACAGTCTCATTGAACCTGGAGGAGCCTGACGGGGTAGAGAGGCTGGCCTGCGAGTTTCAGGAATCCTCCAGTCTCCGCCTCCCAGTACTGGATTATAAACACATACCATCACCACACCTGGCTTTTCATGTAGGTGCTGAGAATCTGAACTCAGGACCTCATGCCTGTGTGGGAAGTACTTTACCGACTCTCCCCCCCCAGCCCCTCCCCCCGTTACACTTTATATAGTAAAGTATTGGAGGGATGCAGCTCAGAGGTCACCGATCGTTCTGAGTTCCATTCAAAGGTAAGAGCCCCGCCCCTTGTCAAGATTAGTGTGTATTGTGGCAGCAATCTTGCAATTGGTGCACCGCTCAAGGCACGATTGTCTAATTAGATTGGCGTGACAGGTTGAAAGGTTAATTGGTAGGAAACATGGGGCTCAGAACCCTTAACATGTGAGTATCTAAGAATTTTAAAACCTGTTATGTCGGGGTTGGGGATTTAGGCTCAGTGGTAGAGAGCTTGCCTAGGGCTTAAGGCCCTGGGTTCGGGTCCCCAAAAAAAAAAAGAACCAAAAAAAAAAAACCTGTTATGTCTGTGAGAACATTGTGTATTTGCTCTTATATTATCATATATATAATATATATATATTTTTCTTTGCGTGTGCCCACGGTGTGCACGTGGAGGTCAGAGAACAACTTGTAAGAGTCAGTTCTCTCTTTCCACCATGTGAGTACCAGCGATCAAACCCAGGTCCTCAAGCTTGGCAGTGTGAGTGCATTTACACGCTAAGTCACCCCAACAGCCCTATCTATGTACCTCAGTTTCTTTCATTGACTACCCTCATAAATACCAGAAACCCCCCTCCCCCACTTACCAAGTCTGAAAGACCTAAATAGTACTCATGTGTTTTTTAAAAATGTTTTAAATTATGGGTTATTTGTCTTTATGTGGGTATATGCTTGTGGTGCAATTCCAGAAGTGGCCTGAAGAGGGCAGTGTGTGTGTGTGTTGGGGGGGCTTCTGCTTTCATTGATCAGTAGGCTGGGATTATCTACGAATATGCTTCCCCTTGCTGTGTCTGATTTTATCACACACATGTCCAGTTATGCAGAGGCCTGGGATGGCAAAAAAGACATCTTGCAGACAGGCACTCTACCTGCCACCTGTCCAGCACTTGACCAGCAGTGCCTTATAGCTAGAAATGCGTCCAGAAAGACCAGTTGAATCTTACCCCTCTCCTTCATCATTCTTTATTTTGAGGTACCAACAGAGTGCGAAAGAATCAGTTCTGGGCTCAACATGGCACTATTATACTCCTGCTTGAGCCACAACGTCAGGGGCCTTCAACTGTGGGTAGACACATTTGTCTCACATGACCCATCTCTTCCCCCCTCCTCCCCAAGGACGGGAAGCCACAATTTGAGGCAAGGTTGACTCCTCCCTCAACCCCAGCATTATGGCTCTTTTGTGTGGCACTGCACCCCACAGTTCATAATCCCAGCTACGTAAAACAGAGTTGTATAGACATGTTTTAGGACCGGAGCGAGGGAGTTAGGCCTTCCAGTGAGACAGAAAAATGACCTTCCCTTCAAGTCACTGATAAATTAAATTGGACTCTTAAGAACGGCCTATTCGTGTCCTCTGAGGTAGATCTTGGAAGTGAGTGCCCCACTGAACATAGGGAAGGTCCTTTGTCAGCACCCTAAAGGCCCATTTAAAATGTCATCAGCTTGGAACGGTCCATCACCCGAGACCATCAACAGCCCGTTTAAAGGGATGCCTTGGGTCAGGTGGAAATAGATGGCAGGCCTTAATTCATTATGATAAGGGCAACCATAAAAGAGAGTTATGTAGTGAGAATTAATGAGATCTAGGGTGACTCCGAAGCCCCTGTCCTGTGACCGTCCACACCAAAATGCCTGTTCGTTTTGCATATGTCCCAGGATCCTCTGTTTAATATACTTACCCAGCATGAAGAAAGCTGTGACATTCAGGAATGTTCCAAATCTAGTTTGGTCTCCTTTGGGAAAATTTGCCAGTAGTGATTGATATATCTGATTTCCGCCCCCTTTTAGGTACTGGGCATCTAACCTAGAGCCTTGTACCATTACAACTAGTCCTTCCCTGAGGGATTCTGGGCAAGTGCTCAACCACTGAACCATGCCCCCAGTCCCTCCCGGGGCGGGGGTGGGGGCGTAATTCTAGTCAGGGGCTCTACCCCTGAGCCACGCCCCCAGCCCCTCACTGGGGGATTCTAGGCAGGTGCTCTACCACTGAGCCACGCCCCCAGCCCCCCACTGGGGGATTCTAGGCAGGGGCTCTACCACTGAGCCACGCCCACAGCCGCTCCCTGGGGGATCCTAGGCAGGGGCTCTACCACTGAGCCACGCCCCCAGACCCTCACTGGGGGATTCTAGGCAGGGGCTCTACCACTGAGCCACGCCCCCAGACCCTCACTGGGGGATTCTAGGCAGGGGCTCTACCACTGAGCCACGCCCCCAGCCCCTCACTGAGGTATTTCAGACAAATACTACTTAGCTAGTTTCTCACTAGAAAATTCTGGGCAAGTAGTCTACCAATGAAGTATATTCTCAGCTGTCTTCTTTCTTTTTATTTTGAGACAGGGTCTCACTAAGTTACCTAGACTATCCTTGAACTCACTCTTTAGCTAGGCAGGCCTTGGCCTTAGGAACCCCGTGTTTCAGCCTCTAGAGTCGCTGAGCTCACAGGCCTATACCTCCATGCCTGGCTCCTGTATCTGATTTTAAATGGTTGAGAGTCGGGCCAAATTTTAAAATGAATATCAGTTTAACGTCTTTGAGTCCTGATAGAGAATCGATAATCTGAAAGCTCAGCTGTAACCTCATCCCCTCACTGGAGATAAACAGCCTAATGTAATAAGCATGGACCTGGTCTTCCTTCCATCTGGGAGGCGGAAGGAAGGTGGCTGGGATAGATTTTAACAGGAGTCAGTATTGGAAATGTTTGTGCAGAGTTTGACTTTAGAGTTATTTTCCCATCGGGGAAGTTTGGGATCTCGCCACCCCTCACCCCTACTCCCCACCCCTTCCCATGTGGCTCAGGCTGGCCTGGAACTCAGCTGTGTAGCCAAGGCTGGCTTTGTACTTGCTGCACCTCTCCTGCTTCTGCCCCACCCCCACCCCCCACCCCCACACAGTGGAATGCTGGGATTGAAGGTGTGCCTCACCGAGCACAGCCGCGTGGATGCCTGTGAACATCCACTTACTTATACCTGGAGGCCAGAGGATAACCACAGCTGCTGTTTCCCAGGTGTCGTTTGTTTTTGCTGTTTCTTTGAGACAGGTTCTCTCATTGGCTGAGAACTTCCCGTGTGGGCTGGTACTGATTCGTGTCTCCATTGCTGGGATTATGCTCGGACACACCCACCACCCCTCCAACCTCCCCTTTAACATGGGTGCCAGGACTTTGCAAGGCAAGCACGTGACCAACTGAGCTGTCTCCCCAGCCCTTAGCTCCTCCTACTCTTTCTCCCTAACAAAGTGGCGGAGAGCTAATAGACAATGTTCAATGCCTGAAATGCCATTACTCAACCCTTTTAGCTTTCAGAAGGTTTTACAAAGAGATCACTGATCGTTTATTAGAAATACTTGTTTTTACTGGTAAAGGCGTATTTTGGCACACACAGAAAGGAGGAGGCGAGGGAGAGAGAGGCGGGCGTTTAAGAAATGATTGTATGGTTGACTCATACCCGTGTATAAATTGCAGTGTGGTGCACACTGGACCGCCGCTAAACATTCCTCCACACCATATATAATTAGCTTTTACGTATGTTGGTGGTTCCTATCAACGTGGCGTCTGCCCTTGGCCTTCTTAAGTTTCTGTGGCTTACAGTACTAACTGTAAGAGGAGCAGAAACAGATACATACTAAAAAAACCAAGGAACTTAATTGTAAGTGAAAATTCCACCACACAAATGGAAGCTTGTAGAATTCTAAGTCCCCGAGTTTTAGAGCAGAGAAGAAGAAGGGGGAAAAAAGGTCTTAAACTCTTTAATGATCTAATTTCGAGGAATTCTTTTGTACCTCTTATAAATTATTTTTTTTAAAAATGTATTTATGTGTATCTATTTATCTGTGGGTATTTGGATGTGTGAGTGCAGAGAGGTCAGATACTCCGGGGCTGTTTTATGAACCACCTGAGGTGGATGCTGGGAACTCTTCAGGAGTGGTACATGCTCTTCACCATTGAGGATTTTTTAATGCTTGCACATGAGAATTTGTGTGTATGTGGTACGCACACAGGTATATATTGGGGTCAGAGGACAACCTTGAGTATTGTTCCTTGGGTTCTATCCACCCGTGAAACTAAAGATAAATTATTCACCCAGAGCCCAAATAGTATGGCTGGTCAGTAAGTCCCAGTTACTCCCTCTCCAGCACCGGGATTACAGACGAGTGCACTTTCACAGGAGTTCCAAGGAACAAACCCAGGTCCTCACACTTGAAAGGCAAGTACTCTACCACTGAGCTCCACATTAGAGGATTTGAAAAAAAAAATTAAATTAAAATGTAATTGCATCATTTCCCCTCTCCCCTCCCCGCCCCAGTCCCTCGTATGTCATCTCCCACACTGCTCTACTCGCTCCCTCTCAAGTCAACGGCTTCTTTTTCCTTGTAATTTTTTTAAAAAAGAATTATTTATTTCAGGTATATAAGTACCCTGCAGCTGTCTTCAGACACACAGAAGAAGGCATGGGATCTCATTACAGATGGTTGTGAGCCACCATGTGGTTGTTGGGATTTGAACTCAGGCCCTCTGGAAGAGCAGTCAGCGCTCTTAACCGCTGAGCCATCTCTCCAGCCCTTTTTCCTTATTATTACTGTTACATACACATACATACTACATACATACATACATACAACATACATACATACATATGCAGATAAATGTATAAAAGCAAGGTGCACATAAGCTGACATCCTCTGCAGCCAGGTGACACTTGCTCACTGAGACAGGAGGAATCTCGTGTGTTCGTTCTTTCAGAGGTGAGCTTAGAGAATCACAAGGGGATCGTCTTACACCATCTCCCAACCAGTCCCCACCTGTCCTCCTCCTCTTCCTCAGGTGCGCCGTGAAGTCAGGCTCCTAGGAAGGCTAGGTAGACATTTGTTTTCCTTCCTCTGTGCCAAGTTCCTGTCCTCGCCCTCCCTTTCAGTTAGCACTAATGAAGTCGGAGAATTCTGGGAGGCTTACTGATGACCCGACTCTCCCGAGCCCCAGCGGCTGACTCACAACCCGTGCGGGCGTCTAAAGGGAGAGAAGGGTTATTTCCACCCCACCTCCAGGGAATGCAGGAGTACCTTTCTGATTCTGAACAGATTAGACAGTCCCAGTGGGGCCAGCCTGTGGGTCCTGCAACAGTAATTGTGCCCAGGTGGGTATTTAAATTTCAAATTTCTGTTGAAGCAAGCCAGCACTGTACACCACAGGGCTGTTTGTAAAACGTGAGTCTCTGAGGTGTAAAAAAGAAAAATACTGTGTCAAGACTAGAGGAGTAGTTTGGGCTTGGTGGCACACGCTCTTTTTTTTTTTTTTTTTTTCTCCTTTTTTTCGGAGCTGGGGACCGTGGCACATGCTCTTAATCTTAGTGCTCAGGAAACTGAGGCAGAACGACTGTTGCAAGTGCCAAACCAGCCACAGTTACCCAGGAAGGCGTTCTTCAAAAAAAATTAGCTGGTCATGTTGGCACATACATATAATCCAAGTGCTTGGGAAGTGCATGCAGGAGAGGCAGATGTGTAAGGCTAGCCTTAGCTACACACTGAGTTTGGGGCCTGCCTGGGCTATCTGAGAAACAGCAGTAGCAGCAGCAATGACAAAAGCAGGCCGGAGAGATGACTTCATTGACTAAAAAGCTAGCTATGTATCCTGAGGACCTGAATTCAGATGCCTGATGCTGTGGTGCCTGTCTACACTCTGAGCAGTGCTTCGGTGAGGTGGGAGGCAGAGACCAGAGAGTCCCTGGGCATCTCAAAGGCCAGCCAGCCCAGAGTGCTGGGCACAGTGTCAACCAGCCCCTTCCTTGTTCACAAAGTGGATGTGAGCTCCTATGCAGGCTTAGTGGGCAGACACTTGCTTGCCAAGTCTGATGATGAATTCAACCCTTGACCTGACGTGGAGGGACTAGAGAGAGCTGGCTCCTGCAATCTGGCCCCTGACCTCCACACATGCTGTGGTGAGCATGACACACACCCAGAAATAATAAAAAGAAGTAAAAAAAAAAACCGAAATAAATAAACAAGAAGACAAGGACCTAATCCCTTAATCCTGTCAAAGGATTATCCCAAGATGTGTTTGGTTTTGTAAAACAAGGAACTCCTACATGTTGCCTCCTGCTGGCTTCTTAGAGAGCTGGGTGTGGGACGAAAGAAGAAAGATATGGAGGTGGGCTCAGGTAATGGGGCTCTGTGTGGTAGCAGGCGAGCGTCCGGGAGGATTTAGACAGCAGAGAATGAACCAGTCTTTCTGTAACCCGTGAATCCCTTCGGAGACAGGAGCCGGTCTCCTAAGAAAACAAAGTAACAACGAATGAAAAATCAAGTGGGTCAAAACCTCACCAGAGTGGCCGCGTCTCCGTTTGCTTTCTTTTCCTTTGGAAAACTCACCCTGTGAAGATAGCTTGGTACATCTGGAAAGAACCTGGCTAGGGAAGAACGTTCCAGAACATTGCATACTGTTATTGATATAATGTGTAGTAAATTCATTCCATCGTTAAGGAGGGATTAGGTAATGGTTCCTTTCTCTGTTAGTTTTTTTTTTTTTCTTTTTTTTTTTCCTCTTTCTTTCTACAGTATCTTATGTAGTCTAGGTTGACCTTGAACTCACAAAATAGCGTAGGATGACTTTGAACTTCTGATCTCCTGCCTCTACCACCTGAGTGCTGAGGTGGCAGGCATGGGCCGATATCCAGTTTATGGTACGCTGGGTTTGGAATCAAGGGCTTAGCGTGTGCTGGGCAGACAGTCTACCTACCAAGCTTCGGCTGCAGGTCAGTTTTGGGTGGTTGCTGTGGTTACTGTAGCCTAGACTGGCTGGAAATTGCTTTGTAGCCCAGGGTAGCCTAAAACTCACAGCCATCCTTCTGGGTCAGCCTCCAGGGCATGGACTGCCACACCTTTAAGATGCTTTGTTTTTAAGGTTTATTTTTATTTCATGTGCATTAGCACCAGCATGTATGTGGGAGCACTCCCTTGGAGGCCAGAAGAGGGTGCCAGCTCCCCGGTAACTGGAGCTCTACAGGTGGTTGTGAGCCGCCTTGTGGCCACAGTGCTGGGAGCCAAACCTGAGTCCTTTGTAGGAGCAGCAAGTTCTGAGCTCCCTTTCCAGCCTCATGGATTCATTTTGGCTTACCAGATCCCTGTAGTTTCTGTGCTGTGACACGAGGGCTGTCCCAGCGATCACAGGATTCACAGTGCCACAGTCAGTGCTACCTCTGACCGTTTCCCATAATATAATCATTTCACCTGAAAGAGAGATGTGCTTTATTTCACTTTGTTTTTGTGGCCGGAATGAAGACTGCTGGGGGCGTTCTGTTTTTGTAACTGACACAGTACCTTTCTCTGGAGCACACTGTTGGGCTTTCAGAAGTCATTCTCCTCCCAGTCATTCTGTGAGCCACTCTTTCTCCCAAGGAGCCGCAGTCAAAGGAAATCCTACACCCAGCCTGGGGCAGCATCAAGACACTGGGGAGGGAGCAACCACTTTTTTTTCTCCGCAAAAGGGAAAGTCCACGTATGCTTGACCATTGGTGACAAGCAGCCCAGCCTTCCCACTCCATCTCTAAAGTGGGCTTGGGCTCCTTGTGCCGGCCGCTGTTCCTGAACTGGCGTAGCATGAGTTTCCTGGTCTGCCTTTGCACATCTGCAAGCCTGCTTCCTTTCTGGCTTGGATGACTCCTTTATTTCCTCCTGGAAGTGGCTCCCCTCCTGTTCTTCTCAGGATCCCTGAGTGGGGGGTAGGGTAATGGGAGGGCTGACACTCTATCAGAGCACTTATCATTGTGTCATACCATCTGTTTATTTAAACCCACCCTCTACCCCGTGTGTGCCGTGCATCAATGTATATGTGTAGGGGCCAGGAAACAACTTGAATGACAGCCTAGGGTGTCCTTAGGAGCCGCCCACCTGTTTTTACTAAAATTTTAATTAATCATTACTGTCGTTTATGAGTATGTTTGTGTGAATGTTCCAGACAATGCTGTGAAGTTGTTTCTCTTTCCACCTTGAACGGGCCATCTGGGGATTGAACTCAAGTCATCAGATTCAAGCAGCAAGCTTGTCATCCAATGAACCAAGTTGTCAGACCCCAACTTGTTTTTTGAGACACTCTTTCACTGGCACCCGAGGCTGGTTGATTAAGGCCGTGGGCTGGCTAGGGAGAGAACCCAGGATCTGCCTGGCTCTACCTCCCCTTATGTGGGATTACAAGCATAGTCCACCATGCCAGGCATGTGGGATGCTGGGAATCGAACTCAGGTCCTCATGCTTGTGTAGCAAGTGCTTTACCTACTGAGCCATCTCCCCGGCTCCTTGTTTTAATGTTCTTTCAGTAAGGTGTAGGCTCCTCCAGGGCGGGACCCAGTGCTTCTTGTTCTTTTGAGACAGGGTCTCATGTAACCCAGGCTGGCTTTGAACTCACAATATAGCTAACAATGATTTTGAATTCCTGAGTTCTCCGGGATCCTTCTGTGGTCCCGGCATTTGGCAGGTAAGGGCAGGAAGATTGTTTAGAGTTCCAAGGCAGAATGGGCTACCTGTCTTATTCAACTCCAGGCCCTCTTTAAAAAAGTAGAAGCAGTATTGACTGAGGAAATGATTGGAAACAGAAGAAGGAGAGTGTGGCCTAGTGAAGGACTGCCAGACCGTGCCAACCTGTGGGTAGTGGGAAGAGCTTCACCTTGTTCTCTTCCCAGTGTCTGTTTCTCATTATAGTGGGTGTGGTTGCTTCTTGTGGTCTGGACTTCTGTCTCCCTGATGACTAGTGATAGTGAACGTCTTTCCATTTGCCCCTGAGATGTTGTATGTCCTCTGTGAAGAAATGCCTGTTCAAATCCTTTGCCCAGTTTAAAAGTTAGTTTCTGTTATATTTATTGGCATGTGTATGTTCACATGCATGCCACAGCTTGGCTGTGCAGGTCAGAGGACAGCTTGGCAGGAGTCTGTTCTCACCTTCCTCCATGTAAGTTCAAGGAATAGAACTAGGATCACCAGGCTTGGCAGCAAGCACCCTTACCCACCAAACCATCTCAGCAGCCCATTTGCCCACTGTCTTAGGGTTTTACTGCTGTGAACAGACACCATGACCAGGGCGAGTCTTATAAGGACAACATGTAATTGGGCCTGGCTTACAGGTCCAGAGGTTCAGTCCATGATCATCAAGGTGGGAACATGGCAGCATCCGGACAGGCATGGTGCAGGAGGAGCTGAGAGTTCTATGTCTTCATCCAAAGGCTGCTAGTGGAAGACTGACTTCCAGGCAGTTAGGGTGAGGGTCTTAAAGCTCAGACCCACAGTGACACACCTTCTCCAACAGGGTCAAACCTCCTAATAGTGCCACTCCCTGGGCTGAGCATGTACAAACCATCACACCCATTTTTAAATAGGTTATTTGTTGATATTGTGTATTTGGAGTAGTTCTTTATATACTTTGGCACCTAGACCATTGTCATATAGGATTTGCAAATAATAGCCTCTTGTTTTATGAAGTTTGCTTTTTGTTTTTGTTTTTTGGAAGATAATTTTTATAGCTCAGGCTGGCCTTGAACTTGAAGTCTTCCTGTGTCTGCCTTCTAAATACTAGCTAGTCATCCACTGCGTGCGTACCAAGCGGCATGTACCATCTTTCAAAATGTATTATTTGAAAATGTCAATTATAGTCACACGTGATTATATTCACCCCCTACTTCATCTGGCTTTTCTGGGATCCCACCAAACAACATCACCCTCTCAACATCATGGTGTTTTTGTTTGTTTAAATAACCCATTAAGCCCAACTACTGCTGCTCAAATAGCATGGGTATGGAGTCATATTTGGGGTATGGACAAGCTACCAGTAGCCACTCCCTCAGTGAGAAGTGATTCTTCCCCCCACCAGCCACCATCAACGGCCAGTAGCTCTCAGCTAGAGGTGGTGGTCTCCCCCACTCCATGCAGGAATTTGTAACTGGCTTGATTCTGGAGATCTGACGGTAACCACAGCTCTCACGAGTTCATGTGTGCAACAGCCACGCTGTGCCCAGATGACCGTGTTTCGCAGCTCTTCTCCCTTTCCTCTGAGTCTTAAAATCCTCTTTACATTCTACCATGTTCTCTGGGCCTTGGAGGCGAGGCCTGACATAAATGTCCCACGTATGGCTGAGTACTCAGATTCACTTATTCTGAGAATGGAGTTACCTCCCCACGAATGTTTTAGTGAGGGAGGCCCCAGCGGAATCCCAAACAATGCAGGCTGTTGCTCTCGCTCTTGATGGCCCCCAGTTCTAGATGGGAGGACCCTGTGGCTGAAGATATCTTCTATGTCGGTTACAGGGCAAAGAGCTGCAATCCCAACCTGCCAGGCATGCACTGATTTTTAAAACAAGTGAAACCTGAGGCAAAGCATTCATGGTGTGGAAGTGTGCTGTGCACCAGGGTTTTCAAAGTGCATCATTCTTTAGGCTGATTGTAATTGTAATTATCTGCTTTCCTAACCAACACTTGAGGTGCACGTGACACGGGAGGTCGCCCTTCTGTCCGTGACGGAAGCCATGGGAGGGAGGCTGCTGCTCACAGAAACACACACCTGGCCTCTCCAATTTTGTGTCTCACTCGGCTTCCACAGGCCTGCTAATTCTAATCAGTTGGCTAATTAGAACTCAGTTTTGCCTGTTTGGTAGAATCCCTTTGTGCACCATTCAAGAATAATAAACGTTCACACCCTAGGCTTTTAATGGTCCGGGGCAGTGGAGGAGTGTATAGAAAGGTTTGCCTCTTGAGCACTAGGCTTTGCAAAAGAGGGAACCTGTCTACAGAGACAACAGCTGCTCAGGGATATCTTATCCTAGTCTGGGATACTTCCCAGACTTTAGTAGACAGAGAGAGAGCAAGCAGTACTTAATAATCTTAGTGAGTGGTCACGGCTTGCAATTTAGGATGGAGCTAAGTGGTAAACAGTCTGGTGATGTAGTACAATGGTAGAGTCCCTGCCTAAAATTCCCCAGTGAAGGGCTGGGGGCGTGGCTCAGTGGTAGAGCCCCTGCCTAGAATCCTCAGTGAGGGGCTGGGGGCGTGGCTCAGTGGTAGAGCCCCTGCCTAGAATCCCCCAGTGAGGGGCTGGGAGCGTGGCTCAGTGGTAGAGCCCCTGCCTAGAATCCCCCAGGGAGGGGCTGGGGGCGTGGCTCAGTGGTAGAGCACCTGCCTAGAATCCCCCAGGGAGGGACTGGGGGCGTGGCTCAGTGGTAGAGCCCCTGCCTAGAATCCCCCAGTGAGGGGCTGGGGGCGTGGCTCAGTGGTAGAGCCCCTGCCTAGAATCCCCCAGTGAGGGGCTGGGGGCGTGGTTCAGTGGTAGAGCACCTGCCTAGAAACTCCCAGCGAGGAGCTAGGACATGACTGTTTGTCCCATAATAGAATGCCTGCCTAGCATCCTCCCAATGAGAGACTAGCACAGGAACTCAGCAAGGTCAGGGCAGCATAAACTTACAACAGCTACTCACAGTATACTGACAGTCTAGAGCAGAAAGACGGGGATGGGTATGCACCTCTTTTTTGCTCAGCCCCTTCTCTACCCTTATCTAGTCCAGGACACAAACCAAGGGAATTGTGGCCAGTCCTATTCAGGACGGTCATTACCGCCTCGATTGACCCAATTAAAAAAAATCACTCACAGGAGGTTGGAAAAATGGCTCAATGGTTAAATTTGCTTGCTGCTCTGGCAGTGCACCCAAGTTCAATTCCCAACACCTACACTGAGTGTGGGTCACAACTGCCTATAACTCCAGTTCAGGAAGTTCTACACACACACACACACACACACACACACACACACACACACACACACACACACACGGCACCGTATATTCAAACACGTACACCTAAAACTTAAAATAATAATAATAATAATAATAATAATAATAATAATAATACATTTTAAAACAATCACACAGATTTGGTTCACAAGCCAGACACTCCTTCATCGAGACTCTCTTCCCAGGTGACCCTACATTATGTAAAGTTTTATAAAAGTGAATGTCACAGATGGCTAGGTTTCATTTGGTGCTACTTAGTTGTTAAATGTAAATGAGTCAAGTGCTAATTCTATGGGAACTGGAATCAGGTCAAGAGAGATTTACCGTCCCAGGCTCTGTGGTAGGAAAATTTTGAGTCTGAGGCACTGGCTCAGTGGATAGTGTGTTCACCCAGAATGCAGGCAGTCATCCTGGGTTCGGTTCCCAGGATGCACCCTCATACAGGTCTGCCCTGTGTACCCTCTGCATCATCAAGGAGGACGTGAGGGAGGGAAGTCGCCAGGAAACAGAGAGATGTGTTTCAGAGCCCTGAAGCCTCTGAGTTCACCTTGACATGGAGGAGAGTCCTTGCTATTGATGTTTTAATTAACAGTGAAATACAGTATAGATTCATCATTAGGTTGTGGGCAATTAGCAATAAACATTTTAATATGCAAATTAAATCTTCGGGGGGGCCACTGGGAATTGGAAGCCCTCTGTTGAAGGCTCCGTGTGTGTGTGTGTGTGTGTGTGTGTGTGTGTGTGTGTGTGTGTGTGTGGTGTGTGTGTGTGGAGTGTGTGTGTATATGTGTGTGTGTGTGTGTGTGTAGTGTGTGTGTGTGTGTGTATGTGTGTGTGTATGTGTGTGTGTGTGAGTGTGTATGTGTGTGTATGTGTGTTTGAGTGTGTGTGTGTGAGTGTGTGTGTATGTGAGTGTGTGTGTGTGTGTGTGTGAGTGTATGTGTGTGTAGTGTGTGTGTGTGAGAGTATGTGTGTATGAGTGTGTGTGAAAGTGTGTGTGTGTGTGTGTGTGTGTGTGTGTGTGTGTGTGTTTTGTACATTTTGTTTCGAGGTTTTGGGAAGGTTTGTTGGTTTTGCCTTTGCTTTTTGAGACAGGGTTTCTCTTTATAACAGCCCTGGCTGTCCTGGAATTTCCTTTGTAAAGCAGGCTGGCCTCGAACTCACAGAGATCTGCTTGCCTCCTCCTCCTCCTCCTCCTCTTCCTCCTCTTCCTAAGTACTGTAGGTGTGAGCCACCTCACCCAGCTGTAAGTTTTGTAAATTACATCACACACTCCTCGTAAGACCCCCAAGTGACACACCAAAGTATGATTCCACCTCAGTTCACCCTGGGGAACCAGTGAGTTTATTGAGCGTCATCACAGAGCATAGATATCAGGTTACTGACACCCATGAGTGACCCCAAAGCTGCCTCACTGCAATGTCTTCATCCAGCACGAGTGATGGATGGCTTCCGGGTTAGCTACATACACGGAACCCTTTAGTTAACCTTTCTCACCCCGTATCCTCCACCACCTCAAAGTTCCTCAGGTCTCAGGCCAAGTGCAGTTAGTGCAGACTTTTGTACAAGCGGCTGGGAGGAGTGGGTGGCTGGGATCTCTTCCCATCCCTTCCTTCTAGGAGGGAATGTCAGCCTTCAACAGGCCAGATCCTGATTGACGCTTGGGCAGGCACAAGTGATGGGGTACAGATGCCGGCTGTTTTCCTGGGAGGACCGAGTTCTATAACACGTAATTTGTCCAAGCACCTAGCTTATAATATGCTTATTACGTTTTGTGGAGCGAGCGAGTCAGGAGCATTAGGTTAGCCCAGTCCTGCGTGCTAATAAGCTAATTACCATGTTGAGAGCAATGCGAGGTGGTGCCTTGCACCCATCAGAGGTTGTCCCACCCATCGATCCGTTCCTTAGAGGCTGTAAACTCAGAGTCTTACCACACACAGGCATTTGTGGTTGCTTCTGCTACAGGGGCATTCCGTGTGTAGAGCTGCAGTGCAAACCATGGGTATGAAGGGCTTGCTGTTCGGGGCAAGACATTTCATCACTGACAGATTAAGCGTGTAGTGTAGCTGGTAGAGAGCTTGCTAGCATGCGTGGAGTACTGGGTTTCATCCCAACACTTCCTGAAACCAGGCAAGGTGATGTAAGCCTGTAATCCCAGCTCCCAGGAAGTCGAGGCAGGAAGATCAGAAGTTCAAGACCATTCTCAGTTACATAGGAAGTTGGAGGCTGGCCTAGGTCACGTGCTAACGTGTCTTTTAAAAGAGAGGAGGAGTAATTTAGTAGACACGTATGTGTTGTTAGTTAAGGCACTAAGGAAGAAGGTGGTGTGTGTGTGTGTGTGTGTGTGTGTGTGTACAGTATACATAGGTGTGAGCAAACATGTACACATGTTCCAGTAGAGGTTAGAGGGACGCTATGGTGGTGGTGCTCAGAAAGCATCCACTCTTTAAGACGACCTCTTACCGGCTTGGAACTCCCAGATTAAGTGGAGGCTGGCTAGACGGGGAGCCCCAGGGACCGAGGAGATGGCTTATCAGACCCTAGTTCAGTTCCCAGTATCTATGTTAAGTAAGTCACACTACCTGGAATGCCAACTCCAGGAGACTGGCCTCTGCATATATCCAAACGCATGTGGCGTACATGCCGGCAGACACAATCAGGTAGTGCGCGTTCGAGGACATGTTCCAAGTCTCTTCTGCTGTGCTAACGATTTTTAAAATTAAGTTTATTACAGGGATATTGCATACATTCGTGGAGGTGAAAGGTCAGTTTGCTAAACTTGGTTCCATCCTTTCGTCATGTGGGTCCTAGGGATCAAATTCAAGTCATCAGGTGTAGCAGCAGACACCTTTACCCATGAGCCATGCCACTGGCTCCTGTGCTCCAAAGTTTTATTATGTTGGGACCAAACCCTGTTTTCTTCCCTGGTGAAAGTGAAGTACCCTGGTTTTGTCCTTGTGTAGGCCTTCCATATGGAATCTCTTGTCCCATACCATTATCTGGTCGTCTTAGTTAGGGTTTCATTTCCGTGAAGAGATGCCGTGACCGCAGCAACTCTTAGAAAAGAAAAGAAAAACATTTAATGGGGGCTGGCTTATAGTTTCAGGGCTTCAGTCCATTATCAGGATGGTGGGGAAACATGGCAGAATGCAAGTAGACATGGTTCTGGAGAGGAGCTGAGAGTTCTACATCTTGATCCGAAGGCAGTAGGAGACTGTGTTGCCACACTGAGCGTAGCTGGAGCATCCGAGACCTCCAAGCCCACCCGCACGATGACACACTTCCTCCAACAAGGCCACACCTACTCCAGGAAGGCCACACCTCCTAATAGTGCCCCTCCCTATGGGCCAAGCATTCAAACACATGAGTCTATGGGGGAGCCATTCCTATTTAAACCGCCACACTGATTCTTTATCTACATCTGCAGTTCTGCAGGTTGAACTTAAGGCATTGTTGTATGTTCAACGTGTGTTTTCTCCCTAAAAACACACTCCCAGTCTCTCGCTGAGAGATTCTGTGCAAACACTCCACTTCCGACCTGTATCTCAAGCCTTCTTTTTGCTGGTTTTCTTGTGTGTATGCCTGTGTGCACGCTCGTGTGGGTGGGCTATATACATGCACATACAAGTAGAGGCCACGCATCAACATCTGGTGTCTTTCTTGGTCATCGTCTACGTTATCTTTATTGTTTTTAAGACAGGGTAGCCCTGGCTAGCCTAAGAAACTCACGAAGATATGCCTGCCTTTTCTAGCTGGGTGGCGGGATTAAAGGTACCACCATATCTTTGCACACAGCATCTTTCACTTCACCAAATGCTCAGTGATTGGCAGGCTTAGTGAGCTAGAGACCCAGTGCTCTGCCTGTGGCAATGCTCCCTGCTCTAGGGTGGTCTCACACGTCTATGACCATATCATTATTTTCCTGTGGGATGGAGCTTGGCTAAGCTTATTAGTATGGATGCTAGGACATAGCTTGCAGAGAAGTCCACCGTTTCCTTTCACCACTAGGCTTGAAGGAACAAACCAGGTTTAGCCTCAAGTCCCTCTCCCCGCAGAGCCACCTAGATTCAGTGGCTCCCCTGAAACTGCCTTTACCTCCAGCTCCAGGGGATCTAACACCCTCTTCTGGCCTCTAGGAACCTACGTGCATGTGCATAACCACTCCACAGACACAAGCAAAAATAAATTAATAAAAGGTTTGAGACAGGGCTACATTGTACATGAGGCTAGCCTAACATTCTCTATGTAGACCAGCCTGGCCTCAAACTCACAGAGGTCCATCTGTGCTATAAACAAAGGCAGGCACCACCTCGTCTGGTGATAAATGAATCTTTTAGAAAGTAAGAACGACCCAGGGCTCCCAGGTTCTCCACACACGTGCACATGGTCCCATACCCACACATATGCCCACATAGACATGCACCATTCATACACATACCCAATCAATGGCTAAAAACATAAGGTACACAGGCGTAAAAACCTGCGACCGCCTCTACAATACCATTCCCTGGTGTGACACTGTTTATGTTTTCTTATTTACTTTTCTTCCTGTGTGTTTGTGTTCATGAAGTCTGTAGGCTATAGTGGAGCCCCACATGCGTGCGCACCATAGACAGACGCCAGCCGGGCCCCGCCCACCCCTGGTTATTAAAAAGCTCTATGCTTTTGATTGCCCTACTTTTTTCCTTGTAATACAAAAATAACCAAGCTATTAGAATCCTTTATGATTCAAACCAGAACATTAGTTTTATTATATATGGAAAATGGATCCTTAAACATCAAAATGACATCTAATTATTTCCCATTGGCTTGTATTATATGCCGTTATTTTATTGCAGTATACTGTCCAATTACAGAAACGACTCCAAAGAGGCATAATTTTTCTGGCTTAATGTGTAATTGTTTATTGAGTGTTTTTCTCATTATGGTGATTTTTTTTCCTTTTAGAATTGCTCTTATAAAGGAGCTTGCTTAGATTTTTTTTTTTTTTTTGTAAATTGATTATTATGTAGTTGAAGAAATCAGGCATTCAGGCGATGTGTGGCACTGTGTTCAGAACTGAAGGAAGTGTATGATTTAAAGAGGCCCTTCTTCAGAAACCCGGAGTTAGGGAGCTGGAGAGATGGCTCTGCTCTTAAGGGCACTGTGGCTCTTGGAGAGGACCTGAGTTCAGTTCCCAGCACCTATGTCAGGAAGCTCAAAATTACCTGGAGCTCCAACTCCAAGGGATCTGATGCCCTCTGCTGGCCTCTGTGGGCATCCAGACACACATGCCCATACACAAACACATATACATACATATACACATACACATACACACACAATCACAAACACATACACATACACATACACAATCACAAGCACATACACATATACATACACATACACATACATATATACATACATAAAAAGAAGCCTGAAAAAAACTAAAGTATTAAAATTCCAACCATGGTTGGCTGCCAGTTGTATCGTTATCTAAATACACATTCATTTGTTTATATTTTGGGGAAGAAATGTAATACGTCGTTATATAAAATAATGTTTTCCGCGTTAGTTTAAAAATTAGTGCCTAGGCCCCACAAGCAGCAGGTGTGGCCTAGCAGGTCATTAGCGGGGCTGTCTATGGTGGTCAGCGTTAAGTAAGTGACTGAATCAAGTGTTGGCTCAGGCCTGAAATCTCATCTACTTAGGAGGCTGAGGGAAGGGGATGGCACTTTCAGGGCTTGCCCTGGCTGCAGGGGGAGTTCAAGGCCACACTGGGAAACCTAGCAAGAACTTGTCCCCAAATTTAAACATTCCGCCAGATGCTGGGATGTAGTTTAGACACAGAACACATGATTAATGTGCTCCAACGTGGGGTTGCACCAACATGGCAGCTGCCTAGAAAGGCCCCACACAAGTAGGGATTGAAGCATCACTGGCTCTCTTGCCTTCTTACTCCCACTCTGTCCTCTTGCTTGTTCCCCTTCCCCCTTCCCCTCCCGCCTCTCTGCCTGCTTATGGCCAGCCTCTCCCTCCTCCCCCTCCTCCTCTTCCTCCTTCTCTTCCTCCTCCTCCCCCCTCTTCCTCTTCTTCCTCTTTCCTCCTCCTCCTCCTTCCTCCTCCTCCCCCTCCTCTTCCTCCTCCTCCCCCCTCTTTCTCTTCCTCTTTCTCTCCCTCCTCTCCCTCCTCCTTCCCCTCCTCCCCCTCTGCCTCTTCTTCCTCTTTCTCTCCCTCTTCTCCCCCCCTCCTCCCCCTGCTCCTCTTCCTCCTCCTCTTTTTCCCCTTCCTCTCCCTCCCCCTCTCCTCCTCCTCCGCCCCTCCCTTTCTCTGTGCCTTTCTCTGTCTCTGCTACCCTCTCAACTCCCCTCCCCATGCCTTGAATAAACCAGAAGCATCACTGGAGAATATAGAGTGGTGAAAAGATCAGTGATGCAACCAGGTCTCTCTGATGAGGATGGTCCAGCTAGAAGTGGAGGGGATGGGACATAAGTCATGGTTGGCTGCAGGACATGGCAGCTAGGCTGAGCAGACAGCCTTCCGCTGTTGAAAAAAATGAAAAGAAAGAGACCCTGTTTCGAAGAAATAAGGCAGAGAGTGATAGAATAGGATGTCCCACATGCCCTGGCTCTCATGTACATGCACAGGCATAAAGAACACATATATCCATGTACATAAACCACACATATTTATAGATGCCCAACATCAATGTAATGATTATCAGAAAAAAGAGAGCTGGGGATGTGGCTCTGTTGGTAAAGTGTTTGCTTGGCAAACTTGTGTTTGTTTCCCAGCATCACATAAATCAGGCATTGTGGTGCACACCTGTAATCTAACAAAGGGAATATTGGTAGTCGGAGATCCGAAGTTCAGGGTCTTCCTTGTCTGCATATGGAATTCATGGCCAGCCTGGGATATATGATTCTCTGTCTCGAAAATCAAGAGGAAAAGAGTCACTAGACTCAGTGTCACACAAGTATAAAAGTTAGGCTCCCAAGCTAGGCATCCTACCAGATTCCCACACGATGCTCGCCTGACCACATTGAAATGTTGAAGTTGTAAGGCACACTGGGAGGTGATGCGATTCAAAAGGTAACTGCAGGGGGGTGGAAGGGGACAGTGGAAAAAAAAAAAAAAAACAACCTCCTTCATCCCTACTCTTTCTTTTTTGGCATATTCCAAGGCTTAGTTCCAGTTCCATTGCTGTTAGAACAGCTTAGGATTCATCCTAGGAGTGTCAGTGGAACTCATACGTAAAGCACTCAGACGGATGGCGGTGGCTTAGCTGCCCTCAGTCCCCATGTGGGCCGTAGCGGGTAGTGTGAACAGATTGGGGACCGGTTTTATCCCTGGCCCCTGGGAATGCATACAGGATGCCAGAAGAGAAGGAACTGATCTCCAGAGGAGAAGCCCAGTTCTCACAGGGAAACCCCTGGGGACAGGACAGGAGTGTGACACCGAGAGAACATTGTTTGCTTTTAAGGTTTTTGTTGAAGATCTGAAGGCATAGCTTCTTTCTGTACCACACCATACAAGATGGTCTGGGCACTCAGCGAAGACTTGCTGTGAGCACTGGCTCCATTGATAAAGTGCCTGCTGTAGGACTGGGGAGACCTGAGTTTGGAGTCCCAGAATGGATATGCCAAACACACACTTGCAGGCCCAGTAGGGGAGGTGGGAACAGGACAGGGAAGCGAGGTGGGTATGTGCGTGGTGCGTGGTGTGTGTTGGGTGTTGTAGGTCACTTCCTTTTCAAGGGGGACTTGCAGGTGTGTTGGCAGTCTCTGGAGTCTGCACTCAGCCAAGCATGCTTAAAGTGGCATATTCTTAGTGGCCTCACACATATGGCATCACTCAAAACTGCCTGGTCTTTTCCTGGTATACACCAACCAGCTTGAGGATTGTGGTGAGTCGGGATTTGGGAGTTCTTTTTTTTTTTTTTTTTTTGGTTCATTTTTTCGGAGCTGGGGACCGAACCCGGGGCCTTGCGCTTCCTAGGCAAGCGCTCTACCACTGAGCTAAATCCCCAACCCGATTTGGGAGTTCTTAAACACTATTGCAAACATCCAACCCTGGCCCCAGTAGATACCAGGCCATTTCTTTTATTCTAATTTTGATATTCCATCCATCTGGCCCTTCATCAGTTGGTCGGTCGGTCTCTCTCTCTCTCTCTCTCTCTCTCTCTCTCTCTCTCTCTCTCTTTCATTCTTTAAAAAGAGTATAGATGTGCATGGGCATGTATCCAAGCAGCCATGCAGAAGTCAGATGGCAGTTTGCTGGAGTTGTTCTTCTTCCACCATACGGGTCTGAGGAACCAAACACAGATCATCAGGCCTAAGTGACAAGTGCCTTTGACCACTGAGTATCTAGCTGGCCCTCATATCTCTGCTTTCCTAGAAGCTACAAAGGAAGGAAAATGTTTAGCAGTCAAGGGTGACCATGAAAGGCTCTTTACTCTGTAGAAGGTTTTTGTTGAAGATCTGAAGGCATAGCTTCTTTCTGTACCACACCATACAAGAGTGTCATACAGAGTACCGGTTACTGTTCATGCTGAGAACAAACATCTAATAGAAACAGCATAAGGAAGGAAGATAGTCTATCATGACGGGGACGGCATGGCGGCAGGGGCAGAAGATGTTTTGTCTCATGGCGCCCATAGTTAGGAAGTACAGAGACATGAATGCTCGTGCTCAGCTTGCTTTCTCCCTTTTGTGCAGTCCAGGACCCCAGCCTGTGGATAACCAATGCTGCCATCCCTTCAGGGTGGTTCCTCCTACCTCACTTTAACTTATATAGAAACCTCACCTTGGACAACCCCAGAGGTGTGTTTCTATGGTGATTCCACATGCTGTCAGGTTGACGAGAAAAATTCACCATCACTGATGGCCACCGTCACACTGGTGACTGACGTGCCTCTTGGTGGCGGATTATTGGTACTGAGGCGTTGAGGACACTGGGCACGAGCTACAGAACCCTGACGCTTTATCAGTGTGAGGGTCAGGTTGGGGGAGAGTGTGAAACAGGTGTCATTATTCTGGATCTTAGGTGTTGTGTGTGTCTTCTTTGTCCTTGTATGTCACAGCATCTGGGTGGTGGTTAGAGGGCAGCTTGCAGGTGTTGGTTATCTCCCACCACAGGGACCCAGGGATCAAGCTCAGGCTTGGTGACATGCACTTTTTTTTAAAGCCATCTTGGTAGTCTACCTTTTTTTTTTTTTTTTAAAACCCATTTAGTAAAAGACTTGGGACAGGGGCAGCGAATTCTTTGAGGGTAGAGGAACTCATTGCAAAAGGCAACACCTCCCCCTCCTTTGTTTCTTGACCGGTAATATATTTTTGTTGTTGTAATAATATAAAAATAAAATAGGTATTGTTGTCTATTACCCCACTAGGTCCACACCGCGATGCCCCAAGATATCTGCTAGATATCTTGGTGGAAACACATCCCAGCCGCACACTTTCCTACACTCAAACCCTCACATAAAAGAACACACAACACAATAATCTTTGACCCAATTGATAAGATATAATTGCCCACTTAAACATACAAAGCCCGGTACCATCCATCCCTTAGGAACATTGATAACAACCTGTAAGTACACAGAGCAGAATCTTAACATCACCTGCCATGGCTTCTCCCCTCTCTCCCTCCTGTCTCCTCCTTTCTCTCTCGTCTCCTCCTCTTCCTTCAAAATTTTCTCCCACCCATCCTTCCTTCTCCTCCAATGACAGGTCTCCTTCTATCCTGTACTTTACAAATTCAATGGGGAGGTGGTTTTGGTGAAGTCACCTGAGTTCTGAGTCCTTGACTAGGCCGCTGTCCTTGGGGCAGTGGAATTAGCATCAAAATACAGATAACTTCAGGGCAAACCACAACGTATTTTCAAGAAAAAAATCATAGGCTCGGAGTGATATTTGGCTATGTAGCTCCATCCACTTATGCATCCATGTATGTGTTTACATACGTAGGTTTTCAGCACTGAGACCCAGCTGGCAATGCATTTTATTTTCCTTACTGTAATTTTGTCCAAGTGGTTTCTGTTTGATTTTGAGAGAGGGTCTCATGCCACCAAGGCTGGCCTCAGACTCCCGAAGTAGCCAAGGCTGGCTCTGAACTCCTGATCCTCTTGCCTCTGCCTCGCAAGTGTTGGGATCAGAGATGTGTGCTACCACACCTGGCTTTGCCAACACTTATTGAGTGGTGTACGTTGTGGAAAGCACTCGTGGGGCTTGCTGCGTCTCACAGAACACTTGCGGGTATCACTGTGTTAGAGCACAAGTTGTTGGACTCGGAGACGTGCTCTAGTCTCCCAGTGCTTCAACATCAATAATCTGCCACCAAGAGATGTGACAGTCACCAGTTTAATGGTGGCCATCTGCAATGGCGAATCTTTCTTGTCAACTTGACAGCATGTGGAATCACCATGGTATGTCCCATTTTATGTGCTATAATAATGATTTTGTGCTAGGAGGTGATGGCGCATGCCTTTAATCCCAGCACTCAGGAGGCAGAGGCAAGCGATATCTGAGTTCAAGACCAGCTTGGTCTACAGAGTAAGTTTTAGGACAGCCAGGGCTGCACAAAGAAACCCGTCTCAAAAATGCTCTGCTCTCCCCACCCCAAAATATTTCCTATCATGATAGTCTATACCATACTTCTATGTGATTTTAAAGCATATAAGCCTTAATGAAAAACAAAGGAGAAATTAGCAAGAAGTCATTTTTTTTATAATGGCATAATAGGCTTGGAACCATAGAAGTGTTTACTAATAATGAAGATAATAAAATGGTTATGTATGACTAATGGGATAGGTTAGTGCATATAAGGGCTCGCTAGTTAAGACCTGAATTTTATGTGCAAGATCCACATGGTGGAATCATGTGGGTCTCTGGAGAACCAATCCCTGGAAGTTGTTTTCTGACTTCTACACGTGTAGTGATTTTGTCCCCTTACATAAAAGTAAGTTTTAGAAAAGGGTTAGATCAGCATTTTCTTAACATGTGGGTAGTGACCCTTTTGGGGGCCAAATGACTCTTTGACAGGACCATCAGAAAACATATTTACATTGTAATTCATAACAGTAGTAAAGTTAGAGTTATGAAGTAGCAATGAAAATAATTTATGATCGGGGTCATCACAGCAGGAGGAACTGTATTAAAGGGTGGCAGCATTAGGAGAGATGAGACCCAGTAGGCTAGATGATTATGTGACTGTGGACCGTCATAAATGCAATCTTTTCTTGTTTTTTTTTGTGGGCTTGTTTGTTTGGGGTTATTTTTGTTTGGATTTAGTTTCCTCTCTGTAGTACTGGTTGACCTCAAATTGTTTGTGTTTGTGTTTGTTTTGTTTTTCTTTTGAGCCAGGGTATGTCTGCCTAGCTCTGACTATCCGAGAACTTGTTCTGTAGACCAGGAATTTAGGGTGTGCACCACCACCTCCTGCAAGGCCCCAAACCTCTAACCATCGTTCTGTATTGGTTCCTTTATGTTGCTGTGGTAAAATAACTAAAGCAACTTAAGAAAGGAAGGTTTATTTCGGTTCACGGTTCAAGGATACAGTCGATCAAGGCGGGGGAGGCATGGTGGTAGGATTCAGTGTAGGATAGCTGGTCGCATAGCATCTGCAGTAGAGAAACAGAGAGAGGTGAATGCTGGTGCTCAGCTCACCTCTTCTTTCCCTTCAACCTGGAATGGAAGCACATTGGACAGCTCTGGAGGATCTTCTTTAACCTAATCTAGAAACCCCCTCACAGGCATGCCAAGAGGTTTGTTTCCTGAGGTGGTTCTAAGTTCCGAAGACCTGGCAATCAAGGTTAACCTCACAGATACCTTGATCAGCCTTCCCATTTTCTAATTCCGATTTACTTCAGCCCCTGCTGAAGTTCTAAATATAAAATCAAACGTTGAGCAGTGCCTGGAATTGTAGCACTTAGGAGCCCGAGGCAGGGGGATGACTGAGTCTGAGGCCAGCAAGGGGTATAAAGAGACATGATTTAAAAAAAAAAAAAATCAACTAGCAAACCAAAACACAGTGTATCTCAAATATGGTAGAGGGTTGGGGGAGAACAACAAAACACACCGATGTCCTTTCTGGAAATTCTGTGTAACTAAAACGATGCAAAACAGAGGTCGACTCTGGCCAAATGGTGTGCAGTCCAGCTTAGAAAGTTAATTGAGGCTGAGTACAGGATTGCTCCTCCCATCGTTGTAAGCCTACTAGATTGAAACACCGACGGGCAGGGGTCCAAAGATGGTGGCTCGGTGGCTGAGAGCCTGGACCACTCTTGCTGAGGACCAAAGTTCAGTTCCCAAGCAGCCAACATCGGGAGCCCCAGAATGGCTTGTTAGTCGTTCCAGGAGATTTGACAACCCTCTTCTGGCTCCTCTAGACACCTGCGCTCGCACAGACACATGTGCATACACATAAATAAATAGAACATCCATTTTAAAGGAGCTTATGGTGCCCTCCAGTTAATGTCACAGCCAAGTAGCACTTCTGCCTACTTCTAGAACTCTTCTCCCAGGAGTTGGCATCCTCTAACGAGAATTGCTTCTGAACACACTTGACCTCTGTACCCCCACCCCGTCTCGTTTTGTTTTATTTGAGGTTTTATTGCATAATAAGCGCTTTGGAAAAAAAAATTAGGCTACATTGCTAAAAATCTACAGGTCCTGTAATTTTCTCTAACGAGAAAATTCCCAAGTATCACATGATATTTGTTACTGCAAAAGGGATCCCTGGTTTGTTTTTTATTTATTATTATTATTATTTTTTTTTTTTTTTTTTTTTTATATTTGGATCTTTTCGGTTCCTGCTTGGGATGACCCCAGGGCCTTGTACATGAAAGGCAGGTTTAGCATGGAGTCATACCACCTAGTGTAGCCAGCTTGTAAGACACGCTCCTCCCGGTTGGTGATACAGTTACAGTCACAGAACTTAGTTACCAATGGCCTGATGACTAGAGCGTGATACTTCTCTCCCCTCCAGCCTCCGTGTTTTGCTGTTTGGGTTGTTGAATGGTACTGAGGATGGGACTTCCTACACACTAGGCTGTATATACCCTTGCCCTTGAGTCGGGAGCCTAGGCAGGGGCTCTGTATCGAGCTCCTCCCCTGGCCCCTAGCTGGGGGTGGGGAGGCATTCTAGACAAGGGCTCTCTTCCTTAGCCTTTCATTGGAGACAATATTATCATTGGTTTCTTTCCCCCAGACACATGCAAAAGTACTTACTCATATAGCATCTTTCTTTTACAGTATTTATCTATATCTTTTCTCATTTTTATAGATTTTTTTTTTATTCACATTTTTCCCCCACATATATGTATGTGCACCACATTCAGGCCCCGTCCTTCAGAGACCAGAAGAGGGCGCTGTTGAAGTTACCCATGGTGTATATTCCCTAACCTATGGGAATCAGGGTGCCGGGTGGCAGACGCAGTCGTGTTGGGAATATTCGAACCTTCATCGTTTGCTTCTGCTTTGTGTCCCTTGCTTTCTTTCACGCATTCCCTCTGTTTTTGTCTCCTCTCTCCCACGCAGATCCAGAGTTAGGTGTTGGCGCACTACCTGAACACAACCAAGATGCGGGACCAATTGTCCCCAAGATCTCGGGTCTAGAGAGAAGCCAGGAGAAGAGCCAGGACTGTTGCAAAGAGCCAGTCTTCGAACCTGTGGTGCTCAAAGACCCACATCCTCAGCTCCCCCAGCTACCACCCCAGCCCCAGGCCGAGCCCCAGCTCCAGATTCCGTCGCCAGACGCGAACTTGGTACCCCGCACCGAAGCTCCGCCCCAGTTCCCTCCTCCGAGTACACAGCCCGCCCCAGGACCCCCAGAAGCCCAGCTGCAGCCCGCCCCGCTGCCTCAGGTGCAGCGGCCACCCAGGCCGCAGTCTCCCAGCCACCTGCTCCAGCAGACCCTTCCGCCTGTGCAGTCGCATCCCCCTTCCCAGAGCCTCTCGCAGCCACTGTCCGCCTACAACAGCAGTAGCCTGAGCCTCAACAGCTTAAGGTGAGCGCCCCAGTCTTCCACCGGGCAGGGTCACCTGGCGCGAGCTCGGGGAGACTAGAATGGTCTGTTGGCACCTTGCCCTGCCTTTTTAAGTGAGGCAGAAAAATGGGAAAAGGAACTGGTGGGTGAGTGTGGGCCTCTTCGGTGTGGAGGACTTTGGTGCGGGGCGGGGGCGGGGGCGGGACTTGAGGTATACAGAAAGGAGGTAGAAAGGTGACTTTAAAAAAACAAAACAAAACTGGAGAAGCCAGGCATGATGGCACACGTCTTTAATCCCAGCACTCAGGAGGCAAAGGCGGGTGAATCTCAGTGAATTCCAGGACAGACTGGTCTATCTAGAGTGAGCTCCAGGACAGCCAGGGCTACACAGAGAAACCCTGCCTGGAGAGGGTGAGGAGGCAGGAGGTTGTGATAGGACATCCCAGTGGATGGCCAGCAGGCATGCTGACCAAGGCTGAGGCACAGCTGAAGATTTTTCATGGGGAGATTCTGAGGAGGGTGACTCCTGTGAAAAGCAGTGCTGGTATTTCCAGAGGCCCGGGACCCCCTAGAACTTGGGTGTTTTTGTTTCGAGGCCCTTTCTTTCTTTACTTGGGGTCATTCAGCTCTGTTGCAAATGAGAGAAAAGCCCTGAGTGGAAAGCCATGCTCCCTTTTAACTTCATCAGGCCTCACAAAGGAAAGTCGACAGAGTTGCTCAAATGATGCCTATAAAGAAGAGGGAGACAGGAGCCTCGGGGGGTCTAGCTCCTTCAAGGTCCCCAGACTCCATGTTTGTTACTGCCTTCCTTTTGGAAGGCAGATGACTTGGATGGTTTAGGGACACCTTTGTTTTCTGTAGGCCTTCTGTCTTAGGGTTTTACTGCTACGAGCAGACACCGTGACCAAGGCCACTTTTATAAAGAACATTTAATTGGGGCTGGCTTACAAGTTCAGGGGTTCAGTCCTTTATCATCAAGGTGGGAGCATGGCAGCATCCAGGCAGGCATGGTGCAGGAGGAGCTGAGAGTTCTACATCTTCATCTGAAGGCTGCTAGCAGAATACGGACTTCAAGAAGGCTAGAATGAGGGTTTTAAAGCCCACACCCACAGTGACACGCCTACCACAACAAGGCCACACCTATCTCAGCAGGGCCACGCCTTCTAATAGTCCCACTTCCTGGGCGGTGCTATACAAACCATAACGCGTTCCCCACAGAGTCAGATCCATCTCATGATCCTCTGATTCAGGAAAGTGATAGGTTAGTCGCTTCTCTTGTTGCTCTGACAAAATCCTGGACAGAAGCAATCTAAAGAAGGAAGGGTTTAGTTTGGCTTCCAGTTTGAGGGTCTGGTCCATCCTGGAAGGGAAGACAGGGTGGCCAGTGGTTACATTGTATATGGTGGGGAAGCTGTTACATTGTATCCACAGGAAGCAGAGAGGTGGGTGCTGGTGCCCTGCTCACTGTCTCCTGTGTTTTCAGTCCAGGACCCCAGCCCATGAAGTGGTGCTTCCTTCATTCAGAGTAGCTCCTCCCATCTCAATTAACCTAAACCTGATGAACTCTCCCCTCTTTGTCTAGAGATTTATCTCACAGGAGATGAAGCCCTGCCTAGCCTAACCCCTCACTTGTGCTGCCTTTACTTCCAAGGTGACAGTGGCAGGCAGGCAGGCAGAACCCAGGAAATCGTCTTATTATATCACATGCATATTTATTTACGTCATATATAATGCATGTAAGAAAACTCACTTTCTTAATATCAGCCGCTAGTGTGGCCAGTGGAAAGTGGGAGGCCAGGACCCGGCTATGGTGGAGGTGAACGTTTCACAGCAGAAGTGAGAGGGGTCCTAAGATCCAGGCAGGAGGAATAGGGGTGCATCCAGAAATGGAACAGCAGCTCCTGGCTGCTTCTGGGTATAGTAGCCAGGATGGGGCACAGCTATCTATGGTTCACAAGGTGGCTGGGTGCCAGGGAGCATTGATGAAGAGGAATGGGGGAAGGTAGCCATGTTGAGTGGCTGTAGGCAGGGAGGTGGGATTTTTTTTTTAATTTCATTTATATATTTATTTATTTGGGTGTGTTTATGTTTGTATTTATGAGTACACACGGGCCAGGTATGGAGGTTACAGGGCAGCTTGTAGGATTCAGTTCTCTCCTTCTATCATGTGGGCTCAGAAATTGAACTTTGGTCATCAGACTTGTTGGCCAGAACCTTTACTCGGTGAGCCATCTCAACAGCCAAGGACTTCCTCCCTCCTCCCTCCCTCCCTCCTCCCTCCCTCCTCCCTCCCCCCTCTCTACCTCCACCTCCCTCCTCCCTCCCTCCCTCTCCCCCTCCTTCCCTTCCCCTCTTAGTAAAGCTAAGGGATCGAGCCCATTTGATAGGATGCTTGCTTAGTGGGCATGAAATCTTGGGTTCCTTCCTCAGCACTGTGTAAAGTTGACTGCCTGGTGCACAGCTGTGCTTCTAGCAGTGGTCAATGGGTGCATGAGGATCACAGGTGGTGAGACAGAGGCTAACCTGAGCTAAATGAAACGCTGTCTCCGAAAATAGAGCATATAAATAAATAAAATAATAGAGTAGGAATGTCTTTTACTGCAGTGAAGAAGAGAGTAAGAACTGAACGGCAACAAAAGGAATCGCTGACATTTCTCCCCCTTTCCTTTTTCCTTCTGACAGCAGCAGCAGAAGCAGTACCCCGGCCAAAACCCAGCCCGCCCCTCCTCACATCTCCCACCACCCCTCCGCCTCTCCCTTTCCCCTCTCCCTGCCCAATCACAGCCCCCTGCACAGCTTTACGCCCACCCTCCAGCCCCCTGCCCACTCACAGCACCCCAATATGTTCGCCCCTCCCACTGCTCTGCCTCCTCCCCCGCCGCTGACGTCCGGAAGTCTGCAGGTGCCAGGGCATCCCGCAGGGAGCACGTACTCAGGTGAGTTGAGGCAGTCTCCTTGGCAAACCCATATATATATAACCAGTGCCCCTTGCTAGTCACCTCACCACGGGACTGCATAACATAATGGTTTTCACGCCTCTTGGATGCGTCCCCTGAGTCTTCAAGTCTTCTGTGGCCGAGGTTCAGCAAAAGTAAATACCAGTGCCTCTAAGTTGCCTGCAAAAACCCTGGGGAGTTTGATGCTGAACAAGAAAATGGAGTGGTTTAAGCACACTTTTTTATGACGTCATCACTGAGCGAAACCTGGATGTCATGTGCTCTAAGACACATTTAAGCTGTGGCAACAGTTTCAGGCCTGCGTCTTTTGCCCCAGGATCTTAGGTTGTGTCTTGGTGTAGGGGTTTCCCTTGTCAAATAGGACCCTTTCTATTAATGTTTATTTTTATTATTTTAAATTTTTATGCGTTTAGAAGTGTGTGTGTGTGTGTGTGTGTGTGTGTGTGTGCGCGCGCGCGCGCGAGTGCGCGCGCGCGCCCCGCGTTCAAATGTGTGTAGGAAACCAAAAAGGCCAGAAGAGGGCATCAGATCCCATGGCGCTAGAGATGCAAGTGGTTGTGAGCTGTCTGACCCGGTGTTTAGATTCAGCTCTGGTTCTCTACAAGAGCAACGTGTGCTCTTGACTGCTGAGCCATCTCTCTAGTCAGGGCTCTCCTTATGTTTTGTTAGGGTGACACTACACCCCAGAATTTTAAAGGCAGACATGCTGAGGCCGAGGGGAAAGTCTCAATATAGGGCTTACCTTGCAAACCTGGGGCCCTCAGGTCAGCCCTTAAAACACATAAAAAAGACAGGGAAGGTGGTATACATTTGTGATCCCGGCATAGCGGAGATCGAGACAGAGGGAACTCTGGGGCTCACTGGCCAGCCAGTCTAGTCACCGTGGTGACGTACAAGCCAATGAGAGACTGTCTCAAGGACAAGCTGATGTCACTGAGATGGCTCAGTAGGTAAAGGCACTTGCCCCATTGGCTAGCCACTTGACTTCCATCACTGGGACTCACAGGGTGGAAGAAGAGAGACTCCCCAACTTGATCCCCATACCTGTGGTAATGTGTACATTCATACACACGTAGATGAATGAATGAATTAATAAATACATTTAATTAGATATTAGAAATAAATGTGTGTTTAAAGAAACATGCTGCCCAACTGAGGAATGACACTGAGGTTGACATTTGGCCTCCACACACATGTACCTCACACATGGGCAAATGTGAGCACGCACACACACAAAACATAAACACAGATGGACCGACCTAGTGTCGGATTTTAGTGTTCTTTTCTCCCGGCTGTATTAACCAAACCTGCACCCTTAGGTTGATCTGGTCTGGCCACCATGTCATAGGGCTCTACCAGACCTTGAAGACGGCATGGGAACCTGGAGGTATTAACACATATATAATAATGACTGGTGTGTCTCAAGGTGCCATAATATTGGAGAGAGAGAGAGAGAGAGAGAGAGAGAGAGAGAGAGAGAGAGAGAGAATGTGTGTGTGTGTGTGTGTGTGTGTGTGTGTGTGTGTGTGTACACATACATGCGTTTACCCAAGAGTAGAAGCAAAACTGTCAACTGTGGGTGTTACTCCTTAGGGCACAATCACATACCTTGTTTTTGGTGTTTTTATGTGTTGTTGGTGTGTCGTTTTGAGACAGTCTTTCACTGGCCCAGAACTCACTGAGCAGGCCAGGCTGGTAGTGGCTGAGCTTGCCTTTTAGACATGGGATTGAGAGACGATGTATTGAACTTGTCACGGACTGAGAGCCAGCCTTGATCTATTCCACTTGTTGTGCCTCTTGATCCAGGTCCTGGCTCCATTCCTGTGTGTCCCAAGTACTGTGTCTTCATCCCTGTGTTCTCCATTCATCGCATAGCTCTGGGTCCCCCTTATAGGTGTGTGGCCCAGCTCTCTGACATTATGGCGTGATGCTGTCACCTATAGAGTTCATACTGGGGAACTGCACAGTCAGATTTCTCTCTCTCTCTCTCTCTCTCTCTCTCTCTCTCTCTCTCTCTCTCAGTCAGATTTCTCTCTCTCTCTCTCTCTCTCTCTCTCACACACACACACACACACACAAGGCCCTGGGTCCCCCCCATCCCTACCACTACATAAAATCATGTCCGTGGTGCAAGACTGTAGTCCCAGAGCTCTGGAGGCAGAGGCAAGAGGATCAGGAGTTCAAGGTCATGCTCTGCTGCTTAGGGAGTTCGAAGTTATTCTGGGGTACATGAGCCTCTTCCTCAGTTTAAAGCAAAACAAAACAACCTCATAATGCATGAAATAGGTTAATGATTCTGTGTCGGGCCACATTCCTAGCTCTCCTGTGCTGCATTGCATGTGGTATGCACACTGGATATGCCTATAGCCAGGATGTCCTGTTCTGAGAGAAAACGCGTCACCACCAACATCTCCTTTTCCTTCTTTTCCAGAACAAGATATCTTGAGGCAGGAACTGAACACGCGTTTCCTGGCCTCCCAGAGTGCCGACCGAGGGGCGTCCCTGGGCCCTCCACCCTACCTGCGGACCGAGTTCCATCAACACCAACATCAGCACCAGCACAATCCCAGCACACACCAACACAATTATTACCGTTCCCCATCATCCACACCCCATCCCACCCAGCACCTCCTGTGGTGCTTCCAGGCAGAAATGTAAGATAATGGAGACAGCTTGGCTCAGAGGGGGCATGGGCACGGGAGACACTGAGAGGGGATGGGAGCGGTGACTGTGATGGGGGGGCATCCTTAGGGTCTTGTCTGTATTTTGTCAAACTCTGTGGTTCTAGGAGCAGCAGAGTGGGATGTTTTTTTCCTGATGGCCATTGCTACACTGGATAGAGTTAATTCAAAGTGCCTTCAAAACCTCGAATGAACCTTTGTTGACTTTCTTAAAAGGGTTGTTATGTTTGCTTGCATGCTGGCAATCCTCTAAAAGGTTTAATTCAATGTAAATGCTAGAAAAGATTGGGGAAGAGGAGGAGGAGAGAGAAGCAAAGGGGCCAGTTGGAGGATGACCATTCTGGGTCTTACCTCTGCTTTGGTCATCTATGTCCCCCCGTTTTTCTAGACCTGCCATGCTTCTTGTTATTGTACGACACAGCACCCTAACCTTAGGCTATGTCTGATGGCAAGCAGGCATCAGGGACTGACGTGCCCCACAGAGATACAGCTGAACAGCGACACAGCTCTCCTAGTCTTGTCTGGGGACTGGCACACGTGTGGAGAATTAAATACCGGGAGTACTAGTGAATGGCACTGTAGAATTCTGAGAGAGAGGGCTGCTCACAGCAGTGACTGCTAACCTTTAACATGTAAGGGGATACTTGGGGCTAGAGAGATGACTCAGTGGTTAAGAGCATCACTGCTCTCAAAGAGGACCCAGCCTCCAGGTTGTACAGTTCCCAACACCTATAACTTTAGCTGCAGGGGATCCTGCACCCTCCTCTGGTCTCCATGGGTACCTGAATACTTGTGCACATACCCCACGCCCCCACATACATATTTTTTCATTTTTCCTCTGTTCAGAGGCAAGGCTCTAAGACCTACCCCAAAAGACTCAGTATTTTGTGCTGTAACATACCTCTGAGGCAGAGGGGAGTTGGTTCTTGGCATGAACTACATGGTGTCTTGGGGATTCCTATGGCTTTGTTGAAACACCATGACCAAATCGACTTGGGGGAGGAAAGGGGTTTATTTGGCTTAGGTTTCCAGAGTCATAGTCCAGTGAGGGAAACCAAGGCAGGAACTCAGACTGGACAGGAACCTGGAGGCAGGAGCTGATGCAGTGACCATGGAGGAGTGCTGCTTACTGGCTTGCTCCCCGTGGCTTGTTCAGCCTGCTGTTTTATAGTATCCCAGACCACCAGCCCCAGCCCCAGGGTGGCATCACCCACAAAGGGCTGTGCTGTGCTCCATCAGTCGCTAATTTAAGCCCCTAAGGCTTTCCTACAGCCCGTCTTCTAGTTGCATTTTTCTCACTTGAGACTCCCCCTCTCAGGTGACTCTAGCTTGTGCCAGCAAGGCACAGGTGGGATGATGGTTTATCCGGGTAACTGCCTATTTGCTCCACTTTGGTGGTTTGCCTTGTGCCAGTCCCCAAATGTAGCGTCCAGGGGTCCCGAGGAGTGGGGCACACTGGGTGGACTTAACCACTCGGCCTTTCAGTTAATTGCGGGTGCTTCTCGTTGGGAGCTCAGGCTTGCTTCCCGTGCCCCGTGAGGTTGGCCTGGAAGCTTGTCTTAGTGGGGTCACAGTCTCCTGGAGGGGGCGGCGGCCGGAACGTGCAGCTCAAGTAACTAGCTTTTGCTTTGATCCCTTTGCAGTTTGACAAATACCCCACCAAAGTTGACCCATTCTACCGGCATAGTGTGAGTCCTACTGCTGTGCTACCCATGTGTCGTAACGCCTTTTCCATTTCCAGTGCTCTTGCCACAGATGAGTAAGCTCCTGGCAGCCCTCCCTGTCATCTGTGCAAGAGTCACCCCATCGCTCCTTTATCATGCGGGGTGCGTGCTTGCAATGCCATGTGTGCTTTGGGTGGCGATGCAGTATCATCTTCCAGATCAAAAGATCATCGGCGGGCCAGCCTCGGGGCCTCAGCCCGTTAGCCCCAAACCGGAGAAGCAAAGGTGGGAGGGTCAGGGGTTGAGGTGGTCCTTGCTACATAGCGCTAGTTCAAAGACAGCCTGGGCTATGTAGGACCCTGTCTCACAGAGGCGAAACGACAGGAAGTCGTCAGCGTTGCCCCATTTTGGAACTCTCTGAAGCCATCTGAAAGAAACACTTCTCTGGGTGTCGGGGCAGCACTCACACACTTGTGCTGCCTCAGACTATGAAGGCGTGAGAATTTTCAGTCATTTTGGGAGGCTAGGAACCCAGAACTCTGGTTTGAATCCATCAATAAACCATTCCTTTTATTTCAACCTCCTCTTTAAGAAGGGTTTTCTTCCCTTCAGATAAACACAAGAACCCTTTTCCACATAGGCAGATTGCTAGGCAGACTTTGTTCCAATTGGACAATTAAAAACGTTGGTTAATTTTAAAAAGGTCTTAGCTAGACATAGTGGAACGCACCTGTTCGCACAGCACTTGGGAAGTGGAAGCCAGAGGATCCAGAGTTCAAGGCCAGCCTTGGGCTACCTGAGACCCTCTCTCTAAAAAGAAAAAGAAGAGGGGTTGGGGATTTAGCTCAGTGGTAGAACACTTGCCTAGAAAGCGCAGGGCCCGGGATCCGGTCCCCAGCCCCAAAAAAAAAAAAAAAAAAAAAAGAAAGAAAGAAAAGGAAGGAGGGAGGGAGGGAGGGTGGGAAAGAAAAGAAAAAACAAAAAAAAACCCCAAACCAAAGCAAGCACACAAAAGGCCTTAAAATGGGGAAAATGTTATTTTCTTCTTTACACTCTCTCTTCATCTGAGAAGCAGTTCCACTTTGTGTAATTTAAAGTGTGCATCCCAGGATATAGATGGCTACTGACCTAAGTTGTACGTTGAGCCACGGGACAAGAGCTTCTCAATACAGAGTTCTGACCATTTGACTATGATATTTTGATTATGGGGTGAATACTGCATCCTTTTCGATCTGAAACTCCTCTGGTTTCTGTGCTTACGGGTTAATTTGTATCTTTAAAGCAAAAAAAAAAACTGGGAAGATGAGTAATTGTTGATCAAGTGTACAGGTCCCTGTTGCTTCATTAGACAGCACCGTCTCAACACTACAGTTGTAGCACTCCTTAAAACACCAGGAAAGGCTGAATTCACTCAAACTTAGATACATGCACACTGTTCACCATGCAAGGGTGCAGCTGAGACATCTAGACGAGAAGATACTAGATACTGGTTGGAACTGTTTCCTCTCTAGAGGCCTTCAGAACTGACCCAAGGAAGAGGGCTTCTAATATGCACGAAGCCCTGGGTTTCATGCTCAGCACAGGATAAAACTGGGCGTGGTACTGCCCACAGGTGTCCCCAGAAGTTGGAGATAGAGGCAACAGGGTCAAGAGTTCAAGGTCATCCTCGAGTTACATAGGTCAGCCATGACCCTGTCAGACAGGTTGGTGGTTAAGAGTCCCTGCTGCTCTTGTAAAGGACCAGCGTTCAATGCCCAGAACTCAGATAGGGTGGCTCCTAACTGCCTGTAACTCCAGCTCCAGGGCATACAGCTCCCTCTTCTGGATTCCACAGGTACTGCACTCAGGCATGTGTGTACACACACACGCATACACACACAGAAAGAAAAATAAGTAGTAGGAGGGGGAGAAAAATATATAGGTTACTCAGTCCCCGTGAGATCCACTCTGGACAAAAGCATTTTAGCAATGACAGTGAGAATTCAATAAATCTGTGGGTTTCCTCTTTGAGGGTGCCTGCCTCACACACAGTGTAGTTTGTCCTTACTCACTGCTCTGCAGATTTACATGAAAGGTCAGGGGTTGGGGAGATGGCTTGGTCCTTCACAAGCATGAGGGACTGAGTTCAGATCCCAGAACCCAAGTGAAGAAGCCTTCACAAGGCATGATGAGACATACTCTTATCCCAGCACTGGGGAGGTGAAGACAGGAGGATTCCTGGGATTCACTGGCCAGCCAGCCTAGCCTAGCCTAACTGGCCAGCCCCATATCCCTGTCTCACAAAACAAGGCAGACAGGCTGAGGTAATGGCTCAGTGAGTAAAAATGTCCGTTACCATGCAAGCCTGCTAACCCAAGATCAATCTCAAGGACCTACGTAAAAGTGAAAGAGAACTAATTTATCACATCTTGATAGCCACACCCCCCACATGAATCACATCCTCCACCACTTATAATAGTAATAATGATAATAATAAATTATAATATAATAACAATAATAAAATTTCTAGAAAACCTACAATTATTTCTAGACAGAATATCTCTTGACGAACATATATGCACGCCCAAACACACAATAAATATTAAGTAGAAATAAATGAGAGACCGGCTAATGAAATCATGCTAACAAAATGTGTCATGTGCTCAGCGAGTGGTCCAGGCTGGTTTCTGAGACCCCAATGTTAGAGCCTTCCTAGCTGTCTGAGAAGACTCTATTTTATGACTGAGACATTTCAAGCTCTTAGACAAGGGGCAGGAGTGAGCTATATTTCTGTTCTAAGAGGTCTGCAACACAGGGAAGGAGAGGGGAATGGGTTTCCCATTTTTCTTTTTTAATTGTAACCATTAGAGAGGAAAGGACCACTTGGAGGCAGAGTCGTAGAAAGCTGAGTGTTTTAATACAGCATGTATTTAATTACTCCGCTTTCTGCAGCGTACTGGGGGAGAGTTATTTCATAATATTAGCGATAGTGGTTAATCTATGAAGTAGTCTCCCCTGCTTTTGGGGATTAAGGACGTTATAAGGCAAATTAAGATGCAGTGCGCTCAAGTAGCTGAAACACAATTTTAGACTTAAAAGTAGTTTTAAATGAGGGTACTTGGCTGGCAATCGCTGTTTAAGTGGATTTAGTTCAATATCAATTAGTGTGGAAAAGTTCGTGGTATCTTTGCAGCGAGCAAAACGAAACAGAGAGCCGCCGAAAACGTCACGTACTCCGAAGCTAGGGTTACAGAGTGTGAAGTTTAGTCATTACTGAAAACAGCTAGCTTAGAGCATTGTTAAGGGAGTCTTGTTACTGTGTTTTTGTTTTTGTTTTGTTTTAACTCACTAGTCAGCAGTGAGACTGGGAGGTTGCTTAAATGCCATATGATAGCTTTATCTTAGAGTCAGAGGAATAAGACTTTATCAAGGACTGAGGCATTTCTACTGCCTTTGGTTGCTCTGTCTTTTTATTTTGCCCTGCCCCGCCCCCCCCATCCCAAACCCTGCTATTGTTTGTGCTTTGTAAGCTGTGAGTCCAGAAAGACTCGCACTTCATTAAGACTCCCGCCCCCACTTCATTAGGACACAGAATCACATAGGTAGCTCAGCCCCTCCCTTCCAACAAGTCTGTTCCCTGAAAAGTGGCCAGAGGACTCCTGCTTGGTGTGTAAATACACCGGAGCCTTGAGTGTCTGAAAGTCTGGGAAAGGAGGAAGTTAAAATTGAAACATGGCATCCCGGACCTCCTGCCTTTCCTCCGTTGCTTCTAATGGTCAGTAATGGGAGACCACACTGGATGATCCTTTTCAGACTGTCTGGAAATTGGCAGTCCCATTTAAAACGTAGACCGAGCCATTTAACTCTGCGCAAATATCCATCATCATTTCTAGATGAGGGGATTAAATTGTCCTCTGGAAATGCCACTTCTAGAACGACCTAACGAAGCAAGGATTGTGGATAGTCTCTTTCCTCGAACCACCAGACATCTCAATTCATTTAAAACTCATCAAGTTTCAGCGATATAAAAACCCTGGCCCTTGTAAAGACCTTGTCTTCTCTTTCTGGGTCCTTTTCTTTTTGTCCCAATTCACTTGTAATTTTCCGGGCGTCTTGTTGTGCTTAGCATCCCCTCCTGTTTTCGCTATGCATGGAGGACTTCTATGTGATTTCTTGATTAATAATTAGCAAAGCTCTCTCTCTCTCTCTCTCTCTAATGATGTTCTCATCGGGGACATCATTTGTTGGCCGATTGATTCTGAACTACTTTTTAACTTTTTTTCGTTAAACATTCATGGCGCATCTGTGTGCTCATCTCATCATAGCTTCGTTAATGGCATCATACTGAGATTGGCTGACTTGCTAATGTCGATGTCTTTCTATGGGAATTGGGACATATCACGTGACCCCCCTACTAAAACCTTTTTTTTTTTTTTTTTTTTTTTTAAATCCCTCCCCGCCTTTGGCTACAGCTCTTCCACTCCTATCCTCCTGCCGTCTCGGGTATACCCCCCATGATCCCACCCACGGGCCCTTTCGGTTCACTTCAAGGAGCATTCCAGCCGAAGGTAAGAACCTCCGAGTGAAGACATGGCTATCTGCCTCAGTGGAGGGCCAGGCTAGGCACGCCGGGGGGTGGGTTTGAATACCTGCTTGCCTACAGCGGTGAGTCCACACACCCAAAGGGACCGTGGGGAGTCAAACGAGACTTTTCTCTTTTCTGGTCCATTGAGTTTTAGATCCAAACAGAGATGAAATTTGCCATTGCCAGGGCCCCAGGTAGTTACAGTTGAGCTAAGTTTCCCGTAGTCTTCAAAATGGGCAGAAGAGGGGCTGGAGGAATGGCTGGTGGCATAAGTGCTTTTGGCTTTTGCAGAGGACCCAAGTTCAAGTCCCAGCACCCAGGTCAGGCAGTGCACAACTTCCTGTGACTCCAGCCCTAGGGGAATCCAATCAATGCCCTCTTCTGGCCTCTGTGAATACTCACATGCATATGACATACACACATTGACCAACACATATACATAAATAAGATAAAACCAAATCTTTATATATATATATATATATATATATCTCCTTCCAAAACTATGGACATTTCTTTAAATAAGTTTTCCCATTAGCTTGTATTAATTATAACCAATAATGGGTTTCATTATGTCTTTTCCATACATTTACTATAGTATACTTTGACACTTTACCTCTTGTCCTCCTCCCACTCCACTGATCCTCTCTCCTCTCCACCCTACCTCCCAGAAACCTTTGGTCTTAACTAAGGTTACAAGGAACGTGAGCGAAGCGTTATTTATGGGAGCAGAGCAACTTTCCCCATGTCTATACCACCGAAGGAAAGAGCGTTTCTTTGGAGGAAACGCTACTAAATATTAAATGGTAGAAATGGCAACTTGCTTTTGAGGTGCGCATCGCAAACAAACGTGCAAAGTTGAGGCATTGGTGGGTTTTTTAGTGGTTAAGGGGGATAAGTGATCCCAGATTAAAGTTGTTTTCTGTTCCTTTAGTCTGAGAAAGATTTTTTTTTCCCATTTACTCTCTGTCCTTCGCTGCATCTGTGCACACAGTGTGCCTGCACATGGCGAGGCAAAAGCTTATACGTTATTTGTACTCTTTCTCCCTCTCTGCTCGTCCCAGAACGTTCTACCCACATGCATGTATGTGTTCCCTGTGCATGCCTGGTCCTGCTCCAGAAGAGGGGTCGGATCTCCTAGAACTGGAATGATGGCTGCTTGTGAGCTAACGTGCTTGTGCTGGGAACCAACCCCAGGTCCTCTGCACGAGTAACAAGTACTCTTAACCACTAAGCTACCCTACCCCTTGACATTCATTCATCTTTTGTTCTTAGTAAGAACTAAGTTACTTTCTACCTGGAGAACACCATCCACGTCAACACAGGTTCTGTTACCCATAAAGGTCAAGATTCCAAAGTAGTTTGATAGCACTTTCCCTTTAAAAGATCTACCTTGGCAGAACCATGGGTGTGGCTCAGCAGTAGAGTACCTCCCTACAGGACCCCAGTGAGGGGCTGGGGGAGCGTGTCTCAGACACGTACCGCTTGCCTAGCGTACAAAAGTCTCTAGTTTAATCACAACCACATCAGAAGATAGAAAATAGTATTTAAATCCCTTAGTTTACTCAGGTACTAATTTTTAAAGTGAAGTATGCCTCCCCAGTGGCCAGCCACACTTAGCTGAGCTCTTGTGCTGTGTGGGGTTCAGTTTCTGCCCCTCCCCACCTCCCATTCCCATTCTTAAGCTAAAGCAGCAGTTTGAGACCTGAGCCTCCCGCACTGAACGCATTGCGTTTTCAAAGCCGTGTTGCCATAAAAACCAGAAACAGGGAGAGAAATAAAAAAGGCGTTAGGGGTCGGATGCTACGTCTCTGAAATCCCCCTCACGCGCACAGAACTGCAACTTAAAGGCCAGGGTCTGTGTGCACAGGGCTTTTATAATGGCCGCAGCAAGTGGTGGTGAATTTTAGACTCTTTTTCCTTGCTCCTCGGTAATCCCTCAGACCCTGGTCTGTCCCCGCTAGGTTGAGACAAATCTCCCGTGCGTCCCCAAGCAGACTGGTAGGTCATTTAATAAATTAGACCATTTCCCTCACTTGCGATTATCCAATCACACCACAAACTACATCTGGGCAAGAAAGTGTCTCTCGGTGTTGAAATGAGCCTTTCCAGGCCATCTTCCTGATTGAATATGTAGATTGCTGTTCATTAGCGGAGTTCTTCATATGTATGCAAATCAGGCTGTTAACAACTGCAGCTTAATTGTTAGTTGTACAGCAACTGATTGCTTTTCTTCCATTCTCTCGCTCTCGCTGTCTTTCCACACTTCTCCTTGTAGGCTAGCTTCATGCCTCAACCTGAGCTTTTCTCCCCGCTCCCCCATGAGTTAACTTCTAATGTGAGGGATCCTTACAGATTGTAGCTTCTTGAGGAAAATAACGACCAGTCCATAGCTCCGGTTCATAGCTCAGCGGGGAAAGGCGCTAGCCACCCACCCTGAGTTCCATCCCCAGAACCCACATGGTGGAAGGGAGAGACCTGCTCTTACACGTTGCCTTCTCACTTTCGCTCTCGTGACTTGTAACATCTCTACACACATACACACACACACACACACACACACACACACACACACACACACACACACACACACACACACACAAGTTTGAAAAGCCACTAGAGGCTGGGAAAGCAGTTTAGGACGTAAAGCTACACGCCACTAAGCCTAGGGAATTGAACTGGGGGCCCGGTGAGCCGCATGGTGGAAGGAGAGAACTGATTCCTGCAAGTTGCCCTCTGACCTCCACACGTGCCCACAGACAGACAGACAGACAGACAGACAGACACAATTCAACAGACAAATATACATGTATTTTATATATGTGTGTGTATATATATAGTATATATATATATATACTATATATATAATATGTACATTTCTAGTTTTTTAAAAAGAGAAAAACAGCTTCTCTAGCTGAGCAGTGGTTCACTCTTAGTACTTTGAGAGGCTGAGGCAAGCAGGTCTCTGAGTTCAAGGCCAGCCTGGTCTACGTAGCAAACAGATTTCAGGCCAGCCAGGGCTACATAGTAAGAGCCCTTATCTCAAAAGAAAACAACCAGAAACAAAGAAACAAGAAAACCTACTATTTTTTTAAAAAACCTCTCCAGGCATTAGTAACTGTTCCCCTTTGAAGTACAGTTTTTGATCGCTGTGGATTCGGAAGACAAATGTCTAGCCATGCGGTTAATATTAGTGATAGTTAAGTATGGAGATGGGGTTGCAAGAACAGCCGCAGAATTTAGTAGGAGATCTATGTCGTCCCTAAATCAGGGTCTCTTATCCCATTTTGTCCATCACTGAGGAGCGATTGCCGCGTACCCTTTCTCGTTACTGCCTCCCAGTTAAGATACCCGGGGATCTTAGTGTCCAAACAGCCCCGCCATCCTTCCTGAAAGATGGGACTCACATGGACTTGAGTGATTCTTTCAGTGTTTGGTGGTAAAGCGGGGGAGAAGATGAGAATGATAAAAGAAAACCAGAGGCGGTGTGGGCCAAAGGGAAGAGCCGTTGAGGACAAAAGTTGCCCCTGTAGCTTCTTAGATCCTAAAGTGGGACTCACCTGCATCTTCTTATCTAGCACCTTGCCTAAGCTGCTGCGATCCTAGCACACCCCTTGGTAGGGCGAGACAGTGGGATTAGTATTCGAAATTCTAGCCTTTTTTGTTTTTAAGGCTAATTTTTTTTTCCTTAAATCGCACGTCTCTGTCTGTGCGTGCCAATGAAATGCCCAAGGAGCCTTAAGGCGTCGTATCTCTCTGGAGTTCTAGGCAGTCGTGAGCCCTCTGATGTGGATGCTGGGGATTGAACCCAGCTCACCTACAAGAGCAGCAAGGACTCTTAACTGCTGAGCCACCCCTCCAGCCCCAAACTAGAGCTGTAGGTCCTATCTGGTACCTTCCCTCATGTGCTAACCTCACACACAAGCCCGACGCCTGCGAGCTCAGACACTCCTTCCCGCTAACATCCATAAGGATAAGGAGTTCTTTGTTCTGTGGGCTGCTCTTGGGCTTCCATCCCAGCTCTTTCTCCCATCCCCACCCCCCAGTCCAGTGGGGTACTTTTGTCATCCCAGCTCTATGGAGACAGAGAAGAAAGGATCCCCATGACTATGGTTTAGCTAGCCAGGGCCTTCCATTTCAGAGAGACCCTGCCTCAAAAAAAAAAAAAAAAAAAAAAAAACCCAGGGTGGAAAGCAATGGAGGAAGACACCATGCATCAATCTCTGGATTGCAAACATAAATATACAACACACGTACACAGAGATAAAAATGTAAAAGTCCAGAACAAGATAAAGGAGAGAATGCTTCGTGTCTGCTACTCTGTAAGGACAGAACTTGCTTTTCTGTGCGTCCTAAGCCGTGGTCTAATTCATTTGTAGACATCCAATCCTATCGATGTGGCTGCCCGGCCCGGAACAGTCCCACACACTCTGCTCCAAAAGGACCCAAGGGTACGTGCAAAGTGAGGCTTGGTTACAGGTAATACCAAAGGCATCACAAAGGGTGCCCTTTGGGGCCCACCCGGGTGCTCCTACCCTGGATGCTTATGTGAGAAAACGCCTGTTCCTTGTAGAAGTCACAGGCCCCCAAGTGCATGAATGACAAAAGGTAATGACTTGGCTAGGACAAAAAAAAAAAAAGATCTTTTTGAGCCCCAAAATTGAATGCCACCAGCATGTCTGCCTTCCATCTGACTGGTCCTGTCTCCAGCTGCTTATATCTCTCTGGTACAAAACAATCAGCATAGAATGCCCTGAACAGAAAAGTACTCAGCACTTCTTCCTGAAAGTTAGGTACACACACACACACACACACACACACACACACACACACACACACACACACACACACACACACACACACCCTACAGTCTTGTTTGAGGTCAGGAAGTTACTGGACGGCTCTGCTCTTACAGATGGAGCGTGCCGTAGAGCTAAATAAAATTTCCCTCATGCCCCCGTCATGTTATTTATTCATAGTCGATGCTATGCCTGCCTTTAAACCAGAAGGCAAAGCCACATGGTAGAGAGGCGACTGTCCCTTATAAAGCTACCCTCCGAGCGGTTTTTATTTTAGTGGACTTTTTTTGTTGTTTTGCAAGCAGTTATGCCCTCGGGTAACTCATTAAGCCAGGATGTTATAAAGACAGCTTGGGTCTGCAGGGTCTGGACAAGACAGACATTCCCAGAAGTCCCCTCCGTGTCACCCTTCATTTTGTGGTCTGAGGACTACTCTCCCTAAGCCCCACAGAGTGGCCTGTGGCCGAGCCAGTCAAAATGGGGACCCCCATGGTGCAGGTCACCTGCAGGTCATGCTGGCATAGGGCCCATCTCTGCTGGTAAAAGTTGTATGGGGGACTCGTCACCGTGCATGTTCTGAGGCTCCCGAGGTGGGGGAGGGGGACGCTTGGTACTTTGAATGGTGTGGAAATGGGTTAATTATTCTCTAGAAGGGCTTCATTTAAAAGTAAAATTCTAACATTTTAATTTCCCCTCCTAATGAAGCACTACAAATTTGTTAATTAGGGCAATTGTTTGAGTGACAGGCATGTAACCGAGTTGTCATTTTCTCTTCACAGTTGACAGATCCTTTCAGACCTATGCTAAGGGTAAGGAGAGCTTCTTCTAGAACTGTTTCTGCCACCTCTGACTCTCTGCGGGTTAAAAACACAAATCAGTAGCAGGGGCTGAGCCGGAGAGATACCGGAGGGAATGTCAGTGGTAGTAGCCAACGCTGCTGCTTGCACAGGCAGGGAGATAAGAGATGGCCTTTGGATTTTTCCCCTTTTGAGTGCTGGAGGAAGCCGGGCCTCTGGGTTTTCCATTAATGTAACTGATAAAGGGCTAAAGAGATCGCTCTCGAGTTAAAAGCCCTTGCTGTTCTAGCCTAAGATCCAAGTTTGGTTCCCAGTGCTCATATTGAGTAGCTAATAGCCTTCCATAAGTCCAACTCCAGGGGATCCAGCGCCATCTTCTGGCCCTTGTGGGTACCGCACACACATATACCCACACACAGGCACACACATAATTCGCTAGATAGATAGATAGATAGATAGATAGATAGATAGATAGATAGATAGATAGATAGATAGACAGACAGACAGACAGACAGACAGATATATGTATATATATACACATACATATATGTATATATGTGTGTATGCATGCATATATATATATATATTTTTTTTTTTAATGTAATGGACAGCCTAGTTCAGTGTGTTGTTGTGAGACAAGGTTTTGTTCTTCCTCTGACTGGCTTTGAACTTGTGAGCTACTCGATTCAACCTTCAACAAACACCTCCACCCCCACGCCCACCCCTGTTATGCTGGGATAACAGGCGAGGGAAAGGACAAGCCATAGGCTGGCTGTAGTTAGTCTCTCTTGGGTCTGGTTATTTCACACAGAGCACTCAATGATAAGTGACATGTGTCTTCCTCATTCAAGCTGTTTCCCAGGGAAGGATGGGAAGGATGCTATAACCACAGTAGAATGTCCAGAGGTCAGAGTCTGGCCAGCAGGTGACCTCTGGGTACATGCTGACTTAGAAAACAGATGGCAGGGGTTCAGTGATCCAGTTCCTGCTGTTGACTGTCACATAAGCCCTGTCTTAGGTATTTCTTAGTGACAAGCTTAGTGACTCACAGTTCAAGGCTGTGGTACATCATGGTGGGAAACTGTAGGTGGCAAGAACTTGAGGCAGTCACTAAGAAGCAGAGAGAGATGGACTCAGGCTTGCTTTCCGTTCATTATAGGACCCATCCAGTGAACAGCGCTGTCCTTATCTACCCTGGGTCCTCCTGCCTCAGTTAACTGAAACACCTAATCCTTCATAAGCTTGTCCAGGGGCTAACTGCATCTAGATAATCTCTCGTGGGTGTGCCTGGCCTCTTGTCTACTGGGTGATTCTGGGTCCTGCCAACCCCCCACGAAGTATTAGCCATCTCCACCCCCCTTCTTCACCAGCCTGAAACGGGTGTGATATTTGGGATCCCAAGCAACCCATAATTCTATTCCGTCCGTCATTTGCTGCTGAAGAGCGGGGCGGGACTTTCTCGCTCTTGCGGTGCTTAACGAATGAGCAGCAAGAATACGCAGTGCAGAGCAGAAAAGAAGCAGAAGCGCCACACAGATTGACACGTGCTCTTCAGGTGGCAAAAGAGAGAACTGATCCCTGCAGGAAAGAAGAAACCCCTTCCTCAGCTCTCAGCCCCTCATTCTGACTTTTCTCCTCTTTTAACTAGAAGAGAATAAGCACACACACACACACACACACACACACACACGAGTTAGTGACTCTCAGTGCAACATGCGAGGTTGCCAGACTGCAGTAAGAAGGTGACACATTTCCATGCACCACTCCGGAGGCCTAGTCCCCTCTCTTGTTTTAGTTCGGCCCACAGACATTCCCTAATTACCTTTTCTGGACAGCTGATGTGCCTGTTAGCTGACAGCATTTGTTAGGTGCGCCTGCCTGCTGGCACTGGAGAAGACAGGCCTCAGAGAGAGTCGGGTCTTGGCCGTATTGTCCTTGGCAGAGGACTGCTTTGTAAAGGAGCTGTTGTCTCAGACCCACAGGGGGGTGCGGGTTCTGACTCCCTCGTGCTTGAACTTGGAAGAGCTGCATTTGGTTGGCACAGAGCTCTCTGGTTTTCATGACAAGGAAGTCCCCATAGTGCAGAGTTGCAGGGAGCTTGGGGGAGACAGAAGAAAGGTGGGCTTTCGGATGTGTCTCCCTTCTGACCGCGCGACTCTTTCTCATTCCAGAAACCAGGAAAGTGGTGCGCCATGCACGTGCATATCGCCTGGCAGATTTACCACCACCAACAGAAAGTCAAGGTGAGTGTGTGACTCTTTGGGCATAGCTGGGCAGGGCCAGGCTCATGAGTGTGGGCCTTGGTTTGTAGCTGAGGATGACATTGAAGACCCGATTCTTACAGGCAGGAAGTCAAAGGCTCGCCTATCTTCTTTTGTTCTTTTTCTTTCCTTTTTTAAATTTATTAGTGTATTATTTATGTGTACGTCTGCCTCGGACAAAAGGTTTGCGTGAAGGTGGAGTTGCAGGTCCTGGGTGGTAGGACATGGTTGGTAGGAATCACACTCAGGTCCTCCTCAAGAAGGAAAGCCATAAACACTAAAACAAGTATCACACACACACACACACACACACACACACTCATAATCACACACACACTCACAATCACACACACACACAATCACACACACACTCACAATCTCTCTCTCACACACACACACACTCACAATCACACACACACACACAGTCACACACAATCACACACGCACACGCACACACACACATACTCACACACACACACTCACAATCACACACACACACAATCACACATACACACACACTCACACACTCACAATCACTCACACGCACACACACACACACACACACACACACACACACACACACACACACACCCTCACACACACACACACACATATACGCGCTCACACCCCCCACACACATATGCATGTTCACACCCACCCACACACACAAACACACACACCCCCCACAAACATACACACTCACACCTCACACACACACACACACACACACACACACACACACACACACACACACACACACACACACACACACACACACACACACCAGAGGACAACTTTTAGGAGTCAGTTCCCTCCACCATGTGAGTCTCGGGGATCGAACTTGGGTACTCAGGCTTGGTGGTGGCTGCCTTTTCTAGCCGACTTATCCATCCAGCCAGTTTCGGGTTTTGTGCTTCTTTGTTCTTAACATAAAATTGAGGGGCAAGAGAGATGGCTCGGCAGTTAAGAGTACTGACTGCTCCTGTGGAGGACCTAGGCTCAGTTCCCAGTACCCATACCAGGCGGCTCACAACCATTTGTAACTTCAGCTACAGAGAATCCTCTGCACCCTGCAGCTTCCAAGGGCACCCCTGCATGGACGTACCCACGTACACACACTCAGACACAAGTACACACACATTTAAAATATTTTTAAAATATGTAAAAAGATACTTTTGCATATTATGGATTTGGAGAAGTGATCATTTCTACCCCGCAAGAAGTTGAAGGCACTGAGTGCCCATTGACTGTGCCCATAATAATTAACAACATCGAACGATCACTCTTCTGCCTGTAACAGCAGTTCTTCAGGAGGCTAGAATATGCTAAGTCCTCACCAGGACCACTTTCTGGCCAGTTACCGAGCCTGTCTCTAGATGAGACTTTATTCCCCCCAAAAAGGGAGGGGCCTGGCAAGATGGCTCAGTGGGTAAAGGTACTTGCCACCAGGCCTGACGACCTGAGCCTGATCTCCAGTGCTCACGTGATGGAAGGAGAGAACCAACTTCTACAGGTTGTCTTCCAGGCTCCACGGACAGATGTAATTCTTTAAGGAGGGGGATGGGGAGGGAGGAAAGAGAGACTTCTTGAACCCCGTGGAAGAGAAACATTGTGTGACAGGTTCTGATCTATGATTTAAAACAAGAGGTGAACCCAAACAATGATACTAGCAGCTGATATGCCAGCACAGGTTGGGGGAATCTCAAATGATCCCTCCCACCCCCCAATGAAGAGCTATAAGCAGTCATTGCTGAGAGAACAACCCTGATTGGCTATCTAGTACCAAGTAAGCAATCCTGGAAGCATACATTCAAACAATACTGAGTGGACTCAGTAGGTTGCACTTGTAGACTTACGTGTAGGTGTACATATAACAATAATAACATATAAGAAACAAGAGGGCGCAATGACTCAGCAGGTAAGGGCGCTTGCTGCCAACCCCGAGTATATGAGTTCGAATCCCAGACCCGCACGATGGAAAGCGAGAACTGATTCCGTAAAATTGTCCTCTGCCTTTGACCTGTACAGCTTGAGTGAGCACAAACACAGATAGATAGATAGATAGATAGATAGATAGATAGATAGATAGATAGATAGATAGATCAGATGATTTATAGATAGATAGATAGATAGATAGATAGATCGAACAGATGATTGATAGATAGATAGATAGATCAGATGATTTATAGATAGATAGATAGATAGATAGATAGATAGATAGATAGATAGATCGAACAGATGATTGATTGATAGATAGATAGATAGATAGATAGATAGATAGATAGATAGATAGATAGATAGATAGGACAGATGATAGATAGATAGATAGATAGATAGATAGATAGATAGATAGATAGGATAGATAGATAGATAGATAGATAGATAGATAGATAGATAGATAGATAGATAGATAGATAGATAGATAGATAGATAGGATAGATGGATAGACAGATGATTTACAGATAGATAGATAGATAGATAGATAGATAGATAGATAGATAGATAGATAGATAGATAGGATGGACAGATGATAGATAGATAGATAGATAGATAGATAGATAGATAGATAGATAGATAGGACATGATTTACAGATAGATAGATAGATAGATAGATAGATAGATAGATAGATAGATAGATAGATAGATAGGATGGACAGATGATAGATAGATAGATAGATAGATAGATAGATAGATAGATAGATAGATAGATGGGACAGATGATAGATAGATAGATAGATAGATAGATAGATAGATAGATAGATAGATGATAGGATAGATGGATAGACAGATGATTTACAGATAGATAGATAGATAGATAGATAGATAGATAGATAGATAGATAGATAGATATAATAGATGGATAGACAGATGATTGACAGATGGATGATAGATGATAGGCAGACAGGAGCTAATGAAAAGGAAGTGTTCACCCCTTGAGGAATGAAGGCCCCCTCATTTCCCTGCCCTGCTCTTGCTCACACCCCACCAGTGATCTTGCTCACTCTTACCTTATTACCAGGCGAGGCATAATTAGAGCTCTCCTAGTTCAGCTCAGCTAGAAAACGGGTGCAGTTTGAGGAGCTAACTAGGTTTCCACGGTGACTTCAATTCACTCTGGGTCCTGGGTGACGGATTGAGGAGCAGCAGGTAAGCCTCATCTTCTTCCTTTTAACTTCCTGAGCTTAACGGGATGAAGGATGACAGGGAGGCCGCTCTCTTAGCAACTTCTGTTCCGTGAAGATGCCCCTGGTGACTTGGCTTTCATTATCCCAATTCAATTAGCTGGGCCTCTCGAACACAGGGTGACTCGGTTATCTTCCTCTCCCGGCGAACATTTCCTAATCCCCACGCCCCGTTCTGCCTGGTGGACCTTATTTGCTCTTAATGAGTCCACACCATCTACCATGCAATATTAGCACTAAATAATTTGGCAACTCAATTAAAGGAGGTGCTTCGGAGATTTTTATAGATTTACAGAGAATTAGAAGCTTGGTTTTGGGGTTTGGCTGTTCTTCGATAGTGAGTTTTTCATTATGGTATTCCCCAGAGATTGGAGCAGGAATTGTATCTCTCTGTCTTGAATATACATTTACTCACTCTTTAGCCACTCATGAATTACATGGAGACCTGAGGTCTACAGGCTGTTAGCTGTGACAGGCCCAGGGCACTGATCTTCCTGTTATCTTATGTGTTCAGTAGTGAGACCCGCTGGTGATGTGTGCTCTGTATATTTAAATAAAAGGTAGTGGATTGGGGAGCTGGCTCAGTTAGTAAAGTGCTTGCTTTTTGAAAGCTTCGCAATCTGAGTTCCACCCCCAGAGACCACCAAAAACCTGGTCCCAGCAGCTTTCACTCACAGTTCCAGAGGAGAGGGAGTGAAAACAGATGGATCCTTTGGGCTTGTAGCCAGCCAGCGTAGCCTGGTGAGCTCCAGGATACTGAGAGACAATGGATAGATAATCAACCACACTTAAAAAAAAGATGTTCTCTGTCCTCCAATGTCACACGCACACTCGTGTGCACATGCACGTGCGATGGTGAAGGTTCCGTGTGTTTCCGTGAGGTGCATGGCTAAGTTTCACCTTCAGAGAGGGTTGCCGGGTGAGTGAGGGTTGGCTTATCTGTTAACACCCTAGTCAGTGTAGGTGCCTCTCCTTTGTAAAGGAGTCTCCCATTACACAGCAGGGAGCAGGGTCCCTGAACAGGAGAGGGTGCGAGGCAGGACAAGGGTAGGGTCAAGATGGCTGGAACCCAAGGAGAAGGCAAGAGCCACGTAGAAGCAGGCCCAGCCAGAGAAGAGCAGGTAGCACAGCTCAGAGCTAGGGGACACTAGCACTCTGGGAGGCAGGAAGCTGACTGAGAGGGAAGGCTGTCAGAACTCAGGAAGATGGGCAGATCTGATGCCCTGCGGTTCAGGGGGATACCAACCTCCAGAATGATGCTGGGTAGGGGCTGAGGCAAAGATGGCGGGCTAAACCGTATCGCCTAGAGGAGAAGGTGGAGTGAGTCCACAGAGTAAAGATTTCAGTCCCCACGACTGGCTTGACTGCCCTACTCCAACTATCGGAGGATGCTAGTTGGAAAGGAGGAGATACTTGTTAATTAAAAAGATGTGCATGGGGGTTGGGGATTTAGTTCAGTGGTAGAGCGCTTGCCTAGAAAGCGAAAGGCCCTGGGTTCGGTCCCCAGCTCCAAAAAAAAAAAAAGATGTGTGTGTGTGTGTGTCTGTCTGTCTGTCTGTCTGTCTTTGTTTAAATATACACCAGTGATTCCATTAATATGTGTTATATTAGAATATGACAAAGAGCCACTGGGCAATTAACTTGACACATTAGATTGTTCTTGCAGAATTCCTACTGTGCTGAGTTTAAAATGCCATCATTTGAAACCTCACACAGGCAGAAGGGCTGGATAGATGGCTCAGCCATTAAGAGCACTTGCTGTTTGTCTTGGTCTCTGATGAACACAGCCCCCCAAAGCGACTTGGGCAGTGTCACAGTCCATGACTGAGGGAAGTCAGGGCAGGAACCTGAGGTGGGAACTCAAACAGAGCCTATGAAGGAACAGCTAACTGCCCAGGGCTGGCACCATACACCACACCTGGTGCCTTCTCACTTCTGTCATTCATGGAGACGGTGTTCACAGACTTGTTCACAGGCCAGTCTGATGGAGTTATTTTTTCAATTGAAGTTCCCTCTTTCTAGATAACCCTAGTTTCTATCAAGTTGACAAAAAAACAAACATAAGCAAAGTAACTAACTAACCCCCCTAATCAGCACACTGCTCAGGGGCTGACTTTGTTTCCAAGAACCCATCTGGGAGGCTCACAACCGCTTGCAACTCTAGCTCCATGTAATTCTGCTTCAGGGGATCTGATGCCCTTTTCTGGACTCTGTGGGCACCTAAGACATGTCTGTCTTTCTCATACACATATCGCCCTCACACACACGACAGACAGACGTAGAGTAAATATATGGTGGTGGTAGTGGTGGGGACCTGCATTCAGGCATAGTGGTGCATACCTGTAATCTCCTCACTGGGGGAGACCAAGGATTAGGAGTGCAAGCATACCCTCAAGTATATAACAAGTATGAGGGTAGCCTGGGCTATGTGATACTCTGCTTCAAAAGGAACAAACAAAACAAATGCAGTCTGGGATGTGACTCAGTTGGGTGGAGTACTTGTCTTCCATGCAGGGACCCCCAGTTTCATTTGTGGTATCATATAAGACATGATGTTATACTCCCGTAGAGGTGAGGCAGGAGGAGAAGGACTTCATGGTCATCCTCAGCTACACAGTGGGCTAGAGGCCTGGCTAGCCTGGGCTATGCGAGATGGAGGGATAGAAGAACCTGCAGACTGGGCCTTTACCACAAAATGATGAGCTGCATGGAGAGTGGTACTAGGTTTTGAATAAATAGGACCTGGCTGTACCCTTCAGGTTGGACCATTTCAAAAGCCAAGCCCATGGCTTTGTCGTTAGATATTTCTAATGAAGGAAGCAGATGCCACCTCATAGCAGTCCCTGCCAGTCTCTGCAAGGCCAGGTTGCTTTCCTTACATTTCACAGTGTTCTCGGCATTGACACCCTCCCCACCCCTCAAGTCTTGAGTTATTCACTAATATCTCTCTGCCGGCCTCCTAGTTTCAGCCTCTCCCCTTCCTCTTGTTTTAGAAACAGATGCAGTCAGATCCACACAAGCTGGACTTTGGGCTGAAGCCTGAGTTCCTGAGTCGTCCTCCGGGCCCTAGTCTCTTCGGAGCCATCCATCACCCCCACGATCTGGCACGACCTTCCACTTTATTCTCTGCTGCTGGTAAGTTCAGAGAGCGGGGTGGCGCCGAGAGCCGACAATTCAGAGTGATGCCCGGGCTCAGAGTCACTAATCACTTAATGACTAAAGAACAGAGCTCATACCAGCTCGTGAGGGAGTAAAGTACCCCAGTGACTAAGGAGGCGGGCCCTGCATCTTTGATACACCTGTCATTCAACAAGGACCAAGAGAGAATTAAGCTGGGCAAGATAGCACACATTTGTAATCACAACAGCGGGGAAGCAGAGACGGGCCAGACCCTGGGATTCACTGGCCAGCTAGACTATAGCTGTATTGGTGAGTTCTAAGCCAACTAGAGACCCTGTTTCAAAGGACAAGGTGGAAATGGCATACGGCGGTGCCTGCCTTTAATCCCAGCACTTGAGATGCAAAGGGAGGCATACAAAAAAAAACAAACAAAAACAAGGTGGACAACACCGGAGGATTAGCGTCTAAGGGTGACCTGTGGTCTTCATAGGCGTGTGCACATGCACCTGCGTGCATAGGAATGCATGTACCCACAATGCTTTGCCTTGCAATACTTGTGTTGCTTTGTTTGTCTTTTGTTCCTGTGCGTTAAACAGAGACAACTCGAAGGTGTGTGAAAAGCTATTGAAAAAGATCAGAGAGCTTGCCAGGGCAGATGGGAAGGCCAATAAACCCAGGGGTTCTGTGAGGATGAATCTAACCTCACATTTCTGTTGCCTATGGGACAATATGTGAGTGTTTCTTCCCTGTGACCATCACGCTGCCCTTTGAGGGTCCAATGAGGAAAGCGTACAGTCAAGACAGGTTAGTTTCATGCGTTTGGTGGCTTAGGTCTGTTGTGTCAGTATTTGGGAGCAGAAGCAGGAGAAACGTGATAATTCAAAGCAAGCCTAGGCTACATGGTGAACTTTAGCACAGCCTGGGCCATGGTTTCTTAAGGCAAACAGGGTTGAGATATGGCTCAGTTGATAGAGAACTTGCCCAGCTAGCAGCTTGCCCTGGGTTCCGTCTGCAACACACCATAAGTTGGGCACGGTCTTGCACACTTGTAACCCCAGCACTTAGACCAAGACAGGCAAATTGGGAGTTCAAGGTCATCCTCGGTACATAGTGAATTCAAAGCTAGTTTGGGTTATATAAGCCTCTGTCTCGAAAAAAAATCATTTTTAGAAATGAAAGCAAGCAAACCATAAAAAAGGCACTGCCCTTAGTAAGGACCAAGGTAAACAAATGGCCCAGAGGGTTCTGGCTGTTCTGTTGCAGAACATCTTGCCACTGAAACTCATTCAGCTCTGAGAATACATCTTCCCAGTGTCTCCTCAGTGCAGAAGGTCCAGCTGGGGAGAAAGACAGAGGGTATCAGAGAATGGTGGCTTTCTGCTTAAGGTATACACCGGCCAAAAGTAGTGGTCATATGGAATATTTGGGTAATGTTATAGTTTCATTTCTGTTGATACACCAAATACCCTGAACTGCCCCCTCCCCCAAAGAAAAAAAACCAAAAACCAAAAACCCAGCAATTCAGGGAAGAAAAAGATTCATTTGTCTTCACTTCCGGGTTACAGTTAGTCATTGAAGAGAAGTCAAAGCAAACACTCGAAGTAATTAGTCATATTCCATCGACAGTCGAGAGCAAAGAGAGAATAAACACATCCTAGCAGCTTGCTCTCAAAGCTCAGGGCTCTGCCTAGGGAATGGTGTTGCCCATAGTGGGCCAGGTCAGTTAGTAATCAAGGCAGTCCCTCACAAACATACCCTCAGGCCAACCTGAACTAGGTAATTCCTAGCTGAAATTCTCTTAGCAGGTTGGTTATTCTAGGTTGTGGCAAGTAAACAGTTAAAACTAACCATAATAGGATTGGCAGTGTGGCTCAGTGGGTAAAGCCAATCACTGGCAATCTTTTTGTCCCTACTTTGATTCCCTGAGACTCATGGTGGAAGCAGAGAACCCATCCTTGAAAGTTGTCCTTTGCCCTCCACTCATGAACCATTCTGTCTTATACACATACACAAATGAGTAACCGACCAGCACAGGTCCTGTTGGTATCAACTGTTCATTCAGTGTTTTCTTTCCTTTTGCTGACCTAGGGGGTCTAGGACTCACTATGTAGAGGAAGTTGACCTCCAACTTAGCCTCTGTTTCACCCTCCTGAGTCCTAGGATGACAGTTTTGCACCTAGCTACTGGTCTTTTTAGATTTTCTTTTTTTTTTTTTTTTTTTTTTTTTTTTTTGGTTCTTTTTTTTTTGGAGCTGGGACCGAACCCAGGGCCTTGCGCTCCTAGGCAAGCGCTCTACCACTGAGCTAAATCCCCAGCCCCCCTTTTTGGATTTTCAAACAGGGTTCTCTCTGTCGCCTTAGCTGTCCTGGAACTCACTCTGTAGACCAGGCTGGGCTCAGACTCAGGAATCTGCCTGCCTCTGCCTCCTGAGTACTGGGAATATGGGCCACCACACCCGTCTTTCTTTCCTGTCTCCTCCCACCTCCCCCACTACACCCCTTGAGGCAGGGTCTGATGAGCCTGAGGTGGCCTTGGACTCTGTATGAAGCTCAGGCTGATCTTAGACTTCTGAACCCGACTCCGTTTACTGAGCGCTGGGACCACAGATCACATGTAAATCACACCTATTTTATACAGTGTAAGGACTGAAGCCAGGTCTTCATGCATGCTGGGAGAGCACTTTACCAAGTGAGCTACATCTCCAGGCCGCTATTAGTACCCAGTCCCTGGGACAGAGCTCAGTAAATAGTTCAGTGGTGGTGCTCTGCTCATTGCAGTAACAACCTCTGTGGCTTTCCGTGCTCACTGTGTGAATCTGAATTTACCCCTAGGAACACAAACAGTGAAGGAGCACACCATTTCTGACCCTTAAGGGAACAAGTTCCACATCCACCCATCCCGCTGCCTTCTCAGGCTCTGAGCCTGGATTTGCGCGTGGTAAACCCATTGGCTCTCACACTGAGCAACCGAGAAGCATCGGCATCCGTACTGTAGCCCTGTGGTCAAAGCAAATAAATCACTCTTGGGGATGGGTGGAATAGCTAGAGTCTCAGGGTTTCCTCCTGTGGGTTCTGCTTGGGGAATGTGTTTGAAGGCTCTGTTACCATGGCACCTAGCTCGGAGACAAGGATACATGGAGAGCAATTTCGGGAGAGAAATAGAGAGATTTCTCCCTGGACTTCATTGCAGCCAAATGGATGAATTGGCTTCTTTTGCTTCAATAATCCTGGAACGGTGGGCATCCCCAGGGGCCTGGGTTTTTGTCAGAACATTAACTAGCATGCACTGCACAGTGTGTAGCCCACATTTTAATTTGGCTGGCAACATTGGCGGTGACTAATGAAGGCTGTGGAGTATGTTCGCTTTGTGCAGGAAGCTGGTTTCTACTTCTCAGTGACATGTGCGTAGAGAACCCCTCAGGTGCCTTCAAAATCTGAGATTCCAGCATCTGTCCTTATGTGCTGAGCCTTACTGTGCAAGCCCAGGCCCACAGGACCTTTGGGGGGGGGGGTCTCCAGAGATGCAAAAGAGAAATCCAGGACTGGGAGAGAGACAGTTCATTGTAAAAGGGTTTGTCATGCGAGTGTGAGGGCTTCAGTTTGACTCCCCAGAGTCTGGTACGCATGTCTGAATGAAGGCCTGTCTTCCCAGCCTCCTCAGGGCTGTCCTCTGCTGACATTAACAAGTTGAATGCCTGAACTTTTAAAACTAATGTTCTTCCCCAATTCTCTCTCTGTCTCTGTGTCTCTGTCTCTGTCTCTCTCTCTCTCTCTGTCTCTCTCTTTCTCTCTCTCTCTCTCTCTCTCTCTCTCTCTCTCACACACACACACACACACACACACACACACACACACACACACACGTTCTGTTCTCTCCTCCCCTTCTTTCCCAGCTTCCTGCAGGAAAGGGATCTGATGTGTTCGTTTCAAAGAAAGATAATTTGAGAGACTGGAGGGATGGCTCAGTAGTTAACAGCTTTTGCTACTGTTGAAGAGGACCCAGGTGTGATTCCCAGCACCCATATGTGGTGTCTCAGACCTCCTTGTAACTTCACTTCCAGGGAATTTCATACCTTCCAGGCACATGTGTGGTGCATATGTGTACATTCTTGCATATAAACATTTTAATAATAATAAAATAATATTAATTAATAATAATAATAATAATAATTAGGACCAGCCACATGGCACAGGGAGTAAAGTTGTTTGTTGCCAAGCCTCCCAGCTGAGTTTGATCCCTGGGTTCCACGTGGCAGGAGGAGAGAACCAATGCTCATAAGCTGTTTTTTGGCCTCCACACATGCACTTTGGCATGCATGTACTTAACACATCATACACATTAAGTAAGTAAATGGAATTCATAAGTTCAAATCGACCAAATAGGAAATGAGGAGGAGGAAGAGGAAGAAGAATAAAAAGTAGTAGCAGTCATCATCGTCATTATCGTTATCATCATCATCATCATCATCATCATCATCATCATCATCATCCCTGTGGCATGCATGCACTTCACACACACATGCAGACACGCACAGACACATGCACACACATATGCACACACATACACACACACACACACACACACTCACACACACAAACACATACTAAGTAAATAATTTTAAAATTCACATTGACCCAAGAGACCAACTCCAACCGCTACTGCTGTAGAAAAGGAGCTGCACATTAAGCCTGGGTTCCCTGGCGGCAGAAGTAAAGACTATTAAAGCCAGTTGCTCAATACTGTGTGTGTGTGTGTGTGTGTGTGTGTGTGTGTGTGCGTGTGTGCGTGTGTGTGTGTGTGCGTGTGTGTTTATGTATCCATGTATAGCCTGAAAATAACCTTGAACTCTTGCCTCTGCGTCTCAAGTGCTGGCATGGCTGGTGTGCACTACCAGGTCATGCAGTCAGTGCTGGGGATGGAGCCCAGCTTTCTGCACACTAGGCAAGCGTCCTACCAACTGAGCCACACTGAGGATTTGGGGATTCAAAACAGGAATAAAGTATCTTTTCCTGGCACTGGGAATTAAGAGGCATTGGCAGGCTTGGCCTCCCATCACTTAGCGTCAACTCCCAGCAGTCCATTTGGTGGTGTTGAGCCTTGTGACGGTTTCTTGGTAGATGGTAAGAACCCACCACACCCCTGAGTAATGAGAGCAGGACTTGGCAGGAGACTCCTCCTCAACGTGGCAATGTCTGCAGCCTCAGGACTACCTGTGGGGGGAAGAGGGACTGGGGGGAAGTGTCCCTGGAGTGCAGAAGAAGGAGGCCCTTGACCTGCTACTCTGCTTTAGAGGTGAATTCTCTTCGGTGTTTGCAAGCCTGTATCTCTGTAGACAGGATTGGTTATAGAAGCTGCCTGTACCCTGGATCTGCGCCACTCCACTAACCAGGCCTAATGTTTATGCCATCACATTCATAAAGAGGTAGTTTTGGGGCCGATGGCTCAGCCAGTGAAGTGATCACCTCATAGCATTAGGACCTGAAGCCATATAGGTAGGCGTGGCAGTGTGCATCTCTGAGCCCAGAGCAGGGGAGGTGGGGCTCACTGGAGAGCCAGAGAAGCAGAACCAGTGAGAATCCCCAGGTTTGGTATAGACCCTGTCTCAAAACTTCTAAGGAAGAGAGCGGCTGATCCCACCTGCAGATTCTTGCATACTTACACACATGTATGCACACGCATGTGCAGCAAATAAATGCCTTTTCTCACAGTGGCCAGGCAGTCTAATTTGCTTTTTATTGATTAAAAAAAAAATACTACCAAAGGCAACTTGGGGGAAAATTATTTACTTCAGCTTACAGGCCATTGTGAAGAGAAGTCAGGGCAGGTGGCAGGAACTGAAGCAGGGTCATGGAGGAGCATTAATCACGTGCTTGCGGGCTGGAGAGATGGCTCAGCGGTTAAGAGCACTGACTGCTCTTCCAGAGGTCCAGAGTTCAATTCCCAGCAACCACATGGTGGCTCACAACCATCTGTAATGGGATCCGATGCCCTCTTCTGGTGAATCTGAAGACAGCTACAGTGTAGTCACGTGCATGAAATAAATAAATCTTTAAAAAAAAAATCACGTGCTTGCTCTGCAGGCTCCCACTCACCTTCCCTTTCCTAAACCACCCAGGACCACCTGCCTCGGGGCGGCACCACCCACAGTGGCCTGGGCCCTCGTACATCAATCATGAACAGAGAAAATACCCCACAGCCTCGCCTGCAGACCTGTCTGATGAGGACAGCTTTGCAATTTAGTTCACTCTCCCCGATGACTCCAGCTTGGCATTAAGTTGACAGAAACTAAGCAGCTAGGAAAGACGGGGGGGAGGAGGAGCGCCATCTCGTCTTCTCTTGTCCCTCACAGGAACTTTGTCTTTTACCCAGTTGCACCGGCAGGAGCTGTGGATACAATGGGATTCGACTCCAACACCGTTTTCTTCGCGCCCCCTAGCAAGGGTGCTTTTCTAAATTCTGACTTTGCTCTCTTGGGTTTTGCAGGTGCTGCACATCCTACTGGGACCCCTTTTGGGCCACCACCTCATCACAGCAACTTTCTCAACCCTGCCGCTCACCTAGGTGAGTCAGACGGACGTCGGGATCCTCCCTGTGGCCTCTGTGAATAGTGCCCTTGGGATTTCCACCCCCAGCGGTGGTGGGGCACAGGGGCAGGAGCCTGAGGCAGCGGGTCATCCTGCATTCAGGAAGCAGAGAGAAATGGCTACTGGTGCTCAGAGAGCTTTCTCCTTCTTCTTCAGTTAATGCCCCACCCTATTGGCTGGTCCCCCACACACCTGAGGGTGGGTCATTCCGTCTCAGCCTAATCTAAGACACATCCTCATACCTGTGCACAGAGGTTGTCTCCCGGGTGATTCTAGATTCAGTTAAGTTGGCACTCGGTATTAACCATCACAAGGGACGTGGGGCGGAAAGTATTTCTCGGCATCTCAGGACACATGTGTTCTGGGTGGGCTCGTCCTGCCTATACATCTAGGGTTCCCTCTAAGAGCTATAACGAAAGATGCACCGAGCGTTATAAGAGCTGCATCAGGGAGCCGCACTCTGCTTTTGACTTCTGCATACATTATTGTTAGTGTGAATCCTCCTAGGAGGTTTATACCTCCTGTGGCCGCTCAGTTATTTCCTGGAAGTGTGCAGTCAGTTGGTCACAGGCAGTGACTCCTGGTGGGGAATATAGGAAGATTATACATTTTCTTTTTTTTTTTTTTTTTTTTTTTTGAGACAGGGTCTTTCTCTCTCTCTCTATAGCCCTGGCTGTCCTGGAACTCGCTCTGTAGCCCTAGCTGGCCTCGAACTCAGCAGAGATCTGCCTGCCTCTGCCCTCCAAGTGCTGGGATTAAAGACCTGCACCACCATGCCCAGCTTCGTTACTTACTGATTTTTGTTTTACATGTATAGGTGTTTTGCCTACATGAATGTATGTCGTACATGTGCCTGAGTTGCCCTCAGAGGCCATAAGTGAGTGTCAGATTTCCAGGAACTGTTATAGACAGTCTTGAGTTCTCATGTGGGTGCTGGGATTCGAACCCCAGAGCTCTCTCTAGCCCCCTAGCATCTCATTTTTCTTCATGCATGTCCTCTTAGCCCTTGGGAGGTAGAGATGAGGCCGGAGGATGAGTTCAAGGCTAGCCTTGACTTGGATCAAGTTTGAAGGCAGCCTGAGTTAAATGAGACACGCCTAAAAAAGTATCAGAGGCAGAAACATTTTGCAGACAAGAGGTCCAGAGCTTGCCAGAGCTGGGTCATGCAAAGGGTGACACTCTGGAAAATAAACCCCCGGGGACTCTCGCTTACTCAGTGCCTAAGTCCGGGCACAGAAAAACCCTTACACAGTCCATCAGGAGAGCGAAGGTGCATCACAGAGGGCCTATGGCTTTCCCACCTGCTAAGACACCTGTGCTCCTCCCTCACAAGTCCCTGACCATTTTCTTCCTTCCCAATCTCATTCACAGAGCCTTTTAACCGGCCGTCTACATTCACGGGCCTCGCTGCAGTTGGTGGCAATGCCTTCGGGGGACTTGGAAACCCTTCAGTTAGTGAGTACCTCTCGATTTTGTTTTTTTTTATATCTCCCTTTTGCAGTTTCTCTGACCCATATATGGCTTTAGACCTTTTGAGATGAAGGGAAACTTTGGGAAAACTAATTTAAGCTGAGTATATGGGTCAGTGACAGCACTTGCCTAAAATCCCCCAGTGAGGGCTTAGGGGCATGACTCAGTGATAGAGAGCCTGTCTAGCATGGGCCAGGCCCCAAGTTCCCTCCCCAGCACCACCAAAAATCATTTAGAAGCAGAGGGAAGGGGCAGTGTGGTCGAGCACACCTTTAATCCCAGCCCTCAGGAGGCAGAGACAGACAGATCTCTGGGTTGTGGTCTACAGAGTTCCAGGCCAGCCAGAGCCACATAGTGAGGCTCTGTTGAAAACAAAGTGCAAACGAAGGGACCCTGAAGAGTAACATCACTTGGGGACGGAGAGATGTGGCTCAGTGGAAAGAGCACTGGCTGCTCTTCCAGAGGACCCAAGCTTGGTTCCCAGCACCCACATGACCACTCAGCATCTGTAACTCTAGGTCCAGGGGATCTAAAGCCTTCTTCTGGCTTTTATAGGCTGGGTATTGGTGCACACATGGTGTACATACAATCATGCAGACAAAACCCATATGCATAAAGTAAAAATGAATGAAGATGTATGGGGTTTATTATTATTATTATTATTATTATTATTATTATTATTATTATAAACAAATTTGGGTCAGAGCAGTGCAAACAGGTTTAACAGTGAAGTTGGTTGTAAGTTCATAAGCCCTACAAGCCCACTGTTGACATAGGCTCTGTACATCAGGAATAGGGACTTACTTAGTCACTATAAGTAGTTTGCTTTGGTTACAGGTCAAAATAATAATAATAATAATAATAATAATAATAATAATAATAAGTTAATTTTATTTTACTTTTGATGAAACAAAGTTGGAAAAAGTCCAATGAAGAATAGCAAGCCTAGGAATGTGACTGGGTGGGCTGAGTGCTTGCCCAACGTGCAGGACATCCTCCATCCCCAGCAGTACCTAAACACTGTGAGATGTATAACCTTCCTACAGATCCCCCAGCAGGAACCGCAACCCTGTAATCCCAGCACTTGGGAAGTCGGAGGCAGTAGGATCATCCTTAGCTACACCGGGAGTTTGAGGCCAGCCAGGGACCCACAAGATCTTGTCTGGAAAAGAAAGGAAGGAGGAAAAGTCAGACAGACAGACGACAGAAACACAGCATGCAGATCCATGCATTCTTAAGGACACGAGGATGATCCTGCATGGTCTTTCCGGATGTTCGTTTTGACTAATGCCAGGAGTAGCATCCAGCAGGGTGTGGTAGGCCGAGGACCAGTGGACTCTGCCGAACCGACCTGTTCATCTGTTGTATGGTCATAGCGCACCTTTCTGCATGCCCGGAACTTCTGCATGCTCGCACACGTCCAACGGGGTATCTGCATACCCACTCGGTCCCCTCTCACTTTTTCCTCTCCATCGATTTTTTTCTTATTTTTTTTGTAAGGCTGTGAGCTGCCTCTGCAGTGTAGGACAAGCGTTCCTCTAATGAGTGTGTTAATCTCCTTCCTTTTCCAGCTGCCAATAACATGTATTCATTTTAACTCTGAATGCTGTTAAAGTTTTTGGTAAGTACCTTCACTCCGACAGGTTTCTAGTGAGATCTCTCTGAAACCGTTTTTTTGTTCTTCACTTCACCATTTCAGCACCCAACTCAGTGTTCGGCCACAAGGATAGCCCCAGTGTGCAGAACTTTAGCAATCCTCACGAACCCTGGAACGGCTGCACCGAACGCCTCCGCTGTTCCCGACCCCTCCGCCCTGGCTGAAGCCAGGGAGTTGGGCGCAGTCGTCGCTGCAGCCCATGACAGAGATAGAGATGTAGATAAACGAGACTCCTCCGTTAGTAAGGATGACAAGGAAAGGTAGGAAAAGAAACCGCTCTCGAGTCCCGCTGGGGGAGCCCGCCCTGTGCCACACGCCAGTCAGAACCAGCCACCTCCCCTCCCCCTCACCCGGCCTCTGCCCCAGCCTTGTGCTTACGACCTCTGTAGCTCCCCAGTTCCTTACCCAGTGCTTACCCCGCAAGTGCAAGTCAGTACCAAGCGGCCCTCCCTGCATTCCGTGGTACAGAGCAGAAGGTGACTATAGCCTGTCCCTAAGACACAGTGCAGTGAGACACACAAGCCACCCAAAGTCACTGAAACGTTAGCGTGTCCAAGTAGACATCTTCCTGTAGACAGCCGGTCGGAGCTTGGAGCCAGACACACACAGCATGTATCTGCCATGTTTGCTTTTGAGTCGTGAAGTCCATCCAGTCACCCATAGGTGGTTTTTTGTTTGGTTTGGTTTTGTTTCTCTCTTCTCTCCCTTTCCATGCTCTCCTAGTAAGTCATGTTTGCATCGCCTCATCCTATTTTTCTCAAGCGTCATCCGAACTCGAAACCCTGGGGCTTGTAGGTAATCAGTACAGTTTCGTGGTTTTTTTTCTTTCGTTTCGTTTCGTTTCGTTTCGTTTTTAACTAATCCGGATTTAGACCTTGGCAACAGGGAAGCCTTGCTTTGCAGTTGCATTTCCAGGGAACTGTTGATTTTTACTAACCATTGTTGTCTGCATACTAACCCTTTTCTCAAAAATCTGTCTTAAAAGGAGAAATACCTCAGTATTTTTAGGCAGAATGCCATAGACATTTTCTTTGTTGTCTTTAGACTGTTTTCATTTTGAATGGGCTGATAAAAGTCACGTCAATGTACACTTGGCAAAAGAAAAAAAGAGAAAGAAAAGTAAAGAAAAAACAAACCCCCAAACCCTGATAGTCCTTAAGATTGAAATTTGGGGCTAGGGAGATGGCTCCGTGGGTAAGGCCCTTACCCTGCAAGTGTGAGGACCTAAGTTCAGATTCCCGGCATCTGTGCAAAGCCTAGCATGGTAGTAGGCGTGGGTGTGGAATCCCAGAGACTCCTACCTCGCCTTTGTGATTGACACCCAAGGCTGTCCTCTAACCTGCACAGATGCTTGATAGTATATGCCTGCAGGCGCGCGTGTGTGTGCGTGCATTTGTACACACACACACACACACACACACACAAACACACACACACACACACACAACATACGCACACAGAAACGTTCAAATTTGATTCAGCTCTTGAACCTGCCTTTGCTTTGTATATCGTGCATGTACAGACCCTAATAATTTAAAAGAAATCAACGTTGCCAGTTCTAAACATGATTGATAAAGACGCATGTGCCTTTAATCCCAGCACTCCAGCGGTAGAGGTTAGTGCATCCGTGTGAGTTCAAGGCCAGCCTGGAGGACGTAGGCCAGCCAGGGATACCTAGAGAAACTCTGTCTAAAACATTAAATGATACGGTGTCTTTTCAGAAGCTGTCACACTGCATTGATTGGTTTCATATGGGAGAAAGAGACAAATTACCATTTAAGAAAGTTATAATTAAAAAAAAAACAAATCCCTCAGCCTATAGGGGTTCTAAAGTACTGAAGGGGCTGTACCCATAGAATGTGGAGTTTCTGAATCATTTCTTCTTGAGTAGAATAAAGGCTTGCTCTGGTTTCTCCTGATGAAACCAGAATGCTCTCCAATATTGCAGTTGAGGGGAACTTGGAAGACGTTTGTGTTCTTTTTCCCCCTTTGTTGTCCCGAGGTTATTCTGTCAACCTCTGTATGAAAGCAGGAAGCAGAATTTGTAGGGCAGCTCCCCCCAACCCCACTGTGTTCCCTGAACTCTGATCTCCACTACCTCTTTGTCCCCATGACCTCTGGCTTCTCCCCTCATGATCCCCACATCTGTCCTGAGATGTGACCTATCTATCAGCTCTCTCCCTCTTGACTCTCAGAGTCAGGCTGTTTATCTTCTGTTCTTCTGCCTTTTATCCCCAGTCCATAGACGGCACGACCTGACCAAGCCAGGTCCCTGGAAGTTTCCTTTTACAGTCTCTCCACAGGTCCTCTTAGAGGACCTCAGTCAGTGAGGCTGCATGCTCTGACCCCACATCTATGACAGCCTAATCTATTTTCACTGCTACCTCCTAACAGTAATTTTGCTTGCAGTTATAATCATAATATAAATAACTGTGTTTTCTGGTAGTCTTGGGCAACCCCTGTTGCCTAAGCAATCACGTGACCAAAGGGGTCACGGTTCACAGGTTAAGAACTATGGATCTACATCCATCAACTTGAAGTAATGCCTTTGTCCTGAGGGTCAGCTGCTGGAAAGCTCTCTCCCTTCTGTATTAAACCCTCCCCACTTCAACTTTGTAGCCAAAGTGTGAATTAAAGGCTTAACCTAAAGCTATCCTGAGAAGCTAAACAGATGGGCTTCTGTGTTCCTCAGGGATCACCCTGGCTCACAATGGCACCGCGTGCACTTCTTTTGTGACCATGATCAAGGCAGGTTCCTGGGACCCCCCCCCCACTCACCCTCATATGTAGACCTTCACCCGTGAAGCTGCCTCGAGAATCTAGATTAGAACAGGTGGCTGTCTTCGCCCTGAAGCAGGGCACGGTCTAGCTCGCCCTCACACCTCCATCTCATTGACCGCTCCTTGCCTGGCTGGCAAGCCCATTTCATTTTTCCCCCTCTCCCTCTCACAGGGAAAGCGTTGAGAAAAGACACCCCAGCCATCCTTCCCCAGCACCTCCCGTCCCGGTGAGCGCCCTGGGCCATAACCGCAGCTCTACCGATCCGACGACCAGGGGTCATTTGAATACTGAGGCTCGTGAGAAAGATAAACCAAAAGAGAGGGAGAGAGACCACTCGGGATCCCGAAAGGACCTGACCACCGAAGAGCACAAAGCCAAGGAAGGCCATCTGCCCGAGAGAGATGGGCACAGCCACGAGGGACGTGCAGCAGGCGAGGAACCCAAGCAGCTGTCCCGGGTGCCATCGCCCTATGTGAGGACACCAGGCGTGGATAGCACCAGGCCTAACAGCACCTCTAGTCGGGAAGCCGAGCCACGCAAGGGTGAGCCGGCCTACGAGAACCCCAAGAAGAACGCGGAGGTCAAGGTCAAAGAGGAACGCAAGGAAGACCACGACCTGCCTACCGAGGCTCCACAAGCCCACAGGACCTCAGAAGCACCTCCGCCCAGCTCCTCAGCCAGCGCCAGCGTGCACCCAGGGCCTCTGGCATCAATGCCCATGACCGTGGGAGTGACTGGCATCCACGCCATGAACAGTATCGGTAGTCTGGACAGGACACGCATGATGACCCCGTTTATGGGCCTCAGTCCGATCCCAGGGGGAGAGCGCTTCCCGTACCCCTCTTTCCACTGGGACCCTATGCGGGATCCCTTGAGGGATCCTTACCGTGACTTGGACATGCACCGAAGAGACCCTCTGGGCAGGGACTTTCTGCTCAGGAATGACCCCCTGCACCGGCTCTCCACACCCCGGTTGTATGAAGCCGACCGCTCGTTCCGGGACAGGGAGCCTCATGATTACAGCCACCACCACCATCACCACCATCACCCGCTGGCCGTGGACCCTCGACGGGAGCACGAACGGGGTGGACACCTAGATGAACGCGAGCGGCTGCACGTGCTTCGGGAGGACTATGAGCACCCACGGTTGCACCCTGTGCACCCCGCTTCTCTAGATGGACACCTCCCACACCCGAGCCTGCTCACGCCAGGCCTGCCTAGTATGCACTACCCTCGCATCAGCCCTACCGCGGGCCACCAGAATGGACTACTTAACAAGACCCCGCCCACCGCGGCGCTCAGCGCCCCACCTCCGCTCATCTCCACATTGGGGGGCCGCCCGGGATCCCCCCGGAGGACTACGCCTCTGTCGGCTGAAATCCGAGAGAGGCCACCGTCCCACACACTGAAGGACATTGAAGCTCGATAAGCCAAGGAGGATAAGGCAGACCTCGCAGTGGGGGGAGAAACCCCAGGGACACCCACCCCCAGACTCACGAGACAACTCCTGCACCCCCAAAACTGAGAGGCGCAGAGCTCCAACTCTTCCCCTGAAAAAAAAAAAATGGACAGAGACTCCGTTTGGATGTTGAAATGTTTTTGTATATTAATGTTGGAATTTTTCAGACCTTTTAGCCAGGTCCCGTTTGTTCTTACCTTTCCTTACTTTTTTTGTTGTTGTTCCTTGCATAAAACTTTGATTTGAACCAAATCGGTGAAGGTACTGACAGACAAGGATCTGATGATCATGGGGGGCGGGGCGGGGGCGGAGCCTCTGTCCATCACCCCGAGCTGTCTCGGCAGGAGGTGTGTACATAGAGTGTAAAAAGAGATTGCTTCATGAGCTGACGGTTCATATATGCAAAAGATAAAGACGAAAGCTTTACTTGTACAGATGTAAATAGGTGAAGAGTAACATAATACATTAATACTTCTTCAGATGTGCTATTTACAAGTCTAATATCCGTGAACCCGGCCGGCCCTCGGAGGAGGCCGCGTTCCCATCTGCTAAACCCTTCAACTATGCAATGAATACGAGGGCTTTTCCCCCGAAGCCCGTCTAACTTAAAGGAGCCTTTTCAAATCCATTTACAACATACTTAAGGTCATATTTTCCCTGAACAAGCGCTTACCCGAGATGTTAGACAGTTGTTTTCCTTTTTTTTGGTTTTTGTTTTTCAAACGAAGAAACACTTTTTTGGTTTTGGTTTTGGTTTGTTTTTGTTGTTCTTGTTTTTAAATCTGGACCCCAGGCTGGAACTTGGCATCGGAAGTTGCTGCTTGTGGCCTTCCGGGGAGAAATGGGGAAAGGTCCACCCCCTAGAAAGTGTAGCTAAGAACCGGAAGCAGCTTTGCCCAGGGAAGATGGGATTGTTCTGCCAATAATCAGGGGCAGGTAGGCTGTTGTCTGCCAGCACAAACAGGGTCACCAGAATTTCTGGTCACTTCTGATGGTGTAATGTTGCAGGCAACTTCAAGTGGGCACCGTGCCTCCAACCCCCAAACACCACCCCCACCCCCACCCCCGTGTCCTAGCTCATAACATGTACACACTTCCTTGTTCTGTAGTATGATTTAAGGACACTCACACAGGTCCGGAAAGAAAGAAAGCTGTCAGACGATGGATACGTTTTCATGGTCACCGACGAAGGTACACAGAGCCCAGTGTGAATCGTTTGAATTCCAATAGGAAAACCTAGGCAGAGCTGAGCAGATAGATCTTGTAAGAGCCATCAGAAATTACCGAGGGCGAAAGGAGGCAGAGAGAGAGAGAGAGAGAGAGAGAGAGAGAGAGAGAGAGAGAGAGAGAGAGAGAGAGAGAAGAGAATATGTGTGTGTGTTCACGTGCATGCAGGCACTCTTGTGTGCACTTGTACGTATGTGTGTGTTGAATTTTCATCAGTCTTAATGTCTTCATGACACTTTTCTAAGGACATGAACCCTCTTGTCTACATATTTGGAGAGAATATGACTTTACTAGCCGAGAAAATACAATATATCTTGTCTACTGGCCTGTAAAATACATGTAAGAAATAAAAATTAGTCGCATTTGGTCCTCTAGTATATTAAAGTGCTATCTGACATTGTTACCCTGGTTCTTTTGTTTTGTTTTCAAAAAAAAAAAAATGTAAACTACAGACCATTGTTTCTAAAAGCAGAGAGATCTATTTTAGTAGTCAACAGAAGGTTTAGTTGTGAATTCTGATTTTGTGGACACCAGACGTGTGTAATGTTCTGTTTTCCTTTCTTTCATTTTTATTTTATTTTTAAAAGACAACAATTAAAAAGGAAAAAAAAAAATCCCAAGGATTCTGTGCACTGGAACTGTAGCGGTAGGGTCTCAGCATTGTAAAGAGATTGTTCTTGTACAGGCCTCTTTTTTCCTTTCTTTTTTTTTGCTGTTTCTCTTGTATGTAAAAAAAAAAAAAAAAGGAAAAAGGAAAAAAAAAAAAAGGAAGAAAAAAGTCCTTTCCAGATCCCACTTGAACAGGAAGGGAAGCAACGGAATCTTCAGCATGTCTCATTGGAGGAGCCTTCTTGTGTGATGTAAATGTATCATGTTATTAAAAAAATGTGAACCAAGCTTCCAGACGTTTCTTTGTGTGAGGTGCCCCTCAGACTTAGGAAAGGTTCTGGAAAAGACACCCCCAGGGCCAGAGCACCCCAATCCATTAGCTGCTCCAGCGTCCTCTGACGATGATGGATGTATTTATGTTTTCTTCTCCTATGTCCTGAACAACCAGAAGGAACTGGTTATACCTCAGTTGGTAGAGTCTTCACCTACTCGGGGCACAAAGCCCCGAGTTCCACCCCTGGCCACAGAGATTAGATGGGGGTGCAACACCTGTAATCCCCAGGACTTGGGAGATCGAGGCAGAAGGATCAGAAGTTCAAGGTCACGAGGATAAAGCATTTGCTGCCAAGCCTCACAGATAATCTTGAGTATGGTGGATGGCGACAACAGACTCCTGAGCGTTGTTTATGTGACCTCTCTGCGCTTGTGCCCTTTTCGGGTGCATGGGTGCATGAAACACAAACATCTGTTTGTTTTTATAGTTTGAGGTCATCCTTAAGGCCAGGGTAAATTTCCTAGAGAGATTGCTGCTGAATTGGACCCCCTGCTTTCTGTCCTCACACAGTAGATCCATGAAGTAGGAGAGAACTGACTCCTAGAAGATGTCCTCTGACCTCCACATGTGTGCCCTCACATATATATCCATACACGTGCCCAAACAGGCATGCATACACACGCACGTTACAAAAATAAACGTAGCTAACGCTCCTTTTGAAAGTGCGGCTTTCATTGGATTAAATGTTTGCACCTCGGTGGGATGAGAAAAGAGCAGTTGAGGTCCGTTAGATCGAAGTGACTGCTTGGTAAGGTAGACACAAGAACAGAAATCAGGGATGCTGTGTGGACTTTGGAGACTCCACAGAGTTCTTTGGGAAGTCAAGGGACAGGTGACAACATTCCTGGTTGGAGAGAAAGGACACAGGGAGAGCTTACAGGCTTAAAAAAGCTGGTCTGGGAGACTGGAGAGATGGCTCAGAGGTTAAGATTGTGGTTCTCAACCTTCCTAATGCTGTGCTCATGTGGTGACACCCAACCATAAAATTTTGTTGCTACAATGTAACTGAAATCTTGCTACTGCTAGGAATTATAATGTGAACAGCCCTGTTTTCTGGTGGTCTTAGGCGACTCCCGTGGAAGGGTCATTTGACACTACCCCCTCCCCAGAAAAGGAATCGAGACCCACATGTTAAGAACAGTTGTTGAGAATGGTTCCTGGGACCTAGGTCAGTTGGCTCATGGCCGCTTGTATGTAGTTCCAGTTCCCAGTGCACTTTTCCAACCTTGGCGGAGCAAATGTTCAGGGCAGGTGGGGGAGGGGGCGGACAAACCCTAAATCTAAAAGAGTCAGAGCAGTAGTTGAGTAAAATGGCTTAACACCATTTTACAGCTAGAGAAACTACCAGACTAGAAAAAGAAAAAACGAGATGGGAAGAAAAGAAAACCAGTGGGTTGGAAAACACACCAAATCCTGGGCTTTACTGAATCCAGTGTCACAGATATCACAGATGTCACAGATGTCACAGATGCTGTGTGACACGCTATTTCTGGCAGACCTCGCTGCCTCTTAACCACACACCTATTTCGGTATCCCCATCTGCGGTGTCAGATCCTGGAAAAGTCACTCTCCAATCAGTCATGGTAGCTAATCCCACAGTCATCAATCCATCTCGACCTTTGCATATTTCCCCTTCTAATTACATTGGGCACCTCGGCATTGATGGGTACCAGCACCAATGTGATTTCCCGCTAGCCTATAGGTGCTCTAATTATCTCCACAATCTCTGACTGACAGTGATCTTGTTACCTTCTAATGGTACATGATGTTTAAATGGATGGATATAACGATGTGATAATTACGCTCTGGATGGGTATGTGACGGCCCTAGCTGTGCCTCCTCTGCCTCAATCAAGGTGGAGGGAGAAAACCAGATGCGATTGTTGACGCTCTGTGTGTACGGTGCACGAGAAGAGGGGAAGACGGAATTCTGTGGTGATGTTAGCCAAGACTTCTTTCCCGCGTGACTCTATCTTGAAAACCAAATTAGGCCTCCGTAGCAATAATGAGGTTGAAAGAAAAGGGGTCATGCATGAACAGTATGAGCAGCGTGTGTGTGTGTGTGTGTGTGTGTGTGTGTGTGTGTGTGTGTGTGTGTGTGTGGTATGTCTTAGGCAACTCCCATGGAAGGGTCAAACTGGACAATTTCTTTTTGGTGCATTTATGGAAAATCTATTAAATGTGGGACATTTGCCAGGATATAATTGGTTCTTGATCAGACAGAAATCTGGAGGTTGGAGAGGCAGCTCTGTTACTAGCATGCTTGTCTAGCATGCATGGTGGTCCACACCTATTATCTAGGAGGCTGAGGCAGGAGAATAGGAGAATAGTTCAAGGTTGGCCTCAAGTATATATCAAGTTGGAGGCCTGCCTGGGCTACATGAGACCCTGTTTCAAAACACACACACACACACACACACACACACACACACACACACACACACACACACGAAAAGAAAAAGAATAAACTCTTACTGTTTATTCTACAGTATGAAGTTACTGTTTCTTCTTGGCTATCATCATGGATACAAAGTCCAAGTTATAGTATGTCAGACAGAAAGTGCTAGAAGCTTCCGTTAAAAGGAAGAAGCTCTCCGAGACAGCATTTACAGTCTAGTTTTAACTGTTTTTGTCCTTAGCAACCCCAATAAAAACCAGGACCTCTCTAGATCTCAGTTTTTCTACCACCTGCCCGCCTCTAACTGCCTGTACTGGCGATGAACCTAGGGCCTGGAATGTATTAGGCAAATGCCCCAAACAACTGAGCCACACCCCCAGCCCCTCACTGGGGGATTCTAGGCAGGGGCTCTACCACTGAACCACACTCTAGCCCCTCACTGGGGGGGATTCTAGGCAGGGGCTCTACCACTGAGCCACGCCCCCAGCCCCTCACTGGGGAATTCTCAGCTAGCATTCTACTTTTGTGGGATGCTCTCTAGCCCTAGGAATTCAGTTTAGTTTTTTCATGGAAGCGAGGAGGCTGTTCTTCTGAGACACAGTTCCGTGAAACTCAATCTGGTCTTGGATTCCAAATCTTCCTGCCTCTACCTCCCAAGTGTTTTGATTAGAGGCATGTACCCTCATACCCAATGAACTCAATTTATTCATGTAGAATTGTTGGCAACCTTGGGTAGTTGGCCAGAGACAACTTCATGATATAGCTGAGAAGCACTTTCCTGAGATATTTATTCAAGCAGAACCAGGATCCTCGACGTGTCTTCAGAAAAGAACTTTGTGAAGGAGCTGGCATTGAGTGGAGTTAAAGTTTATTAGAAGGAGCATTTGACACAGATTTTACATGAGTGTTAACACAAAGGCTCCATAACTGGGCAGGTGGCCCAGGCCTTTAATCCCAGCACTCGGGAGGCAGAGGCAGGCAGATCTGTGAGTCTGAAGCTAGCCTGGTCCACAGAGTGAGTTTCAGGAAAACCAATGTTGGGGTTCAGGAATCTCCACACAAACCACACAAACACTGATCTCAATAGGGATAGTTTATTGAACTTGCACACCCAAGACTGATTGATCAGGGTCACAACATAGACTCAGGAGCCAAGGCTAGACCTTTCTCAGGGCCAGCTTATGAAGGAAAAAAAAAAAAACACCATGAACTCATACGCAGGTACAGGATGGCAGGGTGGCTGGCTCTGACTCGAGCTATTTTGGCTAGGTAGGCAGAACAGTTCTAACTAAGCTTTATTCTGATTGCTCCTAAGTGGAGTTTTTGGTTCTCGAATCTCTTAACAAACCTCAGAACATAAAGAACATAACAGGGTACGTGGTCAGCATGACCCTGCTCTGAGACAAGCTATTTTCTGTGTCAACGATATGAACAATATGAAATAGCTGGCAGGCATGGCACAAAATGGCTACAGCTGTGCTGGGGGCAGGGGAGTGGGGGGGGAGGCCTCAACAGCAAGGGGTTGAATACATTCACTGAACCTTATCCACCCATCTAACTCAATATCTATTTATCTAATCTATCCATCCATCCATCCATCCATCCATCCATCCATCCATCCATCCATCCATCTATCTATCTATCTATCTATCTATCTATCTATCTATCTATCTATCTTTCCATCCATCTATAAATCTATCTATCTATCTATCTATCTATCTATCTTTCCATCCATAAATCTATCCATCCATAAATCTATCCATCCATAAATCTATCCATCCATCTATCTACCTATCATCCATCCATCATCTATCCATCTATCTCAATATCTATCTATCTCAATATCTATCTATCTATCTATCAATCTATCTATCTACCATCTATCTAACCTTCTTAAGTAATCCATACAGCCTCCACTCCACAGTCCTCCTGCCTCCCTTCCTGATGAGGATCCCCCAATATCCCAGAAGGTAACTTTGAAAACTTCACTCTTTCCTCTCCTCTCTCTAACCCATGTAAGCACCCCACCAATGATCAACACCTCCAGACCTTCTCTGTAGATTCGAGCTTAGGTTTTTCTTTCCTCCTATCTCCCTCTCTCTCTCCTTGAGAGTCTCACTCGTGGGTTGTGACCTCTTTGGCACTGAAACACTCCTTCCTGGAGGGAAGAGGGAATCCCACGAGACTCGCAAAGCAATAAAAGAAGTCTGCGAAAGCTGGAGGTCACAGGTTGAGACGAGCCTTCTCATTGGCTGGCAGAGCCGTCAACCCGCCTCTAGCAAACTCTCAGCCTGTGCAGCAGCCTATACGATATCGAGGCCTATTAAGGAAAAGCTTCTTCTTCTCTGATCTAAATCTAGGATTAGACATTGCATACTATGATCCCCTCGCTTAAGAGTTAATCCAGCTTAACTGTCAATCACCCCTAGGAGACCACCCCTTAAGAAAGCCGAATGACCGAATGACCGGAAAGCATGCTGAGGAGAAGGGAGGAATAATTATCTCCTTAAAGACATGATGCACTTATTTCTCATCTCTAGAGCTCTTCCCCCGCCACCATGAGCACCCTCACTGCCAAGCCTGTCCACGTTCCTAAGTTCTAATTCAAAGTGCTTCCCCTCCCCCACCAAATACCAGCCCAAATCTTAAGCACCTTAGTATTTGGGCTTCCTTATTTCTCTAAGTCTCCCTTACCCTTTACAGATGACTGCAGACTTCCCTTGCTGGCACTGACTCAGAGTGCCGTGGTTCTCTGCCCTCTTCACCTTTATCCTTTCAATACCTGCTAGAATCCTGTTGCTTCCCCCCCCCCAAACGCTAACAAAATCGTCAAACTTCCTTCTGAGACAGTTTTTAATTTCTCTTATCAAGAGACCAATAGCCGCAACTCCTCAGATAGCAAAGCCCAAAAGCGCAAAGGGGCTTCTGTGATACCACGGATGTTTCCAACCAGAGACAGGAAGCACCCTGGCCTCCTGCTATTGCGAGCTGTGGACACCAGAGGGAGCCAGGAGAACAGAGTTTAGCTGAACCTGGCAGGTGGTGCCCATGCGAAGGTGATTGGACAAACTTAATTCTACACGCGAAAGATACGACTCTGAAAGGTGAGGATGCCTCTAAGCCACCTCTTCAAAGATCAGGCCAACTGGTGGAAATACTCCATTAACCGAATCCCTGCTGCGTCCCCACTTTCTTCCTCCGTTCCTCCTCTTCCTCTCTTCCCAGGGGCCCCCATTCTTCTTCCTACCTCTCTATTTTGAAGACCCTAAATTGTTTGCTTTCTCTAAACTGGAGGGGTTGGCATAATAGCTTCCTTAAGGCCCGTTAGGAGGTATGCCTTCACACACTGCCAGGTTAGTTCCACAGAAAGGTCAAAGTGCAGCACTGTTTGCACTGAGACGTGAGAGGCTGGGGGTGAGGCCGCAGCTGCTAGCTAGGGTAGACTATAGATAGCTAGCATCAACCAGGGAAGCCATACAGGGGCTCTCGCTGAAGTAACTTGAGCTTAGCGGACTTGCTTGCAACCTTGCAGACAGCTACCCATCATAGTATTCCTGTAGGAGATCATTGGTAATCTGAGAAACTATCACCTTGTGTGATCCTAGAGGTTGTTGAGAGCCTCATTCTCTACCCTTATCCTCATTACCCACCCTATCCCGCACCCCTCTCAGCACCTCTACTCCTCTACCCGCCACAGCACTGCTCCCAGAACCAGGAGCCTCCAGTTTCCAAATTCTGTGGTTTTCCTTTCCACAGAGAACGTCTCAGCGACGAAGAGGATCTCAGCCTCCGATGCATGCCCCAGACCAGTGCAGGAGATGCAGGGGTTATTCTGTCTCATAAATTTTAAGAAGCATACACAAGGGATTTAAGAGAGGCATCATGCCAGGTCTGTGTATGCGTGGAACTACCACAGTGAATTTCACTAAACCGTACAGTTAATGGGAGTTAAATACAATGTTAAGAGTCGGAGTATTTAGCTATTATTACAGTGCAGTGCTGGTGATGAAACCCAGAGCCTTGTAGATGCTCAAGTAGTACTGATCACTTGAATGACACCACCCTAGGCAGGGGCTCTACCACTGAGTCACACCCCCAGCCCCTCACTGGGGGATTCTAGGCAGATGCTCTCTACCTCTGAGCCACACCCCCAGCCCCTCACTGGGGGATTCTAGGCAGATGCTCTACCTCTGAGCCACACCCTCAGCCCCTCATTGGGGGATTCTAGGCAGGGACTCTCCCACTGAGCTACGCCCCCAGTCCCTCACTGGGAGATTCTAGGCAGGGGCTATACCGCTGAGCCACGCCCCCAGCCCCTCACTGGGGGATTCTAGGCAGGGGCTCTTCCACTGAGCCACGCCCCCAGCCCCTCACTGGGGGATTCTAGGCAGGTGCTCTACCACTGAGCCACGCCCCCAGCCCCTTACTGGGGGATTCTAGGCAGGGGCTCTTCCACTGAGCCACGCCCCCAGCCCCTCACTGGGGGATTCTAAATATGTGCTCTACTGCTGTATCTTGCTTCCTACCCCCACACAAGTCATGTCCAGAGTGGGATAATTCATTTGAGACAAGGACAGAGCCAGGTCAAGACATAACGTGTACAAGCATTTAGAAGCAACCAGAGCAGAAGGACCAGGCAAAGAATCCATGGAGAGAGGCAGGAAAAGGTGGGTATATTAACCAGGACTCTCTACAAGAACAGCACTGATAGAATGAATATATACATGGGGGATTTATTAGAATAGCTTACAGGTTGTGGTCAAGCTAGGTAGTGGCTGTCGACCCACAGAAAGTCCAAGACGCCAGTGGTTGTTCGGTGCACACAGCTGGACGTCTCAGCTGGTCTTCAGTATATGCCAGACTCCTGAAGAAGCTGGCTCTAACGTCAGTGAGGGAATGGTCTTGCAGTGAGAGCAAGCAGGGAAGTCAGAGAGCTTTCATTTTCCATGCCTTTTACATAGGCTGTCACCAAAAGGTATGACCCCAATTAAAGGTGGGTCTCCCTCTCTCAAAACTCCCAGAATAAAAGCCGGTCTTCCCACGTCAAATTATGTAATTAAGAAAATTCCCTCACAGGTATAGTTAACTCCAGAAGTAGTCAAGTTGACAACGAAGAATTATCACAGTGTGGGCAGGGCTGTCCTGGAGGACAAGGGAGGAAGCGGTTCAAGAAGGAGGGAAAGAAGAGAAAAGAGAAAAGGGGAGAGAGAAATGTAGTGATAGAAACCAAGAGCAGGGAGTCTGTACTTGACAGCGATGAAGCTGAAAATCTGTTCAGTTCGAGGAAGGTTTCAGGAGCACAGGAGCGAAGCAGATCTTTGGACACCAGGGGGCGCGCTAAACCATCGATGGCCATTTGAAAAATTTCTACAGAAGTAGGTAGAATGTGTTTAGTTTATGAGTTACTTGATGTCCTAGGGGTTTCTCCTCCTCCTCCTCCTCCTCCCTCCTCCTCCTCCTCCTCCTCCTCCTCCTCCTCCTCCTCCTCCTCCTCCTCCTCCTCCTCCTCCTCCTCCTCCTCCTCCTCCTCCTCCTCCTCCTCTTCCTTGTCCTCATCCCTCGTCCCTCGTCCCCCCCCTCCTTGTCGTCGTCTTTTCTTCTTCCTCCTCCCTGTCTTTCTCCTCCTCCTTTTCTTTTGGTAGGGGGCTGTTTTGTTTTTATTTAGATGAGGTCTCCCTGTGTACCCAGGCTGTACTGAAACCCACCGTGTAACCATTTCTGGCCTCAAACTCCCCATTCTCTTGCCTCTGTGGGCACGGCAAGGTGTTCCAGACCTGGCTCTGTGTACATCCTGTGATCACGAGGTTTCCGCCCACTGAACACAGCTGCAGGGTTGGCTCCGTGCTCTGCTGCGTCCTATGCCGTTTGAGGAGAACTGACGTTTTAAGACAGTGCGACATGTCACTGTCTTAGTTAGTGTGAGTTAGTAACTGTGAGTTAGTTGTTAACCCAGGAATGAAAAATTTAGGCGAATCTCAGAAGAAAGCCTTGCTGGGTTGCAGGAGCAGGGGGCTATATCATTTTCCTGGATAGACATAAGGGTTGAGACACGTAATTTGGTGTCTGACAAAGACTTGCTTTATGTCTGATAGATGTCACCTTCTTGCTGTGTCCTCCCTTGGTGGGAGAGGATACAGAGTCTGCAGGAGTCCAGGGTCTGCATTAAGAGGGCACTAATTTCCTGTCTAAGTGTCCCACCCTCATAGACACCGTCACCTCTGAAGACTTCAACTCCCCAAACTGTCTAATTGAGGATTATATGTCTGTTGGTAGAGCAAGAGAGGGCGAGAGAGGAGGAGAAGGAGGAGGAGGAGGAGAAGGAGGAGGAGGAGGAGGAGGAGGAGGAGGAGGAGGAGGAGGAGAGAGAGAGAGAGAGAGAGAGAGAGAGAGAGAGAGAACAGCGGAGGGGGGAACCTGATGGGGGGAGCGGAGCAGGGGGGAGGGGAGGAGAGGGGAGAGTCTGACATTGTTCTTCTTTCTAGCCTGGCCACACTGGATCAACTCCCTTTCTTTGCTTTTTACTCTACTTGTCTGTTTAATTGGCTTACTGAGGCCTGGTGAATGAGTCTGTCTTGTTAGAGCTGTCAGGGCCCAGGCTCTGTCCCTAACGATGCCAGTAACAACAGGGTGTCCTGTCAGTACTTCTCCCCAAGTTCCCCAAGTGCCACCATGCCCCGGATCTTGCCTTTTATTGTAACTGACTGAACGTATTTTTGTGCCGTGCTGGGAATGGAGCCTAGAGACGTGTGCATTCTGTGAGAGGACTCCCCAGCCCCACTCCCTATTGGCTATGACATAAGAGTAAAACAGTTCCGACCTCCCCACTAAATGTCACTTAAACAATCCCTCCAGAGCTCTTCAGGCCTTCAGAATCTCCTCTGTATGAAGACGCGTGTGTTAATTGCAGCCGTTGCTGGCTCCCAGGGCTGCTACATATCGAAGTGGCTTGACAAACCAGGGTGTCTGAGGTTCATGGAAGCTGCTGCTCACGTCCTGCATTTCTTCTTAGAGAGCCATTTTTGAACATTTCAAGCCCAGAAAGAAGCAGCCTTGAAACACTTGTGGGAACAGAGGCAGGAAATGAAGGAATACAAACCAAACAGACAATCCTGAGTGGAGCTGGAAGTGTTTTAGGCATCAGTGGTGCCTGTGCAATTCTAAGACATTTTAACTGCTGGGGTGAACCGATTCCCAGCTCTTAAAAGGGAGGCTTGGGCTACAGACCTGGTTCAGTTGCTGAACTTGCCCAAAGCCCTGGGTTCCACCCATAGCCCGGCATAAATGAGGCTTGGCTGTCATCCCTGCAACCCTAGCATTCAAGGTGGGAGCTGTCAGAACAAGAGGAGTTCAAGGTCAGCTATGCGGTGAGTCTCCATTAATGGCGTGAGGGAGGAGTCACACATTTGACCATGGCAGGAATGGGATGCATAGGACTCTGGGGCTTTGAATCCAATATAAAATCAATCAATCAATCAATCAATCTATAATGTTTATATATAATACACATTTATATATGTTTATAAATTTATGTTTGTATATTTATAGATGTATATATAAATATGTAAATATACAGCATATAAATATATTTGAACATATAGAAATATACTTACATATGTTATATATACAATATTATATAATACATTGTATATTCTGTTATATGAATATAAATATAAATAATATATAATATGGTTGGTACACACACACACACACACGACTTTTTGATAAATGGTTTCTCCGTGTAGCCCTGACTGCCCTGAAGCTCACTCTGTAGACCAGAGTGTCCTCCGACTCTCAGAGATCTGCCTGCCTCTGCCTCCCAAGTGATGAAATTGCAATCTTAACCTGAGCGATGAAGTTCTTTTAGTCACTCAAGTAAATTACAGAATCAAGTCAGCATGACAGGATGTAGCAGATACTCAAGCATGGTTCTTAGGAGAGCAAAATCTTTTCATGTTCATGCATGAAGAGTCAAGACTTAGGGGATTTGGGTTACCACAGCTATGTCGCCTGGGGTCTCAATTCTGTTGCCCTGTGGGTAGCACTCAGCAAACATGGCTGTGTTGTTTGTCCTCAAATATCCTTCCTTCTCTTAACTCTGAATAGTCTTGGGTCATTCTGAAAGAGGAAGAAAGTCTAGTCTCCCAAAATCTTGTCTACTTTGGGGTATGTGTGTGTGTGTGTTTATGTGTGTACACATATGTGTGTGCGTGTGACGGCCAGAGATTGATAATCTTTTTCTCAGTTGTGTCCCCTTTATTTAAATGTCTTTAAAAAGATTTTAATGAATGAATGAATGAATGAATGAATTCATTTTTGTATTTGTGCTATTGAGTGCTGTGTCTTTGGAGGTCAGGAGAGGGCAGTGGGTGCTCTCAAGCTGGAGTGACAGGTGGCTGTGAGCCTGAGGGATCTGATCTCACATCCTCTACAAGAGCAGTATAGACTGTCAACTTCCATGCCAACACTCCAGCGCCATATATATTCTATATGTGTATGTGTGTGTGTGTGTCTGTGTGTGTGTGTGTGTGTGTGTGTGTGTGTTTTGATCATAGCCATTCCTCTTCTTTCCTTCAATTCCTCCCAGATCCCCCCTTTTGTACCCCTTCCAACTCATGACTCTTATTATTAATTATTATTATTATTATTATTATTAATGGTAGTAGTAGCAGAGGTTGAATAGTAGTAGTAATTATTATTTTTATTATAACTCACTAAATCCAAGAAGGGCATTCACTGCAGAAGCACTGTCAACCCCATCCCAGCAGCTGTCACCTTCCAGTGGCCTCTCAGCTTATTCTCCATGCTGCGCTTTGTCTGGCTTGATCTCGTCCATAAGTACACTGGGCCTCTTGTGTCCAGAAGACTCGACTCCCTTGCAGTCTCCCCTGCCATCCATCCGTCTGGCTCTGACAGCCTTTCTTCCTTCTCTTCTCCTGCACCTTGGGGACTGGGTGTGATAAAGAGTGTAGATGTTTCACTTGGGGCTGAGCAAACCACAGACGTTTGTTCTCTGCACTCTGACAAGTTTCGAGCCTCTCTGTTAACCACCATGAATTGCAGAAAGAGATATGATGGCTGAGTGCTGGTCTGGTCATCCCTGGCCAGAGGGGTAGGCTGTGTATCATCTTTTCTCTCTCTCTCTCTCTCTCTCTTTCTTTCTTTCTTTTCTCTCTCTCTCTCTCTCTCTCTCTCTCTCTCTCTCTCTCTCTCTCTCTTTTGAGGCACAGTCTCCCACTGAACCTTGAGCTCACTCATTCAGCTAGGCAGGCCAGCCAGCCCCACCCCCTACCCCTACCCCCACCCCCATCTCCACCCCCACCCCCAGCTCTTTATGTGAAAGATGAAGATCTCCATTCAAACCATCAGACTCATACAGAAATCCCATTAGAGGCTGAGCCACCTCCCCAGCCTCAGAATGCCACCCCGATTTTGTTCTTACTGTGTTGGGCTTCAGATTCCTTAGAATTTAGATCAATTAAGCGGTAGATTATTAAGATGTATGAAGTTGTGTTTTCCTAAGAAAGTGGGATTTACAGTATCCATGGGAACAGCATCAAGTACTTAATGGTTTTATAAAAAGAAAATGTAACCAAACGCATAGATAAAAGGTGGTGCCTTTTTTAAAAATCAGCTGAAGAGAAAGATGCTGCCTTCGGCACGTCCAGAGAGGCTTTCAATCAAGCAGGGATGGCAACCTCGCTGTCCTTACAAATCAGAATCTCATCTGAGTCCTTAACCTTCTCGGAGAAGGGAGGAACACTGAAAGGAAGTTCAAATAAAAACGTATTTCACAAAGTAATCGTTACTTGCTTTGGGGTGAACTTCAGTCTCCTAATTTCTGTCTGGAAACGAAGAAGGTGCTGGAAGCTGTGTGTGGAGGTGTACATCTGCAGCCTAAGCCCTCAGGCTGAGGCAACAGGAGTTTGAGCTCGTGAAGAACCAGCCTGCCTCCATCTTGGGCTCAACAGCCATCTTGTAGTAAAGACAAACGAGGTTTGAACCTGTTTATGATTAAACCTCTGTCTCTCAAGGATTGGGCTGTGCCCCACCTGTAACCTTAGCTACGAATGGTTCTGTACTGCCTGTTCCAGAAATGGCAATCGAGGTTTTGTTTGTTTCTTATTTGTTTCAGAGTTGTTTATAATCATCTTGCAACCCTACCTTTGTTTCAAAAGGTTCTATGACCAACCAACCACCTATGACTGCCTTCTTTTGCCCACCTTTCAAGAAGGGCTAAGTTTTTACGCTGTTCTAACCTATTTTGCCCAACAAATCCCCCTTGGGAAACTGCTATGCTATAAAAGCCTTGTGTTCCTCATCTCGAACCCCACCTCTGTGGGAGGCAGCTCATGTACACAAATTGGGGAGAGAGAGAGAGAGAGAGAGAGAGAGAGAGAGAGAGAGAGACAGAGAGAGAGAGAGAGAGACAGAGAGAGACAGAGAGAGACAGAGAGAGAGACAGAGAGAGACAGAGAGAGAGACAGAGAGAGAGAGAGAGAGACAGACAGAGAGAGAGATATTGCTTGCTTAAGTGAATTCAGCCATGGCGATTTGAGTCTTTCTCCTCTCCTCTTTGGGGTTAACATCCCAGCCTAAGCTCTATAACAAGGCCTTGCACCAAAAATGAAAGAGGGGTTCAGAAAGATGGCTCAGTTGGTGAAGTACATCCCGGGCAAGCAGGAGGACTGACTACAACCCCCGGCAGCCACGTAAAAGCCAGGCATGGCAGTGTGCCTGTAAATGTTAGCATTGAGGAGTCAGAAGTAGGAGGCGCCCTGAAGCTCGCTGGCCAGCCAGCCTGGTTTAATTGGGAGCCTCCAGATTTAGCCAGAGACACTGCCTCAAAAGCAAGCAAACAAACAAGCAAACATACAAACAAAGAAATAGATAAAACTAGGTGCAGAGCAATGGAAGAAGACACCTGTCATCAATATTTAGCCTCCACACACACCTGTGCGCACAAGCATGCACACCTGCCGGGGTTCTCTGTCTCTGCCTCCTATGTCCCCATAGCAGCACTGGGCTTATGGGTATCGGAGCCTTGGACTCGGGCTTTCGTGGCTCTATGACTAATGCTTCACCTGTTGAGTCTCCACCCTGGTCCTGCCTCTACTTCTTGAGTGCTGGGGTAACACGCATGTTCCCCTATGCCTGGCAAATCAGAACCCTGGACAGAAAAGCTTTCCCAAGTTCTGGGAACATCATTAACTCTGAGGGTAGGCTTGGGAACTCTCTGACCAAGAATGTACAAAGACTGGGGAGTCTCCCGCATCTCACGTTCTATCTGAAGGAACAGGGAAATGAATCATATCCAGCTGGGGGGGGAGCTTCCTCACCCCATGTTTGGTTTGGGAATATAAATTAGCTGATCAATTAGCCTATTTATCCATTCTCCCTCCATTAATCCCTAATCAATTCCTCAGAACTCAGAAAAAGCACATATTCAATTTCCTTTCCCTCCAGCTCCCGACAGCCATCATAATTTGGAGGCGATTTTGTCCCGTTATAAAAGGCACGCACAAAAGAATTCAATCATTTTTCTGCCTGATAAATCTCTGCTCTCCTCGAGGACATAAATGCTACTTGCCATCCAAGCCACACTCCTCCGGTGTCTGACTCTTCCCTCGGTAGGATGTGGAGGGCTCGGACATTCTAGCTTCTAGTCTGGGTGTCTGGGAGGATGGGGAGGAGATTGAAAAAGGAAAGGAAAGGAAAGATCTACAACAGAGTAGGGATGCAGAGAGCAAAGTTGCTTGGAGTGCAGGAGGCTGGAGTTCAGTCCCTGCAGGCGCGAGTGTGTGCACACACGCACATACACACACATGCATGAGTGTGTTCACATACAAACAGGAGTTGATTTTGAGTTTTTAAAAAGATTTATTTTCAATTTTGTGTGTGTGTGTGTGTGTGTAAATTGTGTAAATGTGTGCATGGTGGTATGGAGGTGAGAGACCAACCTTGGTTATCATTTCTAAAATGCCATATACCTTTTTAAAAGAAAGGGTGATATCTTGTTGGTCTGGAGTCCCTGTGTTTGTGTGTGTGTGTGTGTGTGTGTGTGTGTGTGTGTAAATTGTATAAATGTGTGCATGGGGGTATGGAGGTGAGAGGCCAACCTTAGCTATCATTTCTAAGATGCCATATACCTTTTATTAAAGAAAGGGTGGTATCTTGTTGGTCCAGAGTTTGTGTGTGTGTGTGTGTGTGTGTGTGTGTGTCTGTCTGTGTCTGTGTCTGTGTGTGTGTGTGTCTGTGTGTGTGTCTGTGTGTGTCTGTGTGTGTGTGTGTGTGTGTGTGTGTGTGTGTGTGTGTGTGTGTGTGTGTGTGTTTGTTTGTGTGTTGTGTGTGTGTGTGTGTGTGTGTGTGTGTGTGTGTGTCTGTGTGTGTGTGTGTGTGTGTGTGTGTGTGTAAGGTGTGTGTCTGTGTGTGTGTGTGTGTGTGTGTGTGTGTGTGTGTGAGTGTGTGTGTCTGTGTGTGTTTGTGTGTGTGTTTGTGTGTGTGTGTGTGTGTGCGCGCAGGTGTGCGTGCGTGTTGTATAGAGCTGAGAAGCCAACCTTGCCTATCATTTTAAGGTGCCATTCATATTTTTTGAAAGGTGTCTTGTTGGTTTAGAACTCAGAGAGCAGGCAAAGCTGTCTGACCAGGAAGACCTACAGTTCCTTTGTTTCTGCTTCTCCAGGATAGAGATAATGATGCCCAGCTTTTATGTGGGTTCTGGGAACTAAACTCAGGTCTCCATACTTGTACTACAAGTTCTTTACCGTAACCCGAGCCCCTAAGGCTCATCTTTATAAACCAAGGCATCCAAGCCAGCCTTCTCTCTCTGGTATGGTTCTTTGGTCCAGAAAGATGAAGCTCATGTCTGGGAACTTTTGAGAACACTTAATCTCTGGCAGTGTTCTCAGCGCCACCTTTAGAGGTGAGGCCATCGCGTAGTCTCACCAGGATGTAATGCTTACTTACAGCCACCTTGATGACTTCTGGCTTTTCCTCAAGCTTTCCACTGAGGCTGGGGCCAGTTGGGGATTTCTGATTCCAGTCTCTGCCTTGGGAATGAAGAGGGAACATTTCCAGCTGGGGTTTAAAGGTATCAATTCCCGAATGGAGCTTGGCTCTCCCGCTACTTAAAAATCCTATTTGGTAAGCACTTCACAGAGCAAATAGCTCTGAAAGAGAGAGAGAGAGAGAGAGAGAGAGAGAGAGAGAGAGAGAGAGAGAGAGAGAGAGATTACTTTCCCATTAGCCTGGCTTAAAAGAATGCATTGTTATTCAAAAGGAGTTTAGGTATGATGTGGCTTTCACAGTTTAGAGAGCCAGTCTTCTGAAAGCTGGGGTTCCCCAGTGGATGGAGACCACCAAATCTGGTGAATATTGGAATCTATCTATCTATCTATCTATCTATCTATCTATCTATCTATCTATCATCTATCATCTATCTATCTATGCATATTGGATGAGTGCACAGTACTTGGAGTTCTCCAGCAGATGGTTCCTGTCCATCTCTCCCCTCTAGGGCCACTAAGAGTTGTCCGGACCACTCAGCGCTACCTACAACTTCTAGAGAAGTGGCCTCGACAGACTACATCCTCCCTGCCACTGGACCTGTTTTTCTTGCATGTAGGAGAGACTCTCTTTTGCTTTGTATTTGGTGTTACCAGAGGGTGGGCTGTGTTGGGGCGGGTGGTGAAGGGCGAGACAATCTGGCTGGAAGCTGATGGGACTACAGAGCTGTATTAAGCTAAGCTATCCCACGACCACCCTAACAGTAAAGACATGTGATCACCCCAAGCCACCTGGAACCAGTTGGGTTCCAGGGGTGGGGTGGGGATTTAGCTCAGTGGTAGAGTGCTTGCCTAGCAAGCGCAAGGCCCTGAGTTTGGTCCTTAGCTCTGGAAAAGAAAAAGAAAAAGAAAAAAGAAAAGAAAAAAGAAGAAGAAGAAGAAGAGGAAGAAGAGGAAGAAGAAGAAGAAGAAGAAGAAGAAGAAGAAAAAGAAGAAGAAGAAGAAGAAGAAGAAGAAGAAGAAGAAGAAGAAGAAGAAGAAGAAGAAGAAGAAGAAGAAGAAAATAATTCAGGATAACAAAGGAGACTAAACCATATCCCTGGACCATCACGAGATATTATTAGAGTTCTTCCTTTCTCCCAGATAACTCCTTAATGTTCTTCCTCTCCATTGAAGTTTGCCCAAATAAATAAGCTATCCAAAAGTCTCCCATGATGCAACTCTCTTGAGAAGGCCATACTCGGCATGGACTTTTGCCTTATAGGGCAGGTGCTCCAGCTTCCTTGGCTTTATCTCTCAACTCCTTCTTCGATGGTGATGGGAACTTGGGAACTGGATGTCCTCATTTGTCTCTCTGTGGCTGCAATAAGCCACACGATCAGAGAGGTACCTTGGGGAGGAGAGACTTTCTTTCACCTTGAAGTTCATCACTGAGAACATCAGGGCAAAAGCTCAAAGCAGGATCCTGGAGGCAGGAACAGGAGCAGAGATGACTGAGAAAGTCTGCTTGCTGTATCGGCTTCCTCCCCTGGCTTGTTCGGTTACCTTTCCTATATATCCCAGACTCCCCGGCCCAGGGGTGGCACTGTGGCCTGAGCCCTTCCTTATTAGTCAGGAATCAAGAAAATGTCCCCGCAGAAATGCTTACAGAGCAAATTGCTAGGGGCAACTCCTGAACTGAGATTCCCTTTTCCTAAGCGTGTGTGTGTGTGTGTGTGTGTGTGTGTGTGTGTGTGTGTGTGTGTGTGTGTGTGTAATACATCGCTTTAAGTCACAGCCTTTTCATTTCTTGCCCCCCAAGACTCTACATAACTAACATAACATAAACTTCAGCCCAACTTGTAAAAAAAATCTCACGGTCTTTAAACAGTTCAAATACTTTAAAGGTTCAAAGCCTCTTTTCAAGGTCTCTTAGCTATGGGGTCCTGTAAAATTATAAGCCAGTTTCTGATTCCAGACGGGAAGAGCCCGGCCATAAAAAAATAATCACATTTAAGCAAAATCGAAGTCTAATATGTAAATAACTCAGCATTTGACCTCTTGGGTTCACTCCTGCTCTTCCAAGCTTCAAAGGGCCCGGATAGACCCACGCGGCTTTCCTCATAGACTCAGGCCAGCTCTACTCCACACTTGCTGTGGCCGATGATGCTGGTAGCTTCAATGCACTAAATCTATACAATGGCACCTTCATCAGTGCCCTCTCAGGTCCCTTCTTCAGGGACCCCAACCCTCCCCCCTCAGCTTCTCTCCACAATTCCTCCAGGAGTCTCCACTGCAGACGAAACTGTATCAGCACTAAGAGCACACTTCTGTGGTACCGAGCCTTAGCTTCTCTCCATCACCACTTCAATCCTGGAGCTGTCACCGTACCAAAACCGGACTGCCACGAGAGACTCTTACTCATCACCAGGTCTGCCTGCTACTTTGAGAAGCAGCCTAGGCCCACTCAGGACCACGAGGAGACGCTCCCAGGAGATTTTGCAGTTTCACTTCCACAGATTCTTAGCAGCCCTCATAGAGCCTTTATTTCCCCCTTGAAACTATAAACTGGGCCTCCACGCTGTACTTTGATGGCGGCTGCCTCAGTTTACCCAACAACTTGGTTCTCACTGGATACTCGGTGCCTTTTCCAGCCCAAGTTCTGAGACTATCCACATTCCTCCCACAAAACAATCCAAGGTACAAGAGTCCCATGATCACGACACCTGGGAAGATGTCTAATCGTCCCTCTTTGCCTTTGGGATCTGCCCAACCTTCATTCTGCGCAGGATCGTGAAAGAAGAATTTGAATGCCTTAGCAATACATTTTAATGTCCCCTCTTTTGACTAAGTAAGATGTCTTATTGGATTATGACCTATTTTGTAATTCGTGGGGTGGCATATGATATGCGTTTGGCAAAGTCTGGCATGTTTGCCATGGTTACAGACCGGTTTTGTTGGCTTTCCATCGCTGTCGTCAACATCGTGACCAAGAGCATCCGGAGGAGGAAAACGTTTATTCCCCATTTCCAGTTAAGAGTTCATCCCCGAGGGACATCAGAGCAGGTGCTCAAGGCAGGAGCCCGGAGGCAGGAACTGAAGCAGATGCCATGGAGGAGCAGCAGTATTTAAGGATCTGTTCTTCATGGCTTGTTGAACCTGCTTGCTTAGACAGCCCAGACCACAGCCCAGGGGTGGTACCACTCACAGTGGGCTGGGATCTTTCCCATCAATCCTCGACCAAGAAAATGCTCCACAGACTTGCCCAGAGGCCAATCTGTTGAAATCCTTTTCTCTGTTGAAGTTTTGTCTTCCCAGATGACCCTGATAAAAAACAGAGCAAATGGTAAGCAAACACCCTAACCAGCTTTTCAAACCTCCTCCCAAGGATGCTGGTTGTTGACCATCAACTCCACTGTGCAACCAGGTATGCTCGAGTCGTCATCCTCATCTGCCCCCTGGCCTATGCATTAGCAGCTTGTCTTGTCGGGTCTTCCTGCCTCAGATAACCCAATCCAGAAACTGCCTTTCGACAAGCCCAGAGCCTTATCCCCCAAGGGCTGAGCTGACAATCCAGATTAAACGCCTCCCTCCGCCTGCTCTTTCTGCAGCACCTTGTCTGATAACCTTTCTTGGGGGGGGGGGGAGAAGTGATTTTAACAGGAGGTGGGTCCTCCCCCACGTTCTCTTCTTCTTACATAACCTTCACTGAACCGTGGCCTCTGGGCAAGGACAAGTACAACTGTGGAGGTGGAATTTCTGTCCTTACAGTTCATAGCCCAGTGGAACTGATGTGACATGTTCTGTCGTGTGGGAGCACGGTGGAAAATGAGTCAAGCTCAGCCTGGGGGAGGGTCAGGAAAAGCTGCCTCAGACATGGTCTTATCCTGAAACATGGGGAGAGGGGGAGTGGGGCATAGAAGAGGCAGGAATGGCCAGGGAGAAGAGGGAGGAAGTGCGGGCTCATTCTTCTGTTGTCACTGTGACAAACACAGCCGAGGCTAGGAACTTTACAAAGAAGAGAAGTTCATTTGAAGGGCAGTTCTGGAAATCCAGGAGCACAGTTTTTTGATAAGGAGGCACCTGCTCACATGGTGAATGACATCGGAGTGGGATTTGAACAGGGAGAGATTACAGGGCAAAACAAAAGAGACTTAGGGGGCCAGGCCTGCTCCTTGGATGATAACCCACTGTGGGGAGAACTAAACAGCCTCCCATGAGAACTTCATGCATCCCTTCCAAAAGCACCATTCCCAGTGACCTTTCACCTAAAGGTCCTGCCACCCCCATCGACGTCACCAGGCTGAAGACCAAGTGTCCAGTGTATGAGCCTTTTAAGGCAGTGGTTCTCAACCTGTGGGTCATGACCCGTTTGGAGGGTTGCCTATTAGATACCATATCAGGTATGTATGGCTCATAACAGTAGCGAAATTACATTTATGAGGTGGCAATGAAAATAATTTGCTTGAGGTGGGGGGTGGGGTCACCATAACATGAGGAGCCGTATTAAAGGGTCGAAGCATCAGGAAGGTTGAGAACCCCTGCTTCAAGGGAATACATTTGAGCTGTTTTCAAACCACATCAGCGAGTCAGGTCCCCATTGACTATTCTCCGATGCCACCTGGAGTCTGAATCCCCTTTTTCGTAGCTGGCGAGCTCCCTGTCTCCTTGGATGGCAAGCTCTGCCAACCTTGCCTTCAGCTCATGTGGGCATGTGACTTAGGAGGGCACATGGGCCCTTACTCTGTATTTAACTTGGGGGAGATGGTGATGTAAAAATGGATGGTACAAGTTCTGATCTGCCAAGAGGTGTCTCTGTGGTACCAGATGCAGTAGGGAGTCATGGCTTTCTCAGCAAGGTCCAGGGCTAGGTCTTTACAAGCCTCAGTCTTAGAGTGAGCGCTCTCTCTCTCTCTCTCTCTCTCTCTCTCTCTCTCTCTCTCTCTCTCTCTCTCTCTCTGTGTGTGTGTGTGTAGGGTGTGTATGTGCCTCTGTGTGCACGTGGAGATCCAAGAGTAATATCAGGAATCACCCACCATCACTCTTCCGCCTCATTCGTTATGCCAGGACCTCTCAATCAAACCCAGAGCTGACCTATACCAGCGTGATCTGGGGAATCCTGTGCTTACACTCCCCAAGGTTGGAATTGCAGATGGAGTTCCACACTTATCTGATGAGCTGGATAGCTTTATAGCCACTTGACACAAGCTGGGGTCATCTGAGAGGAGGGAACTTCAAATAAGAAAACGCCTTCATAAGGTTGGGTTGCAGGCACACCTGTAAGGCGTTTTCTTAATTAGTGATCGATAGGAGAGGGCCCGGCCCATTGTGGGTGGTGCCATCCCTGAGCTGGTGGTCCTAGGTTCTATAAGAAAGCAAGACGAGCAAGCTATGGGAAGCAAGGCAGGGAGTAGCACCCTCCATGGCCTCTGTATTGGTTCCTGCCTCCAGGTTCCTGCCCTGTGTGAGTTCCTGTCCTGACTTCCTCTAATGATGGACTGTGGTGTGCAAGTGCAAGCCAGATAAGCCCTTTCCTCCACAACTTGCTATTTGTTCATGGTGTTTCATCACAGCGGTAGAAACCCTGACTGTGACAAGCTTAGTACCAGGATTATGGGGTATTGCTCTGACAGACTTGACCATGCTAAATTGCGAAGGATTGTGGAAGGACTTTAGAATGTTGTGCATGAAAAGCCATTGAACGTTCGATCATGAGCTGTTTGGTGGGATCTTAGGAAGTAAGACTGTTGAGAGCAGTGTAGAAGATGGAGGCCTGGCTTCTGCAATTCTGTAGGGGAAGTTGAAAGACTCAACCCCAGCCCTTTGTCATTTTAAATTAAGAGTCTGTGGTTCTGGTTAACTGGGGCTGAAGAATCCGCTGTGGTTAACCAGATACCAGAACTACTAAAAGTGAAACCTTTGACTTTTCTGGGATACTCGATGCTGGTCAGCTGGAGCTGAGAAAGCAGCAGTGATTAAAAGGAGTCCAGCTTTGTGGAGGCGAAATCTAGAAAGTGTTTCTTGGGAGTCGGCACGCGGAAGCTGTATTCCTGAGGCAGCCAGCGTTGTACTACTGGCAGCTGGGCTTGGCAGTGTGAGTCACCCAGTTGGTACTGGGTTTGAGGGCATGAAGGGGTCATGAAGGGCAGCTGAGGCTTAGCACTGTGAGAGGTAGGGGAGGCCATGGTGAAGGGGCAGCCTCAGGGGCAGCTGAGGGCCCAGGATTGAAGGGGTCCTGCTGAGAAGTTGCGGCTTGGCACCATGAAGAGAGCCCAGGAGAGGCTGTTGGTGAAAGTGCAGCCCAGTTGCAGCAGAAGCCCCCAGCATGTTGGAGATGTCAGTACCGCGGGATGACCGCCATGAACAGCCACAGTGGAGAACAGAGTCTGCCAACATCTAGCGGACAAGCTGTGCTTGCTACAGGGGGTGGAGCCAAAAAGGTGACCCAAGCCCCTTGGAGGAGTCCAGATGGTGAGTGAATCCCGGATGTTGGTCATTAAGTTATTCACACTTACCGAGTTTGGTGTTTGCTTTGTTCAGACTGTGACTGTGCCTTGGTTCTTCTCTCTTGAAGTTTAAAAACAAACAAACACTGAAAGCCCTATTTATTATTTTTGAGGAGCCCATTGTTGAGAGACTTTAAATTTTAAATAAAGCGATTTGTGGGTTTTACAAAGATTTTGGGTTTTAAGAGACTGGATATTTTAATATTTTATTTATTTATTATATATGAGTACACTGTAGCTGTCTTCAGACACACCAGAAGAGAGCATTAGACCCCATTACAGATGGTTGTGAGCCACCATGTGGTTGCTGGGATTTGAACTCAGGACCTTTGGAAGAGCAGTCAGTGCTCTTAACCACTGAGCCATCTCTCCAGCCCCCGGGACTGGATATTTTAAAGAGACAGTTTTTAATGTTTGAATTTCTTTTTTTAAAAGATTTATTCATTTATTATATATGAGCACACTGTAGCTGTCTTCAGACACACCAGAAGAGGGCACCAGATCTCTTTACAGACGGTTGTGAGCCACCATGTGGTTGCTGGGATTTGAACTCAGGACCTCTGGAAGAGCAGTCAGTGCTCTTGACCACTGAGCCATCTCTCCAGCCCTGTGTTTGAATTTCTAAAGTCTGGGATTTTAAAAGTTATTTGTATTTTTTAACGTGAGGAGTGAGGGGGAAAAGGTTGTGTCTTGACAGGGACGTGCTTTTGTGTCAAGCTAATAGGGAATCAATTGTGCTGAATAGTTTTAAGCCAACTTGACACAAGCTGGGGTCACCTGAGAGGAGGGGACCTCAAATAAGGAAATGCTTCCGTAAAATGCAGCTGTAAGAAAGACTAGGGCATATTCTTAATTATTGATTGATGAGGGAGGGCCCGGCCGCCTGGACTGGCAGGCCTGGGTACTATAAGAGGGCAGGCTGAGCAAGCCAGGGGAAGCAAGTCCGTAAGGAGCACAGCCTCCGTGGCGTCTGCATCATCCCTGCCTCCAGGGTACTGCCCTGTGTGAGTTCCTGCCCTGACTTCCTCCAATGATGGACTATGACCTGGAAGTGTAAGCAGAATAAAACCCTCTCCTCCCCAGCATGCTTTTGGTCATGGTGTTTTGTCACAGCAATAGAAACCCTGACTAGGACACCTGGCATTTATGTCGGTTTCTAGGGATCTGAACTTCAGCTCTCAAACTAGCAGAGCAAATGCTTTAGTCACGGCGCTCCATCCCCAGACGAAGCTGGGGGCTTTGGATTTAGTAGTGGTACCATTCTGATGGTCCTCTGTTCTTGTATGTCATTTACTTAATTAAATGATTTATTTTTAAAGTTGAATATATGTATATTTGTGTACGTGTGTTTGTGTGAGTCTGTGTGTATGTCTTTGTGGTGTGTTGTGTGTTTGTGTGTGTGTCTGTGTGTGTTTGTGTTTGTGTCTGTGTGAGTCTGTGTGTGTGTGTGTTTGTGTGTGTGTCTGTGTGCGTGTCTGTGTGTGTGTTTGTGTGTATGTGTGTCTGGATGTGTCTGTGTGTGTGTTGTGTGTGTATGTGTGTGTCTGTGTGTGTGTGTGTGTACACCTACATGCGTGTACATGGCACTAGAGTGTATGTATGAAAGTCAGACGACAATTCTGAAGATTACATTTCCTTTTTTCATCATGGTAGGTTCTGGTGCTGAAATTGAGGTTGTCTGGCTGGTGTAGCAAGTGTCTACCCACAGGACCATCCTGCCAGCCCATTTGCCTTGATTCTGGGGGCTCAACTAGGCCTATGAACCTCTAAGTCTGATTGTCACTACTACCCAGCCAGCACGTGAGATTACCATCATCTTTAAAAACAAAACAACAAAACCAAAAACAGAATCATTGTAGCCCAGGCTGGCCCAGGATAACCTTGAACTTTTGATCCTTCTGCTTCCCCTAACTCCACAGACCAATTTCAGGGATTACAAGTGTTCTCTATTCACCTAGATCTTCATTCATAGACACACACAGACAGACAGACACACACACAGACACACACAGGCAGACACATTCAGACACACAGACACACAGACAGACACACACAGACACACACAGACACCCAGATACACTCAGACACTCAGACACTCAGACACAGACACAGACACACGCACCCAGACACACACACACCCAGACACACACACACCCAGACACACACATACACCCAGACACACACATACACCCAGACACACACACACCCACACACACACACACCCAGACACACACACACCCAGACACACACACACCCAGACACACAAATACATACACACACACAGACAGACACACACACACACACACCTCACCTTCTGACATGTAAATGTCTTAGCATTGGAGTGGCTGCTATCATCCATGCCATGGGCCAATGTGATGTCATAACCAGCAGGTCCCTAAAAGTGAGGGGTCATGTGTAACCTATGAGAAGGTCTATTGCACTAAAAAGATCCCCTCCACAACCACATAAACAAAACATCACTTCTAGGCTGGTGACATAGCCCCGTGGTTTGCGTAGTTAATTGATCTTTCGAGACAGGATCTTGCAAGTTCACAATGAGCCTGGGCTGCATCACTATTCTGTCTCTAAAAATAAAAAGAAAATAAGCAAAGCCAGTGATGTATTTAACCACTGGGAAAGTCCCAGAAAGTACTGTACTGAGCGAGTGATCCAGATAGCCCTGGTGTGTGCACCTCATGCCGTGGTGGGCTTGCTGACCATTGAAGAGCATCTAGGGTAATGTCCCGGCTTTGGTGTGATGGCTAGAGCTGCTGTGAACATCTGTGTGTGGATTTTTGTGTGCACTTAGCTCTCCATACATCTGGGATGCGTGCTTAGGGAGCTGGTGTCATACTTGGCCTGTTCCAGCTTTGGGTTCCCTCACCATTATCTCATAGCATCAGCGTTCAATCCCACCCATAGCCCCTGGGTTTCCAACCGTGCAGCTGGAAAATAACTGTTTGTTGTTTGAGTTTTATTTCTCTCTGCCTCTCTGTCCCTGTCTCTGTCACTTTGTCTCTGTTTGTCTGTCTGTCTTCTCTCTCTCCTTTCCTGTGTGTGTGTGTGTGTGTGTGTGTGTGTGTGTGTGTGTGTGTGTGCAGGCCATGGTGTGCATTTGGAAGTCAGAGGACAATTTTGTGGACTTGCTTCTCTCCTTTTCTCTTTACATGGGCTCCAGGACTCAATACTGCTGGTCCAGTCTTGTAGAGGCCAATGCTGACCTCCTAGTCAGACAGCGTTTCACTAATGATTAGATGTGTGGCAGCAGTTTGGTTATGTTAGACTTGTCACAGAGGAGTCTGCTTACCGAATGCCTTGGCCAGGGTCATGGTATTCCATATAACATGTTATATTCTACAACACACATGGACGGGTGTGGAACTCGGCCAGATAACTTGGTCTTTGTCAGTGGAGATGATCACACAACCTTCCCCTACACTCTCTGTGTGGTCCGTCACCATTATCGATTGTCACCTTTGCATCACAAGAATATATACCACATGGTCACATTGTATTGGCCTTTTAATGCACTGTACATCCAGCTTGCTCTGTGTGTGTGTGTGTGTGTGTGTGTGTGTGTGAGAGAGAGAGAGAGAGAGAGAGAGAGAGAGAGAGAGAGAGAGAGAGAGAGAGAGAGAGAGAGATTTCTTCATCAGTATTCATCAGGGGTGTTGGTCTTCAATTTCCTTACAGTGTTTTTGGCTTTTGTGTCAGAAAAATGCTAAAATCATCAAAATAAGTTTGGAGGAGTTCCGAGTGTTCCTTGCTCATTGATTTTTATTTGGAAGAGTTTGAGAAGAATTGGCCCTAATTCTTCAGGCGTTGAGTAGAATTCTCCAGTGAAGCCATCTGGTCTTTGGGGTTTCTTTGTGGAGAAGTTTTAAAAGTCTGATTTAATCCTTTACTAGGGTTATGCCTACTCATATTTTCCAATTCTTGGTGATTAAGATTTAGTACTTTGCACAGTTCTAGGAATTCACCTGCCTATTCTATATTATCCAATATGTTGTATATTTTTCTTCACAGAATAATTCCTTACTTTCCACTAATAATTTTAGTTACTAGGGTCATGTTTTTCTCATTTCTATTAGGCTGAATTTTTTTTTGTGTGAAATTCTTTCAATATTCTATCGTTTAGGTGCTGAAACTTTCCACAATCTGCTGTCTGTAGATCTTGAGCCAAGCAGGTTTCTAGCCTAGTAATATAGAAACATGGACTCTCGTGGGAATAAGAGGCAATAGATTGACATGTCCTTAATTCTCAAACCTTGTACACAATAGTCTCTCCCTTCTATTGTTGACAGTGCAGGCAATGTGTCTGAACCTCACTACCTTATCCCAAAAGAAAGAACCTACCGGGTGCAGAATGATATTAGAATGCACCCAAGAATAACTAATCACTGAAATGTATTATTGGATATAGTTAATAAATGAAATATTTATTTCATTTTAAACGACATGCACATGTGTTCCCCTATGTACATAATGGCAGGTGCCCACAGAGGCCAGAAGAGGGTGTCAGATCCCCTCAAACTGCAGGTACAAGTGGTTCCCACCTGAGGTGGGAACAAGGAATGAAGCTAAGGTCTCTCTCTGGAAGGGCAGCAAGCATTGTAGCTGCTGAGCCATCACTCCACCCCCAATCATCCGTATCTCTCATGGCAAACCACTCTTAAACCACAAGGGAGAGATTTCTTTAAAAAGAGCAACAAATCAACATGGCATGGTAATCCAGTAGGTGCAGTAGTGGTAGACGTGCCTTGGTGGTAACCAACAGCTTGGTCTTTAGATCAGCTCAACAAGAGAGGTACTATGCCTGGAGCTTGAACCTAGCAAACTATTTAGTGCTGCCCAAATCATGGTTATGGGAGGAGAATCTATAGCCACCAATTTACTAAACCAGCATAACTCCTAACAGTCATCCATAAACACTTGTCCTTATACCAATAGAGAAGAGGAGTCTTCATCCTTCATCGAGGAGACTTCTCTTTCAACAGATGAGACCGTCACAGAAAACAACCAATCCAGGTGCAGAGTTGTGGAGTCCAGTCCCAGTGGATACGTCTATCAAACATTCTTATACCTAAGGCTCAAAGGACATTGAGTAAGAGGGTGTGGAAAAAATTACAAGAACTCAGAAGGTCAGGGAGTTTGCTGTAATATTTTGTCTCCTAGAAACATGAGAAGCTCTACTCATGAAGTCTCAACATGACCGCCCAAACATGAGCTGAACAAGAAGGGCATAAACGAACATGCCAAACAGCATGGGGAAAGCCCGTGAGGCCTCAATGCTATACCAAGAACTACAGGCATCCAAGTAAAGCTGGGAGCAGGAGAGGCAGCTCTCCCCAGGGAAGAGCACACAACTGATTGTCCAGTGCCAATGATCAGCCCTGAAAACATACATTCAAGTAATATTATATGGACTCAGCATGCTATATTTAGGAATATATGTGTATATACAAATATATATGTGCGTGTATATACATATACACACATACATATATTCATATATGTGTATATATGTACACATACACACACATATATATACATATATATATATATGCATGTGATAACAATGAAAAAAGAGTCCATTACTTTGGAGGATAAAGGGGAAGAGTATAGGGAGGCTTGGAGGAAGGAGAGGGGAGAAATACTATAAAATTTTTATAATTCATTTTCTTTATCTGCCAGGTTGTGGCACACGCCTTTAATACCAGCATTCAGGAGGCAGAAATGGATGAATTTGAGGCCAGCCTGGTCTAGATTGAGTTCCAGGACAGCCAGGGCTACACAAAGAAACCCTGTCTCAAAGAATTGTTCGTCTTAAAAGCAAACAAGCAAGAACAAAACACCACGGTGGTGTGCACACCCGTGATATCAGCACTTGGGAAGCTGAGGTAGGGGGACTGCGAACTTAAGAACTGTGAATTTAGATTGTAGAGTGAGTTCCAGGCTAGCTACACTGTTCAGATACAAATACTGCTGTGACAATACGCATGGCAGAAACAGCTTCGGGGGGTGTTGAAGAGACGGCTCAGTGGTTAAGAGCACTAACTCTCGTAGAGGACCCCCAGTTCAGTTCCCAGCATCCACAGCGGGCAGCACCTAATCACATGTAACTCCAGTTCCAGGGCATCCAACACTGTCTTCTGGGTTCTGCAGGTAGTTGCACAAGCAGCATCGACTCACGCAGACGAAGTGGAAACTTAAGGGTTCTTTGGAAAGTCAGCTGTGTTGGATGGCGTTTTGCTGGGGCAAACACGTGAAGGAGTGTTTTCCTGAAGTGGACACAGGTGAAAGGCCAAGGCCGACTCGCGAGGGACCACTTAGCTGACGCAGACACAGGAAAGAGGATGTTCTGCTATAGCAATCTGGTGAGAGGACACGTGATGAAAGATTTCTTTTGCTAACAACACGCACGTATTGGTCTGCCTTACATCGCTTAGTTGAGCTGCATTTGTTGGGACTCCGTAGAGAGAAACGCACCAGAAAACTCGCGGTGGTGTGCTGTGGCTTTTTTTGTGGATGCTGGTATTCCTGTTGTCCCTGGACCCTCCTGTTGACTCAAGCTGAGGCTGAAGCCTGACTGTCTCTGCTAGGTGGCGCCACCACTGCCGATTCGCGTTTGTTACCCTGACTCCACCAAAGACTGATGATCGATCCGTGAAGTTCAAGCTGCCCCTGCTTGACCTGGGAACGGAACTGCCGATTTCCAGACGACGCAGATGGAGTTGGAGCCAAAGAACCTTTCTAAACAGGTTCACCTCCTCCCTCCCCTATCCTTTTTTTTCCCTACTACCTCTGGTGGGTGGTAGGCTAAAAAGGGAGGTTAAAGCATTTAAGAAGCATCATTAAAAATAAGGTTTGAAAAAAAAATTAGAGTTACACACAGACACGCATAAAAACGCATAGGTAGACATCTTGGAGGTGGGCAGGTGTATCCAGGGTCACTGTTTGAAGATGCAGTCTGTCTTAGCAGGAAAGGCAAGCCCAGCCACGTGGTGTCTGCAGTGAAGAGGAAGCTGAACAAATCCATGCTAATATTCAGCTGTCCCGTCCCCTCCCCCCCCTTTTTTCCGTTTTCCCCTTTTTATTCAGCTTTTTGGACCTCAACCCATGGGTAGGTGCTGCTCACATCCGGGGGGCGGGTGACTTCCCTCCTCAGTTAAACCCCTGGAAACACTCTCAGACATCCCAGTGTGTCTTCAAGGTCGTTCCAACTCTAGTCACACTGACCGTCAAGATTAACCGTCACGTAGTAGTACGTAGGCATCTTGTTTTGCTGTCTTTTTCTGGCCACATCTCCCAGACTGATCTTGAACTCATGGTCTGATCCCCCTGCTTCAGCCCCTCAAGTGTTGGGATGACAAACATGTGCTACCCGTTTTAGTCTATATCTGAAGGAATAAGGTCTGGGGCTTTCTCTTCTAGCAAATTTCTGACATCATGCTTTCTCGTTACCTTTTAATTATTTTTATTGTGTAGGAGTGTGTGCATGCACATGCGTGTGTGTGTGTGTGCGTGAGTGTGTGTGCATGCACATGCGCGTGTGTGTGTGCATGTATGTGCATGTGTGTTGCAAACACACATGGAGGCCAGAGGAGGATGTCCCATAACCTGTTCTATCGAGTGCCCCTTTATCCTTTGATGCAGTCTCTCATTGAACCTGAAGCCTGAATGACAAACCCAAGCAATCCTCCTGCCTCAGTCTCCAACAGCCCTAGGGTCTGAAGCACTTGTAGCCATGCCTGGCTTTTATGTGGGTGCTGAGGTCTGAACCCATGCCCTCTTTTGTACACTAAGCCCTCTTATCACAGAGCTATCTCTCTAGTCTAGAATTTACATTTTAATAAGACTATAGAATACACACACACACACACACACACACACACACACACACACACACACATCACAGCAAAACCTGGTAAGCAGCAATAGATGTGGTCCTGAATCTAACCTCTGGGACCTCTCAAGTTGGCCAAGCAGACATCAGAAAGGGTCTTTCCCGAGGTTAGTGCCGGCGACCCACTCGCCACTTTAAATGCTTTACAAAGTGCTCATTTTGCATTTCCCTCTGACCCAAATCCTCAATTAGTTAGCTGAGTCTCCCGAGCTCCCAGATTAAATAGTTCTCTTCTTGAGAAAGGTTCAATATTTGCTCGTTCAAATTAACCCGGCTTTTGCTTCTTCATCGAAGCAGCTCGCCCATGATTGTGCCATCATAGCTTTTCTTAACCGCAGCTTAAACATGGCCTGTAAGAATACTGTCTTTTCCTGGACAGCTGTAGAAAGGAATCGATCTTTCCTTACCTTCGGAGGTTTTAATTACCTCCAATTGGAATTCGAAGGCCATCTTGGTAACACAATTAATTTTAATCAGGAGCCTAAGTTTGTCATTCAACCCAATTACTCTCGATTAAGTGATTCTGTGTTTCTTTTCATTATCAATTGATTGCGATTACTTATTATCAAGTAAACTCAATATGTTTATGATGATTCCATTAATCAGACAGTCCCTGCTGCTCAAAAGCATGGTGATTGGATTCAGGAGCCTGTATTTGGATACCTGGAAAGGCTATAAAATCAATGCAAACCAGACGAATTTATTAAAAATGTGCATGCCTGGCTTGAGTTTCGAATGCTGGGAAAAAATAAAATGTGAGAGATAGCTACTGTTCTCAAGGTTCTGGTTTTGGGTGGGGATGTAGTTCATTTGCTGGTGTGTTTGGCTAGCACGTGTGAGAGCCTGGCCTCCATCATCGGGACCATATAAAAGGCACTGTGGTATGTACCTGTGATCCCAGCAAGGCCGAGATGGGAGGACCAGAAGTTCAAGATCATCTCTGTTACAAGGAGAGGTTGAGAGTTAGAGGCCAGGCTGAGTGGAGGCAAGAGGACTCCAGTTCTAGAGAGGCCATGAAGCACAGGAGTGAGATTCACAGCTGTGGCCACTGGGCACATTGAAGATTCCAGTCAAATGTGTGTACTCAGGGGCCTCAGGTAACTCTGGGACATGTGCTCTGGAAACAGCTCTCTAATGAGATGGTCCATTTGGAAGATAACCATGGGTGCACAGGACATATGAGCCCAGGATAACCCTTCTCACATTCCCCTAACAAGTGTCATATCCTATCACACTGGCTAGAACCGGGGTGCATGGTGTTGTTATGAGAAAGATGTGCTTACCTGTAACACTTGAAACAACTCTTCCAGTCTCTACTCAGTATAGCCTTGCGTTCTTAGATAAAGTATCAGTTTCTCAAAAAGTCTGTTTTCTCATCTTTAAAATGGGAATAAAACAAGCTGATGATTAAAAGCCCTCACTGCTAAGCCTGATTGCAAGTTCAATCTCAAGGACCCATACTGTGGAAGGGAAGAAGTGACTTCTGCTAGTTGTTCTCTGACCTCCAGACAGTGATGCACATACACATGTGTATACACACACACACACACACACACACACACACACACGAATATAATATAACATCTATATTTAAAGATTCATTTTAGGGGTGTGTGTGTGTCCATGTGTGCATGTGTGTGTGTGTGCATGTGTGCATGTGTGTGTGTATGTATGTATGTATGTACACAAAATACACAAATAAAGGAGTCCCCAGAGGCCAGAAGTTTCAGATTCCCTGGAACTGGAGTTGTAGCAGTTAAGAGGCTTGACATGGGTGTTGAGAACCAAAGCCAGATGCTCACGAGGAGTAGTACATGTTCTTAACCACTGAGCCATCTCTTAAAACCTCCTCACAAGGGGCTGGGGATTTAGCTCAGTGGTAGAGTGCTTGCCTAGGAAGCGCAAGGCCCTGGGTTCAGTCCCCAGCTCCGAAAAAAAGAACTAAAAAAAAACAAACAAACAAACAAACAAACAAAAAAAACCTCCTCACAAAACGTTTTTCCATGGAAATACAATGAACCGCATCAGGTAGTTTGCAAGAGTGCAGTGTGTGGATGTAGCGTGCCTTCCAAAGTAGCAACTCGAGGAGTGGGGCAAAGGGAAGACTGTTGCAATTGGGCCTGGTATTAATTTGAACGAAGCAGCTGGGACATTTCAGAGATCACAGGGGTGATTGACAGTGTGGAGAACTAGGGTGACCAACCACCCCAGTTTGCCCAGACTTTCTAGGATGGATAGTGATGCTCACGGGAGAACAGAGTGGTGTACAAAGGAAGAGGGCGGCATCAGCTGGCGTGAGGCTGCAGCGCTGACCTCTGTCTTGTCTTGTGGGAGAGGTTTCTTCACCTCCATCTGTGATCTTATGTTGACTGGACTCACGAGAAGACCCTGCTGCTTCTTAGACTGGTTGTTTTAACCACCTTGTCTCAGGGAGAGCTTAGCTTATCCATATGATATAAGCAGAAACGTAGCGGATGTGTGTGGTTTCACTTTCCATTGCTGTGATAAAAATACCCTGACAGAAGCAACTTAAGGGAAAAATAGTTTATTTGCCTCACAGTTCTGGGGCACAGTCCCTCCCTTAGGGAAATGCAAGGTGGCAGAAATTGAAAGCAGCCAGTCATACAGTTGAGCATAGAGAAGGAATGAATGCATGCATGGCAATGCTCATCGGATCACTTTCTCCACTCTTACATAGTTCACAATCTCCTGTGTAGGGAATGGTGCCACCCACAGTGGGCGACTCTTCCCACTTCAATGAACATAAATGAGAAGATTCCTCCAGCGCACATGCCCACAGGCCTATCTGATCTAGATGATCCCTCATTGAGGTTTTCCTAGGTGTGATAACATTGAATGAGAAAAGTTCCCTACTGGCTCATGGGTTTGAACACTTGGATTTCAGCTGGTGGCGCTGTTTGAGGACCTTTAGGTGATGTGGCTTTGCTGGGAGGTGGGCTTTGAAGGTTACCTTCGTCTTGCTTTCATTCCCCTCTCTCTGCCATGTATCTGTGGTTGACAATGTGTGCACTCAGTTTCCTGCTCTGGCCTGCTGATTTGCCTCCCCCACCATTATGGACTCTTCTCTCTCTCTGGAACAGTACACAGAAATAAACTCTCCCATAAGTTGCTTTGGTCATGGTTTTATACCACAGAAACAGAAAGGTAACTGATGCGTGGTAATTCTAGACTGCGTCAAATTGGCAAAACTAACAACCTTGGCAGTGGTGAAACAGAAATCAAATGGAGAAAAAGAATTTCAAGGGAGATTCAGTTTGGTCCCGGGATCCAGTTTTGTTGGGTGTTGGCACTGCTCAAATATAGGAGTCACTAAACCCTCCTTTTGGGCTTATACTTGGCCAGTTACAAAGGAATAAGTTCTGGTGAATTTGCCTCCTTCTTTCTCCTGTTTGTCTTCTTACCCAAACTGGGAGTTTTTGGAGTAGACAGTAAATATTTGTGGAGTGAATGGGTGAATGAATAAAACTGTGAACTACATGTGAGTTTGTCTTGGACCTGTGATATTTGGATGAGCAGATCGATCCTCTTTTTGGGAGAGGGACAGATTCATTGTGTTTGTCCAATTCTTCCCTAGCTCATTCTGGTTTTTTTCTTGCTTGCCTTTTTTTGTTTTCTGTTATATTATTTGCTTGTCTGTTTGGGAAGGGTCCCATGTAGCCAAGGCTGGCCTCAATCTCACTATGTAATTGAAGATGGTCCTCCTGCCTCCACCTCCCTGACTGCTAAGATTACAGGTATCCAGCATCTTGCTGTGTTAACAAAGTACAGGGCTTCATGCATGCTAGGCAGGCAGTCTACTGAGCTACATGCCCAGCTCCAGTCCCTACTGGAGATCCAGGAATCAAAGCGAATCTCTCTTTAGATTCTTTCTCTCCCTTTTGGTCTCCCTTTCCCCACTGTGAAGGTTAATTTCGTCTAGACTTACTTGGTTTAGAAGTTACTTTCTGTTGCTATGGTTATAAAACTTAAAAGAGTTTGTACAAACACACACACACACACACACACACACACACACACACACACAGAGAGAGAGAGAGAGAGAGAGAGAGAGAGAGAGAGAGAATTCAGTCCCTATTTTTTTTTTTTTAGCTGAGCACATCCACTTATAGAAACTTCAGTCTATATGAAGGACAGTAAAAAGATCAAGAATGTGATGGAGGAAGAGGAGGAGGAGAAGAAGAGGGGGAGGAGCAATAGGAGAAGGGGAGGAGGAGGAAGAGGAGGAAGAGGTGTCTGCACCAGCAACAGAGGAGGTTAGGAATGAGTGGGTGAATCGAGAGTAAATCCTTTAAGGCGAGCACCAGGCAGGATTCTTTGGGGTTTCAGGGATCTTGACATACAGCTCTCCATAAGCCATATTTGTTAATATTCTTTTCCCTGGGTGACTTCTGCCATCTAAACAGGTCCTGACAGGCTTTTTAATGGCAGCTCACGACAATGAATTGGGTTATAAGAATTTGACAGCAAGCAGATAGCCCTGCCTAAGACTTCGATTCTGGTGAAAGACTGAGAATCACTGAAGAGAACCTTTGGGAGAGAAAATGTTTGGGGGGTGGGCTAATCCATGTCACTGTGGGTCACCTCCTCAGAGTCTGCCTTCCTTGCCTGTAAGTCCTGGCCACTCTTCATGATTTCACTGTCCTACTCCCTCTTTTCTAGGCTAAGTCACTGCAGTCCTGTGGACTTTATCACTGACAGCATGTTCAAAGCTATGGACTAATGCCTGAATTACAGAGTTCAGGGCTAGCCTGGGCAACTTTAAATAAAGAGTAAAAGGAGGTCTCAGTGGTAGAGCCCCTGCCTAGAATCCCCCAGTGAGGGGCTGGGGGTGTGGCTCAGTGGTAGAGCCCCTGCCTAGAATCCCCCAGTGAGGGGCTGGGGACGTGGCTCAGTGGTAGAGAGCTTGCCTAGCCTTTATGAAGTCCTAGATTCAATCTCTAGTACTACAAAAAGGGAGTCAGGGGAGGGAAATGGAAAGTTACTTATACCACTGAGCTCCTACGATGCCTTCTTTAATGGTATCTACTCATACCTCTGTTTCCCAGAGAAAATGGGAATACTGAATTCTGTTTTCAACCCTTCAGTTTTCTTCAGTGTTAAACAATAAATAGTTTACCCCCCTTCGTGTGTGTGTGTGTGTGTGTGTGTGTGTGTGTGAACAGATTCTGATGTAGCCCAGGCTGGCCCTTAACTCATCGTGTATCCAGGAGGACATTGATCTTCTGACCCTCCTGCCTCTGTCTCCAGTGCTGGGATGCCAGTGTACATTGTGACACTGGGCTCTTTGGCCATTTCCAAAGGTGATTTCTGATGCTTACTTCCTTTACTTCATGCTGTATGTTTCGAGACTGACTTACACAGACCAGTGGGGAATGGGCATTTCTTTTATTTCATCGTAGAGTTCTGCAGTCATCACATATGGCCAGTTATTCCATCCAGCACCTGCTCTATTTATTCAGTTCTGACAGACATTTGGAGTGTGTCCAGCCTGGCATTTTGTAAACAACGCTGCTAAGAGTGTTCTCACGCTTATCTCCTGAGCCTGCGTGGGAAAGCCTCCGCCAAGCTGTATACAAGGAGTAGCGCTTCTGGGTCACACATAGATGGCACACATTGTAATCGTTTTCAAAAATTCTAAAACATTTTAACTTCTATTTACGTATGTAAGTGTTTCACCTGCATGTATGTCTGCATGCCATGTACCCGGAGTGCCTGCGGAGGCCAGAGAATGTGCCATATCTCCTGGAACTGGAGCAGGGATTGAACCCAGGTCCTCTGGAAGAGCAACCATGGCTCATAACCACTGAGCCATCTCTTTATTTTCATGTTGTGATAGTTTTAGTTGTCAACCTGATACAATAAGGACGGTCTCAACAAGGGATGGATTGCTTAGATTGTTAACCTGTAGACATATCTTGGAGAGATTGTCTCGATTGCCTTAATTGAGGTGGGATGACTGAGCCCACTGTGGGCGGCAACATTCCCTAGGTTTGGGTATAAAACTATGTCCACATGGAGCAAGGGCTGAACACTAATGAGCATGCATTCATTTCTCTCTGCTTGTGACCAGACATGATATCACTAGCTGCTGCAAGTTCCTGCCTTGACTTCCCCACTGGAAGCCAAGATGGAGCGGAACCCAGAGTTGTAGGCTAAATAACCGCCCTCCCTCCCCCGCCTGCCCAAGTTGCTTTTTGTCAGGTATTTTTATCACAGCAACAGAAACAAAATTCATGCATACATATGTTCAGGGCTCTCGTTTGAAACTCACAAGTCCCAGAGAGGCTCTTGTTCCAACTGCTTGGTCAATCAGCTAGTGGAGTTGTCCTGAAGGTTGTGGAGCAGAAGCGTCTCAGCAGGGACAGGGCTTAGAAGGTTAGAGCCAGCTCGGCTTCCAACCTGCTTCCTCAGCTTCCTCGTGAGCTCCGTGTGGACAAACTGCTTTTGTTCACCAACCCTAGGTAGAATTGCACTGCTGTCGTGCCTTTCCTGGCATGGTGGATGGAGACACTTTGAAACCACAAGACAAAATAGCAACACATTCCTTTAAGCTGTTTATGGCAGGCAGCTGAATATGGTGGTCATGCTTACAATCTTAGCACTGGAAGACCGAGACAGCAAGATTGCTACGATGGGTTCAAGGACAGCCTGTGCTAAAGATCGTCTCTAAATATTGTCTATGCTAGGTTTCTGCCACCAAAACAAGAACAATTTAAAAATCAATCTGTTTTTCTTCCCTCCCTCCTTCCTTCCTCCTTCCCTCCCTCCCTCCCTCCCTCCCTTTCTTAATGGAATTAAGGACAGAACCAAAGGTTTTACACATACTAGGCAAGCACTCAACCACCGAGCCATGCCCCCCTTTCCCCCTCCTCTTCTTCTTTCTCTTCCTTCACCCTCCCCTTCGTTCGGCACACCCTCTCTTCCTCTGGTTGCTTAAGCTTTCTTTGGACTTCTGCCTCCACTTCCTAAGTGCTTTTACTGTTCATCACCACGCCAGTTTTTTAATGGTTCTTTAGATCAAACCCAGCCCACTGGACAAACACCAACTGAATTGCATACTCCTGCCCTTCCTGGATGCTCCTAGGCAAGGCACTTAGCATCCCTGAGCCTCTGGAACGCCAGCTACTGGGAAGACTTGGATCTTTGCTGCTGAAGGATGCAGAAGCCCATGGGGTGCAGACTACTCGGCACTTGTACAGAATGGCAACACAGCCCTGCTCGCCTGAAAGCTCCTCACAGTAAGGCCTCGAAAGTCATGCGGAGCAGCCTGGCCACCTGACCCCGCGAGATAGATTCATTCTGCCGACCCAAAGTTGTGAGTCATTTGTAGAGACTGCCAGGTTGCACTATGCTCCTCTGCCCCCATGGGGAGGTCGAGAGCCCCCTGTGACAGCCGATTGTCACTGTTACTTCTTCTAAAGGGCATGGGTTCCCCACATCTTCCCCCTGGTAGTATTCAGCCGCCGAGTGTCAGAAACGGCAAGGATATATGTGGTTCCCTCTTCTCTGAGACAACTTTCCATCTTAAATTTAAAATTAAGCCACCAGAGTAGGGCTGAGGGTCAGCTAAGAACAAATCTATTACGTGGCCCCAATTTCCCATTTCCACCCTGCCGCAGACAGGCTGCTGATATCAGCCATCTTTCTTGAGCCAAAGGCCATCTGGACTCTTCCCCCTTTCTGCCCTGCAGCCCAGTGCCTAATGCGCATGCTCAGGGCAGAAGCCAACCCCGTTGAACTGCAGTGTCTGCATCTTCCTTCGGTTTTCCTGATGGGAGAGAGAGAGAGGCAAACCATAGCAGGCCCCGGGTGTGGAGTTTGGTTGTAAAACTAGCTCAATATCCCAGCCTTAAATTCCTCTTTCCATTTTCTGTTGCCAAAAATAATACAGCCAAATCCCAAGGCTACCGGGCATGGGAGGGTTCATCCGCATGGGTTCCAGTGTGAGGCTCTTTGGCCAACGGTCCTTCAAGGTGTGATTTCCCTCCCTGCTGAGATGCTAGGGAGATGGGGAGGGGCCAGCATGAGGAGCAAGTTCTTCTCGTGCTCTTCTAAAGGGTATAGGAGGGGCACTTCCTCCCCAGGGGTCTCGCAGGAGTGTGTCTGCATGGAGGAATATAGGGTGTGATATACCAGGATCTTAGAAATCATAGCAGAATTTGCTTCATGCATGGTCGTCCTGGCTCACAGGCCCATCCTGTCTGTCTTCCCTCCCACGCCCTATTCTGATTCCTCCTCTTCCTTTTCTTCCTAAATTCCCAGAGAAGGCTTACCTCACGCAAGAGTGATTCCGAAGGTTGGTGCTCAGATGGAAGGACCTCTCAGACTTCATTCTCTGTGGATGACAACCTTGCTGGAGGTCATATACCATCAGTACACGGACGTTCTCCTAAGATGGATTCTAGACTGCACCTTGAGATATGGGCTTCCTTTATTTCCTTATGTGCATGTATGTGCAGTGTATGTGCATGTAAGTGTGTTGAGTGGAGGGGGAGTATATTCAGTCACATGCACACAAAGAGGCCAGGTAACATCATGCGTCCTGATCCATTATTCTCAGCCTTGAGACAATCTGTCAATGGACTGGGAGCTGGGCTGACAGCCAGCAAGCCCCAGTGATCCTCAGGTCTTTGTCTTCACCTCAGAGTTCTCTCCTCCACTTCTGGTCCCTTCTTCTCTCTCCTCTCCTCCTCCCTCCCTTCCTCCCCTCCCTCCCCTCCTCTTCTCCTTCTCCTCTCCTCCCCTCCCTCCTCCTTTTCCCCTCCCTCCTCTCTTCCCCCTCCTCTTCTGTTCTTCTCCCCCTCCCTTCTTCCCTCTCCTGCCCACCAACTGAGCTCTCACCCCAGTCTGAAAGCAGTCAACTATGAGCTTTTTTCTCTTTGACAGAAAGCTTAAATCTTCCCCAGACCCTGACTAACTTGTTATCTAAATAAGCATGTGAACGTGGCCACATTGGCTCCCCCAGAGCCCAACATGAGTATGTGACATGAAGTCACATTAGGGTCCATTTCCTTGAGGTTGACTAAGCAATCATGCTCAGCAAAGGAAGAAGCTGGGGACTGGCTTTATGGCGTCTGCTACAGTGACCAGAGGAGATTTATTACCAACTGCTAAGGAGTTAGTAGATAACAGTGTCTTCCAATCGAAAGTGAGTGACTGCTGATCTTCCTATGGATACACTGCTATATGAGGGACCAACTGTTTCTAAGGCAGAGAGGCACTTTTGTCTATATCTTTTCCATGACTGTTTCAGTGTGGGATGAACTTATACAATATTAGGCTTCAATATTGACAGGATAGAGAGATAGAAGACCAGCTAGTCTGGGCCACGGCTTCAGCTTATACCTCACCACCTTGGGTAAAAAGTTTGAACAGAGAAATAACTGTAAGCATGACTCATCAGTAGTTTGTTTCCCTAGAATCCCCCAGTGAGGGGCTGGGGATATGGCTCAGTGGTAGAGCCCCTGCCTAGAATCCCCAGGAGGGGCTGGGGGCGTGGCTCAGTGGTAGAGCACCTGCCTAGAATCCCCCAGTGAGGGCCTGGGGGCGTGGCTCAGTGGTAGAGCCCCTGCCTAGAATCCTCCAGTGAGGGGCTGGGGTGTGGCTCAGTGGCAGAGCCCCTGCCTAGATTCCCCCAGTGAGGGGCTGGGGGTGTGGCTCAGTGGTAGAGCACCTGCCTAGAATCTCCCCGTGGGGGCTGGGGTCGTGGCTCAGTGATAAGCACATGTCTAGAATCCCCCTGTGGGGGGACTGGGGTTTTTGTTTAGCAATACAATGCTTGTCTAACATATATAAAACCCTGGATTTGATTTCCAGTGCTAGAACAAACAAACAAGAACAAAATCTGAACATAAAAATAAAGCACGTACTGACTAGCGTAAGCCCTGGGGACCCGATTGGATCAAGTATAAAATTGTTCTTTAGAGATTCTCCCACAGTCCGATTGTCCTGGAAATGCATATGGGAAATGTATGTCTTCACCGCGAAGTGAATATAATAACGGGAAGTCAGAGGAAATTAATTATAAGTCTCATGAGAGAGAGAGAGAGAGAAAGTTGAAACTGAATTCCACTCGATTTCCAAGAACTGGAATGAGAGAAAAATTTGCAAGTATTATCTAATAGACACATTTATTTTTAAAAAGTGTGTGTGTATATATATGTGTGTGTGTGTTTTGTGTGTATGTTTGGTATGGCATGTTTGCACTACAGTTTATCTGTGGTCATCAGGGAACAGCTTGTGGTGGTCCTCTCCTTCTTCTATTGGGGGCTCTGGGGATTGAACTCAGGACACCAGGCTTTGTGGCAATCAAACTTACCCTCTGAGCCATCTTGCAGGCCCATTGGGTCCATGCACAATTGTTAAAACGGGCAATGCGTACTGGAGAGCTCACTCCGTGGCTAGGATGGCATGCTGTTGGTTTTTATAGAGAACTCATAGGAGTTGAGTGTCAGCACCAGTGCCTGGCATCTTGAAGCTACCCGGGCTCCTCAGACAACTGCACTTATGTGCACAAGCCCCCATTTCATCCCCTCACACATAATTAAACATTTAAGAGCAATGAATAGAAGAATTAAAAATGTAATAATATGGGGCTGCAGAGGTGGCTCAGGGGTTAAGAGCACTAACTATTCTTCCAGAGGTCCTGAGTTCTATTCCCAGCAACCACATGGTGGCTCATGATCATCTGTAATGAGATCTGATGCCCTCTTCTGGTGTGTCTGAAGACAGCTACACACACACACACACACACACACACACACACACACATATATAATATATATATTATATATATGATATATATATAATATATATATAATAAATACTTTTTTACAAAAGGATAAAAATGTAATGCTTCATACACATCTATATAAACATGTGTACACACACATATAGAACACACATACACACAGGATTCACATTGTTGTAATGAAGCGCCATGCCCAAAAACAATGTGGGGAGGAAACGGTTTATTTCATCATCTTACATTTCCACAAATTACAGAGGTTAGCTCAGAAGGTGAAAAAAACATTCCTTGTAAGCATTAGGAGCCACCCTTCATCCAGAACCCATGGAAAAAGCCAGGAGCGGTGGTGGGCACTTCTACTCCAAGCCATGGCAAAAATGGGAGATGGAGACAGGCAGATCCTTGGGGCTTGCTAGTTGGCCAAGAATGCAAAGGCAAGAGCCCCGGAGGCAGAAGCTGATGCAAAGGCCATAGAGTGGCTCTCACTGGCTTGTTCTCCAGGATTGCCTAGACTGTTTGTTTGCTGTTTGTTTGTTTGTTTGTTTGTTTGATTTTTACAGTTGTTATGACTACTAGCCTGGGATTGGAACTTCCTTTCATGACCTAGACCCTCCCACATCAGCAATCAATCAAGAAAATACACGATAGCCTTGCCTATGGGTCAACCACCTTGGTGTGTTTTCTCAATCAAGTTCCTTCTTCCCAAATGACTCTAGCTTGTGTCAAGCTGGCATACAAGTCAGCGCTTGCGCGTGCGTGTGTGCATGTGTGCGCACACACATACTACACACACACACACACACACACACACACATGCGCGTGCATGCGCACACGCGCACGTAGGTTCCATAAAGCTTCCTGGAGAAAGGCTCCATTTTGATGTTTAACCCTTCTCATCTGAAATACCGTTCCAACCAATCAGATACAGACACGCCCTAGTGAGACCCTATTGGTCGCTTTGCCATCGCTGTGCCAAAATATCCAACACAACCTAAGTGTGATGTGGGAGATGAGGGGAAGTTTATTTGGGCTTGCTGCTGCCGATGGTCTCAATCCGTCGTGGCTGGAAGGTATGGTGGTGATCGTGTTTGTGGGGGCTCCCTTACAACATGGTTGATAAAAATCGAGTGATCTTCCAGAGGTATAGACTGCCTTTCATGAGTAACTTCTAGCTAGTTGCACCTCTAAAGGCTCTGTAGCCTTTTTGAGAGCATCACCTACTGGCGAACTCGCTCAAGTGCGTGTTTATGTGGGGCGCTCACTGGGAATGTCTAATGGGGAACCTATGGGGTTGTGTGGGGAAGACCATTGAGTGGTGCTCTGGATGAGAAATGCCCTCCATGTGTTTGAACACTTGGTCCCAGTTGATGCTGCTCTTTGGGAAGGTTATGGACCCTTGAGGAGGCGGAACCTTGCTGGAGGAAGTAAATCACTGTGGGGTAAGCTTTGAGGATTTGTAGTCTGGCTCGACTTCCTGTCCTCGTCTCTGTACTTCCTGTGTATGGATACGATGTGAGCAACCTGCTTCTAACTTCCGCCGCCATACTTTCCAGCCTGATAGCGCGTCTTCCTCCTGGGATAAATTCTATCTGTCTAGAGCTGTAAGCCAAAACAAACCCACGTTTTGCTGAACTGCCTTGTGGTCATCCTATTTTGTCAAAACCACATAAACGTAACGAAAAAACATGCTGCACTCTTCCTCAGGAAAGCAGTGTGTTCTGTGATCAGAAGGAAGCCTTGGATTCCCGAGCAGATCAACAGTGCCTAAAGCAGCCTTTACCTTGCTCATTTCTCCTGACCCAAAAAGTGTTGAGCTGTTTTTCCAGTAAAGGTCCAAGGCAGCAGACTTAAAAATGACCACTCCACCCATCGCCGTCTGCCCAGAATGCATTTGGTGTGCGTGTCCATCAATATTTCAGACCCGGCTGTTCAGTTATTGATAGAGTGAAATGAAACAGAATTCCTTCACCTCTCCCTTTCTCTGAGGCCTGAAAATAATCCCAGCCAGGACCAGAGAGGCTTGTGTGGCAGCAGTACGGTGACTGGAAAATGCCAAGGAGGAGGCAGGGATGGGTTTGCTCATCCCTGAGCTTATTGTGACAAGACACTGGCTCCCTGCATTAAGACCCCCCGAAGATGCTGGAGAGCTGGCTCAGCTGGTAATGTTCCTAGTGTACAAACCCGAGGACCTATGTTCAATCCCCAGAACCCATGCTGAAACAGAAAAGAAATCAAGGCATGGTAGTGTGTTTTTGTAATACCAGTACTGGGGAGGCAGAGACAGGAGGATGCCTGGGACAGTTTACCTGGCCAGCGCAGCCTAATCAGTAAACTCCAGGTTCGAGAGACAGAGAGAGACAGAGAGAGAGAGAGAGAGAGAGAGAGAGAGACAGAGAGAGAGACAGAGAGAGAGAGACAGAGAGAGAGACAGAGAGAGAGACAGAGAGAGAGACAGAGAGAGACAGAGAGAGAGACAGAGACAGACAGACAGAGACAGAGACAGACAGAGAGAGACAGAGAGAGAGAGAGAGAGAGACAGAGAGAGACAGAGAGAGAGAGAGAGAGACAGAGAGAGAGAGACAGAGAGAGAGACACAGAGAGAGACACAGAGAGAGAGACACAGAGAGAGAGACACAGAGAGAGAGACAGACAGAGCAAGAGAGAGACGAGACAGAGAGACAGCGAGATACACACAGAGAGAATTATTCTTTCTTCTGTCTCCCAGGGTAAGGCTGGAATGATGTCCTCAACTGTCTGTCCCCACTCACAGCATGGGGCAGGCACAGGACACACATCTATGAACTGTCCACTTTCTTTGAAACAGTCTAAGGAACCTTTCCCCAAGTCTCCCATTTGGAGTGACCAAACTACCTTACAGATGCTCTAATCACATCTCCTGATTCTCTGGGAGCTGATGGCCATACACTTGTCTTATTTCTTCCCTCTTGCCCCCGTATCTTTTTTCAGCACTATGGAAACACACTTTGGTTGGTCCTCCATCATTAACCCACCCTCCCCAAACCCCTGTACCAGATTCACAGCAGCTAGGAGGAACCAGACTTTTCCAGGAGAGGAAGCTGAGACAATGGTTTCTCTCACAGTTCCTTTCCATTTGGAGAAAGCTGAGGCCCCACACTGAAGGAAGCAATTACACCACACAGCATTTTTACTGCTCCGAGTCCCAGAGTGAGGGAAATAGGTGAGACACTGTCACCACGGTAGCTAGTTGCAAATGGTCTCTTCAAATAGTACCTGTGCTCTGGAAGAAGAGACTTGAGCCTCAAGACAGTCAGCAAAGAGGAACATTCACCAGGCTGGTGCTTGCCTTCCTGTGTGGAGTGTTGCTCTGCTCAACTCTGGGAAAGCAGTAATCCCTAAACAGAAGGGACTGAAGCCCCCACTTCCAGGCCGTGGCTCCAGGGACCCAGTCATAGAATATCAGCTCTCATCTTTTCAATTCACTAATAGAGCCTTGCTGAACTATGGCACTCACACCCACATATATGACACACACACACACACACACACACACACACACACACACGATTAAATGTATGCTTTAAGTGGTGAGACCAAGTCTGGTGTTGGGGTACAGTCTATCTTAGCACTCAGGTAGCTGAAGCAAAGGCATCATCACATATTTGAAGTCAGTGTGGGCTGCATAGTGAGACTGTTAAGCTTTCATTTCCGTGGCTGTGATAAAATACCCTGGCAAGAAGCAAGGTATGAGGAAAAGGGTTGATTTTTAGCTCACGATTCCAGCTTATCATTCAGTATAGCAAAGAAGTCAAGGCAGTTTGACTTGAAACAGCTACTTGAAGCACACTACCCCCACTGTCAAGAGCAGAAAGAAGTGAATTGAGGCATGCCTAGTGCTCAGTGTACCTTCTACATTCCAACAGACCATGATCCTCTGCCTAGGGAATGATGCCACCCGCAGTAGACGGGGTCTTCCCACTTCAATTAATGTAATCATTACAGTCCTCCACAAGCCAACTGGATATAGAAAATTCCTCATTGAAACTTTCTTCTCAGATGATGCTAGGTTGAGTCAACTTGGCAAAACGGTTACAGCAATCATATCTCAAAAGGAAAACGATAATAAATGCACCAAGTTTTTGCTGCTTATAATTCCTCAGGTGAGGGAGGATGATGGCTTGGTTAGAGTGATGACTGAGAAGCAAGGGGAGGATGCACGATCTGAGACTAATTTGGACAAAGGTCTAAAGTTCTGGGTGGAGACTGACTTCTGGGAATCTGGTCTGCATGAAATGTGGAGCTGTCATTTTCTGAAAGGGGAATATGGTGACAGTCACTCTCCATTGTCAACTTGACTAGATTTGGAATCACCTAGGAGACACACCTCTGGGCATTATCTGTGAAGGAATTTCTAGACTGAGTTAATTGAGTGGAGAAGACCCACCCTGAGTGTAGGTGATACTTCTCTGTGGGCTGGGCTCCTGGACAAAATAAGAAGGTGGAAGTGAGCCAAGTACCAGATGTATCTGTCTTTGCTTCAGGACTGTGGGTAGATACAATGTATCCAGCTGCCACATGCCACTGCTGCAGCGATGAGCCGCTGAGCCTTAGACTTCAAAACGGAGTCAGAATAAGTTATTCTTTAGGTTGCTTTCACTGAGAACAGTAAGAGCAGGGGACACCCAGGTGACAAGGCTGGACTTAGTTCTGCCCAGATGGGGGAGACAGCAAGGCAGGGTTTGCATAATTGAGTCTGAGATCTGCATTTGTGTAACAGGAGGCGAGGACTATGGTTGTACATTTAGGCGCTGTGGGGGAAGGATGCAAGGGATTCTGGGGGAAATCTGGCTCCTGTGCGGTGTCAGAGGATAGCCTTTGAGTAGCAAGTAAACCCAAGATGAGAAAGAGACTACTGGAAAAAAACATTTTTTTATTTTTAAAGATTGCCATCAAAGGTGTACTGTACCCTCGAGCAAGTTCTTCACAGACTCAGGCAAGGTTGTTTATGCAGCACGAATTGATGTAGTTCTAAGGCAGACGCTCCTTTGCAGGGTCAAGTGCAGTGTCAGAGCCCCACCCATCCGGGTTCCTGCTTGGGGCCTAAGACTCAGGCCGTTCTACGTAGCCTCCAGCTCCATCCATTCCCGCTTCCTCTGGCACCTCGGCTCCTTCTCAGGACTGGAAGCTGATGACATTTTGACAAATGATACAGCCCCGTGAAGAAAATCATTATTCCAACCCGACAGCCGCAAGCTTCCCCAGGGCTGAACACATTTCCACAAGTTTGCCCATGAGCGGAGTATGAAACCAGTTAGATTCTTACCAGGGGAAACGATATTTTATTTTCTTATAATGGAATTTAATTTTTCTTCCTTCCTTCCCTCCCTCCATCCCTCCTTCCTTCCTTCCTTCTTCCCTGTATCCCTCTCCTCCTCCTTCCTTTTTCCCTTTGTTTAACAGGGTCTCTCTAGGAATCCCAGGTTGACTTTGAACTGCCTATCCTATAGCTTCAGCTTCCTCAGTGCTGGGAGGACAGGTGTGCACCCCCATGCTTGTTTTGGTGTAATCCCTCTCCAAAGCATGCAGTTCACAAAGTGGCAGACGACTTCATTTATGTGTAGCTGGAATCTCTTGTTTCCTTGGACTTATTGTTCACAGTCCAGGCCTATACACGTGGGAGGTAGCAAGAGGCCAGGCATCTTGGACCCCACCTCGTCTGTGTCTTTCAAACCTGTAGGCCTCAGTCCATGCGTGTGGCCCTTCATGCTTCTCTGGCTACAGGGCTTCCTATGGATACTGGCCTCTACTTCTGCAGTATCTTTGAGCATATGGGAGACCTGCTGTACCCTACTTTCTGGGCCCTGGAACTTCTCTTCCTCACCCCTCCTTAGTTCCTGGGTACAGTTGTGGACAAAGGCACTCCAAAGAGGCCAGGGTTGATTTGGAAGCTTCCAGGGCAGGAGAGATGGTTTAACCAGTGCAGTGATGGCTATACAAGCATAAAAACCTGAGTTCACTCTCCTAAGCCCACGGTCCAAAAGGCTGACACACACATACACCAAATCATATCAATTAATGAAGAGGTCATGGATTTGGGGAGGGGGGAATATGGGGAGGTTGGATGGGAGGAAAGGGAAGGAAGAATGATGTAATTATTATAAAATCTCAAAAAATTAAAAAAATTAAAAAAATGAGAGTGATGGCTTGGGCATATGTTCCTGCCCTGGGGAGGTGGAGACAGGAGAATCGTTGGGGCCTTCTGGTCAACCCACATAGCTTGCTCAGAGAGCTCCAGGCAAAGGAGAGATGCTCTGCTGGCTACTTTTACACTGACTTGGCATGCTGGAATTAGCAGAGAGAAAGGAGCTTCATTAGAGAAAATACCTCCATAACATTGGGCTGTAAGCAAGCGTGTAGAGCATTTTCTTAATTAGTGACTGATGGGGGGAAGGCCTAGCCCATTGTGGGTGGAGCCACCTCTGGGCTGAGGGTCCTGGGTTCTATAAGAAAGTCGGTTGAGCAAGCCATGGTGAGCGAGCCAGTCAGCAGCAGGTGTCTCTCCACAGCCTCTGCATCAACTCTTGCCTCCAGGTTCTTGGTTCTTCTGAGTTCTTCTCCTGACTTCCTTCAATGATGAATGGAGATGTGGACGTGTAAGCCAAATAAACCTTTCCTTCCTGAGTTGCTTTGGTTATGATGTTGTATAGCAGCAATAGTAATCCTGACTAAGACGTACCTTGTCTCATAAGTAAAACACGCGGAGGTTGTCCACTGGTCTCTACATGTACACACACGCACACACACGCACGTGCACGCACACACGCGCTTCCAGACCGCTTGTCTTACAGGTGACAATCTAAATAAAATAACTAAGGAAGTGACGGTAGGTTGGTTTTTATCTTTTTTTTTTTTTTCGGAGCTGGGGACCGAACCCAGGGCCTTGCGCTTGCTAGGCAAGCGCTCTACCACTGAGCCAAATCCCCAACCCCGGTTGGTTTATATCTTAAGGAACACAGTTCATCATGGCAGGGAAGGCATGACAGCAGGAACATGACCCAGCCAGCCATAGAGTCTGCTGTTGGGAAGTAGCGAGAGGAAAGGAAGTGGGGTAGAGTTATAAGACCTCAAGGTCTCCTCCCCGATGACCCACTTCCTCCAAAGAAGCTCCACCTCTTAAAGGTTCCACAACCTTTTAAAATAGCGCCACCTGTTGGGGGCCAAACGTTAAAACACGTGAGCCTATGGAGGCCGCTTTGACAGTTGAACCATACTACCTGTGAGGTCCCAAACTCCAAAAGGCAGTGACTATAGAAGGATTGTTGACAGCATTTCTCGCAACCTACATACCGGTTTCTGTCTGCCAGAAAGGGCTGTTTCCATCCTCATATATCCACGGTTACATAACCTCCAGCTTCCTCCAGTCCCTGTTAACGTGCGGTACTGTGAATATCGAGTCCCCCGTGCTAACCTTGTGGCCCTTCTTATGCTCTCACCATGCTAAGTCCCAGGCTGTTCCAGATTCTCCCCGCCCCACCCTGCAGCTACCCAATTCCCTTGATAATGGCAAGCCTCCCCCTCCCCTACTTATTCTCTCTTCCCTTTCCTCTCTACGTCTTAGAGACGGCACTGCCCTGGCTATAGCCAGTCTGCTTCTTTCTCTACCCTGCCCCTCCTGAGAGGTAGCCATGCCGGCTTTGGACTCTCCCAGATGTCTCTGGCTATCCTCGCTTTCATATTTACAATAAACCTTTTCTTTGAAATGCCACCCACGGAGCGGTTATTTTGGCAGTTTCCCTGTACCCTCGCTTACAATGCCACACTGCCACACTTCACTCTGAGGTTAGGTTGGGAGGATAAGTGTGTGTCCACGGGTTGGCTCTGCTAATGCCTTTATACCCCATTGCTAGTGGAAAATGAATGTAACAAGAGGAAAATTTTTTCCCGTTCATGCAACTGTCTTTTTTTTTTTTTTAATGTTGACTGTATTTTATACTCACAAAAACACCCGAGTGGTGACAACATTATTTCAGCACCATGATTCATTGTTGTGCAGAAGTCTTATAAACCATATTGTGCTTTACTACCTACATCCCCATTTGGGAGTCATAAACAGCCCAAGAGCGAGGCAGGATACATATTAGTTATCCCTGTGAACTGGAACTCCTGCCTTCGGTTCAGCGGGCATTCGGTTTCTCGATGTTTGAGTTCCATGAATATTTTTTTCTAGTTTTGCCGTATGTGGTCCTGTGGGGATAGCCAGCTGAACTCACCTTGGATAAGCTGGGGAAATAAATGCTGTCCCTAGAGTCCTGCAGTTCCAGGGCAAATCCTTCTTGAACGTTCCTTGCCCCGGTCATGGAGATGAGAAAGGTATTCCAGCAATCAATCAAGGTGCTGGATGCTGATGACCCAGACCATGATATATAGTCAATATCACCATGTATTAGAGTCAGTGAGAAGCTTTTACAGAATGGTATATGTCTAGGTTCCCGCACAGAGAATTTCTTTTGATTGGTTGATTTTTAATTAATTGATTTTCATTTATTATTATTGCCATTGTCATTATTATTGCTGCTAATATTATTGTAGTGTATGTGTGTGCATTGTATGCATGCATGTGTGTGCACCTGTGTGTGCATGTGTGCATAATGCATGAGTGCACGTATGTGTGTGCATGTATGTGCGCATGCATGAGTGTATGCATGTGTGTGCATGTGTGTATGTGCCTATGCGAGATGACAGATCAAATGAGAGCTTTAAAGTGTAGATCCTCTCCTTCCTCTTTATTGAGACAGGTTCTCTCTTATTTCTGTGTCTTCTAAGCTAGCTGACCAATGAGCACTGAGTTGATTCTATTATCTCCACCCTCTACAAGTGCGGGGATTACAGATGTGTATCACTGCATGCAGCTCTTCAATATGTGTTCTGATGAGCCAACCCTGGTCATCTGGCTTGAATGGCAAGCACTTTTACCTGCTGAGCCAACATCTCCTTGGTGATGTTATTTTTAAGCTCTGTGGGCAATGCTTACATATAGACAGTGTGATGCTTTATCTTGGTGGTCACCTTGATGGGATCTGGAATTAACTAAGAGGCATGCCTCTGGGAGAATCTGAGGGCATTTCCAGGAAGGATGAACTGAGGTAAGAAAACCTCGGTGATGGAGCTTCTGCCTAGAATTCCCCCAGTGAGGGGCTGGGGGCGTGGCTCAGTGGTAGAGCCCCTGCCTAGAATTCCCCCAGTGAGGGGCTGGGGGCGTGGCTCAGTGGTAGACTCCCTGCCTAGAATCCCCAGTGAGGGGCTGGGGGCGTGGCTCAGTGGTAGAGCCCCTTCCTAGCAGTGGGGGCTGGGGGCGTGGCTCAGTGGTAGAGCCCCTGCCTAGAATCCCCCAGTGAGGGGCTGGGGGTGTGGCTCAGTGGTAGAGCCCCTGCCTAGAATCCCCCAGTGAGGGGCTGGGGGCGTGGCTCAGTGGTAGAGCCCCTGCCTAGAATCCCCCAGTGAGGGGCTGGGGGGTGGCTCAGTGGTAGAGCCCCTGCCTAGAATCCCCAGGGAGGGGCTGGGGGGGTGGCTCAGTGGTAGAGCCCCTGCCTAGAATCCCCCAGTGAGGGGCTGGGGGCGTGGCTCAGTGGTAGAGCCCCTGCCTAGAATCCCCCAGTGAGGGGCTGGGGGAGTGGCTCAGTGGTAGAGCCCCTGCCTAGAATCCCCAGGGAGGGGTTGGGGGCGTGGCTCAGGGTAGAGCCCCTGCCTAGAATCCCCCAGTGAGGGGCTGGGGGCGTGGCCCAGTGGTAGAGCACCTGCCTAGAATCCCCCAGTGAGGGGCTAGGGGTGTGGCTCAGTGGTAGAGCCCCTGCCTAGAATCCCCAGTGAGGGGTTGGGGGCGTGGCTCAGGGTAGAGCACCTGTCTAGAATCCTCCAGTGGCTGCCGTGAAAGCCTGCATTCCAAGTGTGGGGCAGGGCTCAGTGGTAAATGAGGCTCCTAAGAAGTATAGCTTAATTCCATCTCTAGTGCTGGAAAATATTTCTATTTCTACTTTGAAAAGAAAACCTTGAATTGACAACTTTCAGTGTTTGTGAATGAAGTCTATTAAAACTCTGCAAATGTATTACTCATGCAGTTTCCCATAGACAGAACAATAACCTTTTGTTCCCCTCAACCCCCATAGAACCCTAGTTAGATTTTGGTTTGGGTCCAGTGGGAAGTAGATACTAATGAACTTTTAGAGGGGAGGTTAATAATTCAGTTAAATGCCTCACGGACACGCCCATACAAATGCATCCTTGTTAATATTTTATAAGGTTTAGAGACAGAAATGACACACGGCATCTTCTTTTGGCGTCAGGACATTTGGAGAAGGCCAAGGCTCTTCAGCCAACCAGGAAAACCACCGGAGCTCTCTGTGAACTATGCTGAAAGCATAACTACTTGACAGAGACAGTCTCGTGTTTTCTCTGTTGGGTTTCTCATCTTCAATGGCCTTAAAGACACATTCGCGTTTCACTGGATGTGTAAAAACGATGCTGTTGTTGCTGTTACAACAAATCATATATTTTCAATCTTCGATGCTTTTAAAGATGAAACTCACCAGAAAGTGATTGATTCAGGCTTGACTGAGAACTTATAATTTTGGATTTTCCTGTTCACCAAGGAAAACAGTAAGAGAGAAACAATAACTCTGGGGTCCCCTCGGGTGGAGAATCAGTGGATGGATGGAGAAGAAAGATGATGAGCTCAGTCAGGGAGTCTGGAATTTCTGGTGTCTGTGAGCATTTCCAGGGAGAATTTGAAGCTAGGAACAGCGTGGATATAACCAGATATAGTGACTCAACCCACTATAACCTCAATGTTTCAGAGAGGAAGTAGGAGGAGAATCTGGAGTTCAAGATCATCCTACATCGGAAGTTCCACAAGACCAGCATGGGCTACAATGAGACCCTGTCTCTCAGACAAAAAAGGAGATGGGTATTTTAGATAGCTGTGTCTGCTTAATTGAAACATGACCTCCTGAGGCAATTGAAACATGCCTAAGGAAATTTACGAAGCTCAGGAAGTTCATGACACAAGATTCACAAAGCTCCCTGGTTATACAAGCAGTAAACCTTTGTTAGAGAGGAAAATCTTTCATGAATCAGCCTGCAAATTGGGTAGAGAGCTCCAGGGATACAGATGTCGTGGGGTTGTCACCCATTCTGGGGCGAGTCTTTTGGTGATGCAGCTGCTTTTGACTCAGTCATACTCCTGCAATTCACCCCAACACATTCATTGGGCTCACAAAGCTGGAACTCTGGAATCTATTTTTTGGTCTGTCAGTGTCTTATTTTGGGCAGACGAATGGTTTTCTCATGTCTTCTGGGATGATCAGTTCTGTTAAATACTTCATAATGATGGAGATAGAATGTAGATGGACCCCTGGGATAAACTAGGTGGGGATGAAAGGCCCTAGGTTAGGAATGGAAACCTATGCTTTCTGTGACATATGCCAAAGACTAAGAACATTCTCCTCCTTCTCTTCTCCTTCTAACTACATTTATTTATTTGCATATATATGCATACCTACTTACTATGCCTCAGTCAGGGTCAGAGATCATGATTCAGTGGTAGAGCCCCTGCCTAGAATCCCCCAGTGAGGGGCTGGGGGCGTGGCTCAGTGGTAGAGCCCCTGCCTAGAATCCCCCAGTGAGGGGCTGGGGGCGTGGCTCAGTGGTAGAGCCCCTGCCTAGAATCCCCCAGTGAGGGGCT